>NW_017732249.1:278963-317289 GCF_001890085.2 Hipposideros armiger | reverse complement strand
CTCACTGCGGCTGCTGGCCGCTCACGCTGGCTGCCGGCTACACACGGTAGCCCATGGCAACCCACTGCCATAGGGGCTGCAGCCTTCGCCACTGCCGGCGACTCAGGGCAGCCCAGCTCCAGGATGAGCTGTTGTTCAGCATCTTAGCTGTGGAGGACAGTGTCACTGGCCCTCATATGTGGGAGCCAAACCGGGGCCCTCTGGCGTCCCAAGCCAGTTCTTAACCATCGCGCCACTCGGCCGGCCCTCTGATTGTCTCTTATAGGAAGCTTTCTCTGATTCCTTCCCAGCCCACCTGCCTTCCAAATGAGTTGTGTGGTTCTCTGGGTTCCCGTCATAACCCAGGCAATATGCAGTGCCATATTGCAGTGCTTACAACATTGGACTTAAATAGTATTATTAGCCTTCTCTTTCTTTTACCAGACTTAAGTTTCTTGAAGGCTTGGTCACTATTGTGCCCCAAAAGTGGCTGTTATTTAATAAATTTCTTAAACAGCAACTTAATTGGCAGTCACACAAGTCACACAAGTTCTGTCTCCGGGAGCCCCCATCAAGCACACAGCGTCCCTCTCTTCCTGCCCAACACAGCCTGTGAAGCTCTCTTACAGCTTCCAATTCACTTCTAGAAGAGTCTATGTCACTATCAGTAAAGAAGCCTTTGGCTGTCTAGCTAGCTTCAGGAAATCCAGTGTCACAGGTGATGGGAGGCAAAGAAGAGATTGTTTGGGAAATCTACAGGCAGCAAAAGTACACACTCTGACAGGAACAGCAGTGATTCTAAGTATCCTAAAATAGACACAGAGGTCTCCGCCGAGATGACTCAGAGGACACTTGGCATCATATACATGTTAACCACCACAGGAAGTCAGGTTCTATAGCTGCACTGCTCTATATGGAAAGGCAGGAATTCCCTAAGACTGCATTAACTCACTCACTAAATGATTTTCTAATCCAATGGATGAAGTAAAGAGTTCCCACGTACCATCTCTTCTATTAAGCTTTCCCTTAGCACAGCAATCTCTTCTTCCTATGAAATTTCATAGCTCTCAGGGGTCTTCGTGTCAGTTTATAAATGTTTCCTCCAGGTTCCCATGGTACTCTGGCTGCCACCCCCTTATAGCATTTAACCGCTACTCTCTTACAGCTCTCAGAGAGCACACAGTCACAGAATCTTGACATGAGATGGAATCCCTGAGCACATCTATAAAATAGCATTCAATAAGTATTTGGGGGGAAAAGGATTAATTAGCCCAGAAAAAAAAAACCCAGTAAAATCATTTTTTTGCTGGGAATAATAAGGCAGTCTCTTCATAAACATGCATGAAAGCCAAGCTCACCTACGGAAACCAACGTTTTAAGGAAAGCCATCACATACTTAAGGAAACCTACATCCAAAGAGGTAACATGGCTTATTCAAGTGCTCACAATTGGTTGGAGGCAGAGCAGGGATAAGACTTCATATAACCTAATGTCGAGTTTACTATTCTTGCTGATACATCAATGAGTTGTATCTTGTCATATTTATATTGAAACATTCCTATAATCTCCTTGAAGACTGGATATCTGTCTGATTTACCTTTATATGAGATCAGGTCCAGACAGGAAAGAGACAGAACATTAAACTCAGGTGATTTACATTGAATTTTAGGGACTATGTGCAAAACTGTGGGCAGGGTTTATGGTTTCCATCACCAACAGAAGGTGGTGTAGTACTCTAGGACCAGCCGTTACTATTCTGCACCTACAGGGACAGGGCACTGAGCATTTGCCAGAACTTGAGAGGGTAGCTCTCATTTACTCATTTCACAGAGGCACAATTTTATTGTTTTTAGATATAATCATCTGCCATAGTTAATAAACCTCATGAATACATTATAATGGAAAGAATAAGGCCTTAGCTATTGGAGATATGGGTCTCAAATACCAATTATTATAATGACTTCCTAAATGACAATATGTGTCTTTCCACCTCTTTGACCCTCAGTTTCTTAATTTGAAAATTGAGAGTTTTAAATGTATCATTTATGATGTTACTTCAAAGTCTCAAGAGTTATGGTTTTATAATTTAATTGTCACCTGTATAAAAAATGTGACTATTAGCTCTGAGTGCCATCGTGACCTTGCTTGAATGCTGTTTGCATGACTTCCTAATTCTTCCTGACTACTCATTCCACCATGTTGGGATTTTGTGGTAGGATTAAAACCTAAAGTTGCTAAAGCTTCCTTCGGCAAGGTTCTTGGCCTCTAAAAATTTCTTGAAAGAAACATGTGTCGCTTTGTCATTAAAGAGACCTTATTGAAAGATCACAAATGTCTATCTTCACCCTTTCTCTCACCACTGAACTTGGGGTGACCTTAGGTATTATTAGAATGGTATTAATATGATGTTTGGCCAGAGATCAACAGTGTATAAATACTGCCTTGGCTCAACGCTTTCTCCTGTTAACTAGTTCCCTAAAGGACAGATGTGCACCAAGAAGCTGAAGGAAAGTAACAATTAACAATTCCTTATCTGGGGGGCTTTAGCCCCAAACACCAGTGAGTTGGACTATGTGGAAGACTCCTTTTTCTTCAATTAAATAGGCCCAAGAAACCTTGAAGCAAAACATTCTTAGAGAGTTGCTACAACTATTCCGCTCCTAATGCATAAACTCTAGAGTCAGATCTTACGTTAAAAGGCTGATCCCAAATTCATCTGCCAGAGCCTGAGAAACTAGAACTAGAAGGGGAGAAAAAAAAAAAAAAAAGAGAAAGAGAAAACTTGCTTCTAATGCCTGGTGTCAAGCTGACCTGACCGTAAACAAGGCAGCCGTCCCAGTCATGAGCGCTGTGGGGAGGGGGGCGAGGAACGACAGAAAGATGGCTGACACTGTTTCTCCCATGGCCTCCGGGAAGGAGCGGAGAGATTTCCTGCCTACTCGTATAGGTGCTGAACTTCTCATCATTTTGAGTTCCAACCTTAGAAAACTGCAGCCCAAGGCCGGCTCCACATTTTGCAGGACCAGTGAAAACTGAAAATGCAGGCCCCCAGCAGGAGGTAGGGAAGTCCATAGCTCCTTCCCACTAGCCTGTTGCTCCAGCCCACGGCAGACAGGCAAACCCCTGGCTTGCAGCCTCCATTCAGGACCCAATGGGTGCCTGACTCCCTGGGTGGAGAGCACCAGGGGTAGGGGAACCTGGGGCGGGCCTGAGGGGGTCAGACGGCAGAGAGCAGGCAGCAGACCACCTATCCCAGGGAGGCGGGAGGGGTCTGGAGGAGGGACTGTGTATGAGCCAAGGCTCCAGCCGCTGAGCACATGTTCCACTGTCTCACCAGGCTTCACTTACACAACATAAATGCAAAGATAAAGTATTAAGAATTTCAAGACAACAATGGCAAAGCATTAAAACACAAGCGTGGAGGCCCGATGAAAGAGGGGCCCTGTGTGACTGCGCTGAGCGCTTGCCCGTGAAACTGACCTTACTGCAACCCATTCAACTTCCTAGTCCAGGTCAATGCCCCTTCCCTCCCAAGAGCTGTAATGTGTCTGACAGGGCAGGGAGGAATGGACAGTCGCTTGCTCTCTGGAGGCCACAAATGGTACAGGCTCCTCAGCTCCAAACAGGGAAATGCCACCAGCCTGGCATTCTTCCCTACTTCTCCCACTGTAAGGTTCTGGGCGACTAATGACTCCCTGCAATGGTGTGCTTTGGTTCTGGCTGGCAAGTCTCATCTCCCCAGGGGAGGTCTGGCAGTGCAGTGTCAGGAATATGGGCTTTGGAGCTAGGGAGACCTGGACTCAAATGTGACCCTGGTTCACCTGGGCACAAACAATTTGCCCTCTTTGAGCCTTGGCTTCCTCAAATGTCGAGTGTGGAGACTAATAACTCCCTTAGAGCTTGTACAATAACGTGCCTGACATGGAGTCCATAGTGTGGCATCTGTTGTGGGCGGCAGCAACCTCCATCAGCATGGACTTTGCATAAGGACTTTCAGCATCATTTCCCACAGCTGATGTCTCCTGCTAAGAGCCTGATCCTATCCAACAATGGCTGTCCAGGCTTTGAGCAGCTACATCAGCAGCAGTGCTCAGCAGGGGCCTGCACCTCTTTTCCCTGTGGCTACTGGGGTGCCCGGGTCCTCCTGCTTCTCTGGAGAGTGCTAGGCAGATGGAATACTCAAGGCTCTTTTTGAGTCCACCCTCTGGTTGTGGCTGAGTCGTGGAAGAGCAGTGATAAGGTGGCATCACCCTTCAAGGAACAGGTGAAAGGGCCCCACAGTGGCGCTAAGAGAGAAGGAAATGTCTGTCTCATGATGATGCCACCCATCTCTCTCCTAAGTCTCACTGGGCTCAATTTTGGGCAGGACTTGGTCTCCTTGGTGTCATAGCTGAGGCGAATTTCTAGTCTCCATCACGCTGTTTTCCCAAAGGATGGATGTCAATTGTACCCTTCTGACAGGGTCTGAACTCTGTATTTCAGAGGACTGGGGATTTAGCAAAAGTCCCAAATCCCTCTTCGCATAAATCTCCAAAGGACTCAGGAAAACCTATCCAAATAGGACTCCCAGAACAGTCTTTCTTACCCCGTTCTTTCTCAAGATAGATTTGCAAACTCAGTTTTAATAGTACCCCTGGGTTAGATCCTGTGTGCCTGTATATGTTTTTTTCTCTGCTTATCTCATCTTTACAGTCAGATTTCAAACCCCAGGGGGACCGCTCTAGCAGTCAGCCTTCAGTGGGTGCCTTTGACTTGTAGGGGTTCAGTGAATGTTCACTGATTTGGTTTATATAGGTCAGGGCTGTGAAGAGCTCCTAATCTAAGGGATAGGCTTTATTTTATAAGTGCATAGTTTGTGTTTAAAAGAGACTCTCCCATTATGGATTCGCTATTGGGCATTTGGACCTGGGCCCTTTGCACCACAGCATAACCAACTTTAACATGCAGAGGGATCACTGGAGGAATCCTGTTAAAATGTAGATTCTGACTCGGTAATTCTAGGGTGGGGCCTGTGATTCTGCTGTTCTAACAGGCTCCCCAGGGATGCCCATGCTGTTAGTCTGAGGACCACAATTTGATTTCGACAATGCTCATTTTACAGGAGAACAAACAGAGGCTCTAAGGTGCCAAACACATGCAAGAGGCCTTCCTTCTAACTCTAGCTCTCGCTGTGCTTGCTGAGCTGGAGGGTCCTTTAGCTGAGGCTTCTGGCCCCCTTCTCTCCTCATTTCTTAACTCAGGCTCTGTTTTCTTTGGCTCTCCAGACCCTCCTTTTGAGCTGGAGACTCAGGGCCAAAAGTCGACATTTTCATGACAGTCCCGCTGGAGCTCCACCAGAGTTCAGAGCGAGGTTAAATTTGCTCTGGCTGGGCTGCTGACAATCACTTTTGGGTGCCCAAACTCCCAGACTTGAGGATGGAAATATAATACCTCCCTGAGGAAGTGCTTTTATTGAGTCCATGAATAAGACGGCATGCCGGTTTTTGCATCTAATTTCAGCTATGCTCCCTCCATGTGGCGTGCCTGCAAGGCAGCGGTGCTCATGGCTGGGTGACAGCAGAAATGTGCCAGGAGTTAGAAAAAAAAATTGCAACTAGTGAAAAAGTAGAGAGCTATTTGAAGCAGCTTAAAAATGGCCATGCAGCTCCTGGGCTTCTTTTGATATTATCTAGGATTTTAAAATTATGAGGTTACCTGTTTAAGAAAGAAACATAGTCAAGGATCTCTCTCTCTCTCTCTCTCTCTCTCTCTCTCTCTCTCTCTCTCTCTCTCTCTCTTATCCTTCTCCACCAACACTAAAAAAAAATACACTTATTTNTCTCTCTCTCTCTCTCTCTCTCTCTCTCTCTCTCTCTTATCCTTCTCCACCAACACTAAAAAAAAATACACTTATTTACAAAATGATAGTTGGCACAGAAAGATCAGGAAGGTATCCATTTGTTTGGTTTTAAATTTTCATTCTAATGTTCATTGAATAGAATCAATATAGAGAGTGATAACACAGGTGATTGCGCCTAACAAGGGGCTGGAATTGAAGATATTTCCCTAGGATTGTTTTAATAAAAGTCTGGAACATTATTCTCTTAGTTGCTGGAGGGAATTTTCTCCCCTATCAGGGGTGACAAGTATTAGCCCTGCATGTTTAATAGAGTCTGTGGAGATCTTACCTCCGGGGAGCCCCAGGGAAGAGCACCTCTTTAAAAAATGCAGTTGAAGCAGTTTGCAAAGATACAATGATTCAATATTAAATTAAAAATAGAGTCATTCCGAATATTCTATGTATAGAAACCTAGATATAAGAAGTTAAGACTTAATTATTCCACCACTTAACTCAGGGTTTTAAATCCCAATCAACGATACGGCCCAAACTGAGTAAGCACATTCTTTGTGTTTAAACTGATAACAAAGGGATAGCAGAAATGTAGATTTATTCACTAATATTTAAAAATGTATCTTCCTTCTCCTTACCACATGTATGATGTGATGTCTGGTTCTGACATTCCCAAACGCTTAAGATTATTAGCCTTCTCTCCCTTCTTAGCTGGTTTACCAGCTAAATGTCACCAATGTGACCACAGGAGAGAGCTTCTATTTCTGTGTGGAACAAATCTTTAAAAAAATAAATAAAGGGAGGATATACATTTTCACAACACCATAACAGGTGCTTGGGGGTTCATACATCTTGCCTAGTTCAGACCCTCCGCTTGAGTGGTGGGCTTTTTTCATCCATAATTTCTAATCAATGTACACTTTACTGGAACAGGGAAAAAAATTTACATTGACTGGGCAACCACAAAAAGAATTACAGAGTGTTTTTGCTACCTGTGAGTAAATAAATACGGTTTGGGCATTCCTGGATATCTGATCCATTAAGTGAGCCAAAGTAACCATTCATCCTGCTTTTTTTACGGTTTAAATAAATTCTAAAAACCTATTACAGTACTCAAGGGTGAGTGCTTCTGTGGTTTAAGCTCCAGGAAATATTACTGTGTAGCATCAAGTGCAGCAAATGAGACATCCAGGGACAGGGGGTTCCTCTCCTGGCCTACCGCTTACTAGTGGTGTGACCTTACACAAGTCTCTGCCCTCTCACCTGCAGTTTCCTTATCTGGAAAGAAAGAAATGTCATTCATTTATTTACTTAACAGATATGTATTGAGCTCCCATTGCATCGAGCACATTCATGTTCTGGGGACACTGTAGTGAACAGAAAGAGCATGGGCCCTGCTCCACGTTGCTCTAAATTCTAGACTCTAGAACCTACATCTAGATAATCTATACATTTTCCCCAGAACCGAGACTCTATGTTTCATTATCTCCAGAGTTTGTCGGGAGGTGAGAACTTGAAGTGGCAGCAATTAAGGTGGAGAGAGTTTGGGATTTTTTAGTAGTTGTATGTTTTTGTTGCTTTTCTCTTTCTTTGCAATTGGCAATACAGGAATGTCTATGCACAGGTACAGAGAGGGAAACCAAAAAGCAGGAAAAGTCTTTTCTTTTTTGTATCTCTGGTGATCCATTTCCATTCAGTTTCTTTCTACATCCTGACCCACCAATGCAGGGCTCATAAGGCTCTTCAGGCATTGCTATTGTAAAGCTTGGCCTCTTCTCAACTGGACGGTGGATAAGGATTGCTGTTTAGCACTTGTAGAAGAATCGGTAACTATTTCAAGATGAGACAACAAGGGAGAGTTAGAAAAAGTTTCCAATATCACAGGAAGTTTTATTTCATTCAGACTACCTTATTTCTCTTCAATCCAGTCAACATAGCAAAATAAACTTGGTTTGTATCCAAAAAAAAAAAAAATAGCAAATGGAAATAATTTTGGCATGTCGGACTGATACCAGCAAGATTTGGGAGGTAAGAGATCCCATTCAATTCAATCCAAAAATTATTCTTTGCATATTTGTATAGCAGGCACTATGCTCAGGACTCAGATAAATGGAAGAAATTGACCAAAGTCCCTCCCCTTATACATTTTCTGACTGATGGTGGAAAGATATAAAGAAGTCAAAATATGATCTGACATTTGAAAGTAAAAAAGGAAAATTAAAATGTGAAAGGTAGAAAACAAAATAACTCATCCTGAGAGAGTTGGCGAATGTAGGCAGTTAAATTTACTTTTGAACTGAATGCTTGTGTCATGTCCCCAGTGGCTAATGAGATGAGTGACACTTCTGGACCCTCAGTCCAGGGCCTGGACTTGACTGACCACCCTGAGGCAAAATCTCCATGAGAACTAGTGATCAGTGTGAGTCCACAGCTCCTTGCCAATTGCTGCCAGCTCACACAAGTCCCTCTGAACTCTACACCATCTGAGGAGGTACAAGGGGGGAGTAGAAATCTGAAAGACCGAATTTACCGCAAAGAGACTGAGGGAACAAAATATACTATTTAAAACCAGGAGAGACACTGAAATATATTAACTGTCAAGTTAAAGTACTCTAGCATCTCTGCCACCAGGTGAGGGGAGAGTTTTTGAGGAAGAAAGGATCAATTATAGAAAATAAAGAAGTCAAATGTTCTCTACACATTTGAGTCACCTTTGTTATAGTTTAAAACCTGTTATAACTCCTTCCACATCTTAAAGGTACCTAAAATTCAACATGCCCAAAGTAAAAATCATGAAAATTTCCCATCTACAAACCAGGGCCTTTTCAATTACTTTCTATAACACCATCCACCCAACTTTAAAATCCAAAAACCTATGAATCACTTTACCTTTCATATTAAACCTATCCTCCAATAACAATCAATTTATTTGCTGAATATATCTCAAATTTTTCCACTTTATCTCACTAGTACCACTATATCCCCTCTCTCTGGCATTTGCCCTTCTCTCTTTTCCATACTCCAGCCAGAGATAGCATTGAAAATGCACACGTGATCAGATCACCAGCCACCACCATACAACCCCTTCCCATTTATCTTGGAATAAAGATTAAATCTGTAACGGGGTTTAGAAAGCTTTAGTGGTCTGCCTTCTGCCTCTCTTTTCATTACTACTCTCCTCCAGGCTCTGTGCACTCACACCTCCTTCAGCCTCACTTCTGGATTCTCTCCCTTCACACTACATTTTGGGTCTTACTGTGGAACTTCACACTCTCCTCTTTTTTCCTGGTTAATTCTTATCCTTCCTTGCGATCCCAGCTTCCTCAGAGAAGCCTTCTGCATCCCCAGGCCAGCTGAGATCCCCTGCTGTATGAGGCGCTCATACTATGAATACTGGGAACTTTCCTTGCCTCACACATCTTCAATTTGTAATTATACCTCTCCCACGGGATAGGCAAGTCCACGTCTGCTTTGCTTCCCAGGCCCACAGATGACACTCAATACATAGAGAAGTAATGAATGGATCTATTCACTTTCTAAGTGGATGGACATGTCCTGAGGTTGTCTCTTCCACATTTCTGGTACAAAATTGGTTTTAAAAAATCCTTGCTAGATATTTCATTTTTAATTTCTCTCTCTCCAATTTACTCGTTAAGTAAATAGAAACTGCAATAGGAAACAGGAAAATAATGAATAGACTATTATCTGGTTCCATAAATTTTAGAGTACATCTCTTAAAAATCTGGTGTTTCCTCTGTTAATAAGTAGATGATACAAATTTGAAAGGAATTTATGTCCCTCTACAAAACTGTCAAAGAGGCTGAGTGAAATTATAGCAGAAGAGTTTCACATCTAACTCCTAACACTACGGGAACTTTCCCTCCTTGAAACCCTATTTTAATTGCTTCCTTCTGAAGTTTCAGTAATTTTCTCTTGCATTACCCAGCTCTTGTACTAAACATTGAAATGAGTATAATACTTATTTTAACCTTGGTGAGTTATGTTCAGGCAATTATTTTTTTGATTTTACAACCAATCAAAGCTAATATATCAGAAAGAGTACAAAATGAAAATAAAACATGAAGTTTTTAGTTTGGTGCAGTAGAATCACATGATTGGGTAATTCCAGTACCATCGACAATAGGAACTAGCTGGAAACTTACATATCTGTTTTGACCAGACCCTGATTTATATTTGTATAAATGAGTTATATCTCCAACGTTTGCTTTTAAGTTGGTATAGTCTTGTGGGAATGCAATTATTGAAGACTCATCCACAAAGGACCGAATGAGAAGCAGGAACACCATTATTCTAACTGCACACAACTCACTTACTTTATTTCTATTTGAAAATATATTCCGTGCTCTAACAATGAATCCCAAGATGGGGAGGGAAGTCTTGTGCTTCTCAGTGAGGTTAGCTGTTCTAGCCATAAGGAAAACAGGAGATAATCAAGGAAACCACCCCTGGTTTTAGTTTCTGCAGCTACTTTAAGTCTTGCAAATCTCCACCTCCAATGAAGTGTCACCACTACAAAGGACATCCTTCAGGTTCCCTGGATTAAAACCACGCAGACAGAAGCAGAGGCAGAAGTCCCAGGTCACACTTGCCCCAAGGCCCCAAGGCTCCTGATCGAATGCTTGAGCGTATAAATGTCTGTGCCCTGAATTCAGAGACAGGCAAGCCCAGGAACAAACTATGGGATGCTCTCAAAAGATGGACTTTCTTAAAACTAATTTCATTGGCACTTCCAATGCCAATTGAGTAGGATATTCAGAAAACCCTAGTGGGAACATCTTATATCGGCCATTGACATTCACTCCCTCTGAATGAGCTCATCTTCCCTCAGTTCTTTTGGACAGTAAAACAGAAATATCAAAGTATCTTTCTATACCCACTAAAGGTTTTGCAATTGTGCATGAGCTTAAATCAGCTTGCTTTAACAAAGCCATGGCTGAAAGATGACACACAAGGATGAGAATCACTTACTTGGGCAGTTTCATAGAAAGAAGACTTCAAAGTTATGTTAATTAGAGGTATTATACCCTCTAGATAAAAGACTTCTAATGAACAAATTTTATAGACATTGAGTCCTTCAGTCTGCACTCAGGCTGCATACTTGGGGTTGCATATATTTGTTTCTACATCAGCACCACTTTTATACCTCTTTTATGCTAAATAATTTGTTTGTCCTGACTACCAAAGTTACTTTTTCAGAATAAAGTGCAAAATAAAAAAATAAAGATTTTAATGCAAGAGAAAGGACTTAGTAAATATAGACATAGTATTCCCTTTCAGGAAACAGAAAAAGTTAGAGGCAAACATCCCAGAGAAAGATAATCATAATTGGTAAAAGTCATTCATTTTTTCCCTCAATCAAGTATTTATTGATATAGCATTATGTAAAAGTTATCATAGTTAGCAGTTAGAACTACTTGCCCCCCAAGAAGCATAAATGGTTCAAGCTATCAAAGTGAAAGTAGATATGGTCCCAGAACACAGTGGAAAAGAGCCTGAGAAGAGGCAATTAGAAAGGAGAGAAACCTGAGAGGTGTGATCTGGAAGGTGTCAGGGCTGAGTGGGGAAACTGCTGAGGCGGTGAAAACCACCCTCGCCTCCACCCCCACCTCATGGAGCCTGAGGAAGAACCTACCGAATGGAGGCGTGCGATGGGGCAAATGTCCCTCTAGCTACAACCAAGAAATATTGGAAAACAGCTAGAAAGGAAGCAAGAACTAGAGAAATATGGGGATAGGCTGACATTGGTAAAGGAAACCTGTTCCCAGATGGTATCAAGAGAATTTTAAATATCATAAGGAAAAAAAACAAAACCTGCTCTCCAATATGTGTCTCAGACCACATGTTGAATTGGATGAAAATAGAAACTTGTGTCCTTTTTAAACAGTGATTCTTTTAAGCTTGCTCCAGGACTGTGGTACAGAATTGGGTTTGGGAGAATCTAGGGACCCTAGAGTGAGTCTGGACAAGAGGTATTCCTCAGGAATGTAGTCATAAGATCATTCCAGGTTTCATTCTCAACTCTTAACTTCTATAAGGAATTCAGATACTATAAATCTCTAAGGGGGAAAAAATAGCCTTGGTGAAAAGGTAGCATATGGGGAAAGGATTTGGATTCTGCTTTCTTTAAATATGAGGGTGCTTCTTCAGCTGCAACATTTTGGGCTCTTGAAAATTTCGTTGACTCTTGTAATGTCATGAAAAAGGAAACTAACAGATTGAAGGAAGACGAGTCTTAGCCTTATTTGAGGACTTAAAGATCAAGGTAGTCTAAAATAAAATTTGAACCAATTCCAAACATGCAAGAGAGAGAGGAGAACAAAGAGGAAAATAATTTTCAAAGTATATTTAGAAGCTATGTGTCTGTAAACATGCTCTTATCTGTATTTTTGGTTGTTTCAGGGGGGATTTCTGAAGTCCTAGCTGGTTCTGATTATTGCGTTGAGGAGTTGGCATAAATAAGGGGAAATAGAGACAGGAACATAATTGAAAGTGTAGGTAAAATGTAAGAGAACAATCACAACATTCATAACCTGCTTTGGGTTTAAGCTACATCTCATGTTAAAACCTACCTCAAAAAGAAATGTTTTACTTAAGCATAAAACCTTTCACTGAAAGAAAAATGCATGTGACATTCAGTTGTTACCTATACTCTCCCACCTTTGAGTCTATATATAGAGTAAGACATTTTGGGCCTAAGAGGCAATAATTTATTCTCCCACATGCTATCTGCTCTCTAGGAGGTTGCATTCTGGTATACAGACAGCCAGGAGAGAGACAAATCCTACACAGGATGTTGATGATGGTGGTGGTGATGGTGATGATGATGATGATGATGATAATGATGATAATGGTGGGGGTGATGAACGATGATAATGGTAGAGTTGTGCACGAGATACCTTGGAGATCAGGAGAGGAGCCCCTTATATCACCTGGGAAAGGCAGGGAAAAACTTCACAAAGCAGGTGTCATTTGAATTGCATTTGAAAGAATGGTGGGTGTTTTCCAGTTGACCAAGGGAGGTATTACAGGCAGACGGTGTGGCACAAGAACATACAGGGAAGCCTGTGAGGTTTAGGATACTCAGAGAATTATGAATTGTTAGATACAGGAAATTGGGGAAAGGCAATGATAGGAGATGCTAATGAGCAGATGGGTGGAGTCCAGATTATTAAAATGTTCTGGAGTTTAGGTTTTAACCTGTAGATGATATGAAGATATAGAAAGTTCTTCGCAGGAAAATGACATGTTCAAAATTTCAGCTTTGAAATGTTTTTTAGCAATGAGTCTCTCAGCATCAATAGTTCTCCCATCATACTGATTAGTTAGAATAAGATTTCTCAGTAACCTTTGAGCTTGCCTTCAATATGTCAAATGTTCAAGCTTTTCTCAGAAGTTTCTGAATGCAACCACATGACTTCCTGACCTCTAATCCTTACCCTCTAGAAAATTTTTAGCCCTGATCATCTTAGGTCAGTAAATGTAAGTAGACACTGATTTTCAGAGAAACAGAAAATTAATGACTGGAGAAACATATCTCTTCTTTATTCTTATCTGTTGGAAAAGAAGGACTACACAGGGGCTCTTTCATTTTCCTGATTCTTAGTACTCTTAGGAGTACTCTGGTTGTCAGTGCATTTGTAATAGGAAATCAAATCCAGGTCTCATTCTATGAGGAAGAGGGGGAACCTCCAGTAACAGTTGTCAAGAACAACTCATCTTTATCAAAACCACCTTACTGGCCAGCCCCTGGAATTTGTTGTTGCATTAAGTTGCCATAACTGGGCAAGAAGAAGGAGGTTAAATTAAGATTATCAGCTATTCTTAAATGAGATTTTAGGTCAATGAGATTCCAGGACCCAAGAAGAGTATTCATGGAACTGGAAAGTACCACATTGCTGCCCAGCGGTTCTCAACTATAAGTTATGTCATGGGGCTACAGCAGCCCTGCTCATGGCTTCTAAGAGTGGGAAGCAAAGTGATTTGAGGATTACAAAAGAAAGCCACTCTCCTCATGAGAGGAGGGACTCAAGTGTGACAGCTAGGTTTCAGTGTTCTTAGAAACAAGCTCACATGGTTTGTGTAGAAGGTATGAAGAGCTATAAGTGAAGATGAGTGCTTTTCAAGCCCTCTGGGTGAAGTGTAAAAACTTCCTCACCTCTAGAATAAGTGAAAGTCTTCCTACATTATATCTGAGTTAATTTGAGAATTGGGCATCTTCTTCCAGAGATACAAGATTGTCTTTGTCTTTATCGTTTTAATGGTTCTTGAGCTTTGGAGTGGGGTCCAAAAGTGGCAAAATGAAAAAATCGTCAGTCTAGGGATCAGAAAACAAATTTTAGTCCTGGTTATGCCACCTACAAGTGGCCTTGTGGGGCCATTGGGTCTCAACTGAACATCAGGATTCTGATTTTTAAAATTAGGACACTACTCACCACTCCTATTAAATTGCTTCTGCTAGATGGTGCAGTGTGGACTCAGAGACAATGTTTGAGAATCCACCTAATATTTCAATAGTGCTATGTAAACGTAAGCATCAGTACTAGTGATGGCCACAGAGAAACCTGTTGAGATGATATCTGTTTAGGAGAGGAAATAAGATTGTGAAGTTGATAATGATCACTGGGGACATGGATGAATGGTAACAAATGATAAATTGAAAGGTTCAAATTTTCCTCTTAAGAACTGAGATTTTGGCAGGAGACAGTTGTCAGGCTTTTCAACTTAATGAAACTGCAACTTTGATGTGGTAATAGAAGCTAATTTTATATATTAGCCTTGAATTTTAATGACTGAAAAGAAGTGCTTAAAGATACTGCAGCTAAGAGGATAATAACATCTGATGTCCCACATCAGACTGCTTCTCTTTCTGGTGTTCGGCATCTGGTTGGCTCAGGTGACAGCCATCATCACTAGGCCCTGATGTTTGCTGCCAGAACGTCAGCATTGATGACAACATACTGGGTGAGAACAGTGTCTTTAGATTGGTTGGGGAGAGAAACCACACAATTTGATACCCATTAAATTTACCATATACAAATCAGAACACATTATCTCCTGCCAGCATAAGTTCCCTCCTGGACTTTTCTTCTAGGTACAAAATGTGCTATTATTTCTGGCCACTTTATCTCCATCATGCAAATAGTTGTCAAGACCCAGATATTTTTACTGCAGGTTGTTTTTCCATTCCTCTCCAAAAAGGAGGACCCAAAGATACCCAGAGACTCACGCTATCTGTGGTGATCCAGGCATGAGCTCCACACAGACAGCACCTACAGGTCTAGCTTCATGTTAGACTGGGAGAAATTCAATAGGGTAATGAAATGAATACTCCCAAATTCTTGTTTCCATTGAGAGCGCTTTCTTGTCATCCTGGTGATCACTGCCTTGCAGTGACCTTTTCAGCATCTCCCTCCTCTTCTACCTCACAAGAACATACTCCTCTGTTTGTGAGAACTCCCCACTTTCATCTTGACTTAAAGAGCTCAGACTCTCTACCCACAGAATAAATTCCTTCATTCTTGCCTGTTCAGTTTCCTCCAAGAGTGGTGACAGTTTGGACCCCAGAAGTGGTTCTGTTCATAACTTCAGCTTTTCACTCTTGCTTCAAGGGTCTGGGAGAAGATCCGCTGGCTGTTCTGTGCTCTCACTTTATAGTGCTTGGTCTTACTCTAGTTTCCTGGCTTCTTCCTCTTTTCCTTCCCTGCGCCCATCACCAAGGACTATGCCTGGTTTTCTCTGCAGGAGAATTTGGGGTGGGTTAAGGTCAGTAATATTATAAATGACCCAACAATATAACTGTTTTAAGAGTTTTCCCAGCATTTGAAATACATGTTATCAACTGCAAAAGCAACTAAAATCAAATCTAAATTGCTGGATCCAAACTCTGTCACTGTAGTCAGCATAGCCTGGTCCTTCTCCAAGCTCCTTTGGTCCTGGAAAAATACTTGGGAGATTCATTATCCTCCCTGTGCAGTTGTCCACACTGCTCACACGGACACTGTAAGCAATGCATCTATGTTTCCAGGCCCTGCCCTGTGGCCACCTTAGCCTGCGATATCAGTGTCATGTCTATTATGTTCCCAGGGCACTTCCTCTCCAGTTCTTCTCCAGTTCTTCCTTCCCTGTTCCTGCTGCTGCACTAAACCTGCCCCCACCACACACACACACACACACACACACACACACACACACACACACACGCTGGAGGTCATTCTCCAAAGAAATGTTATAATCAAACCAAGCTGTGATCTCAGGCCACAGTCCAAAAAGCTGGCTCCCCTGCTTACCCACCATAGTCTTGACACCTGTAAATTGAACAAAACCATTCCCATCTTACAATGCTGTTACGAGGATTTAACGAGATAATATATGAAATGTTCTTAACACAGGATGTGTTGCATGGGATGGCTCTGTAAGTAGTATGAATTGCTGACATGGTCATCAAGGGAGGCAGGAGAGAGCACAGACTCTGTAGCCAGACACTCCAGGATTCAATCCTGGCTTGGATACTTACTAGTTCTGTGGCCTTGGGCAAGTTCTCTGTGCCTGTTTCCTCATCTGAAAAATGGGTGATGATGATGATGATGATGATGATGGTGGTGATGTTGATGATGATAAAACTTATCTCATTAGGTTGTTATGGAGATTAAGAGAGCATATATATATATATATATATATATATATATATATATACAGTGCTTAAAAGAGTGCCTCCTGACACATGCATAATAAATAGTATAATGTTAGCTCTCATTGCTATTGTTGTTGTTGTTGTTATTTTAATAGATGGTAAAGGGCTCAGCTACTCCTCTCATCAAGGATGAACACACGTGTTCTGCTCTAAATCAGATTTTCTCCATTCTGCATTGCTCCATCCTGTCCTCCTAACCCTCTTTACCATACCATTACCACCACTACCACCACTGACACTGCCACCACCACAATCACCACCACCAGAGAATAATTCAGGAAGCCTCAAAATACCCATAATTCCACTCCTAAGAAGCACAACACCAAAGACTAGAGCACATTCCCTACCCACATCTGTACCCTTCCTAACCCGAAACACAGGGCCTTCCTTGGACACTGAAGTGGGACATCTCACAGACTTAACTAAGCATTTACACCTCCAGTGGGGCTCCCAATGCGCAAAGATGAGGGTCTCTTCCATTGCATAATTTGCTTCTGTTTCATCCTGCCCCAGCGACTGAAGCTCCGTTCCCTTCCCCTGCTCAGCTGTTTTCTACCTAAAGACATAAGAAAGATAAAGAATATGGCTCAAGCGCCTCACAAATATACTAATGTTAAGTTTAGTACATTTCCCAATTTTGACAAGTAGTGCAATAATTTGTTTAAAAATACTTTGTTAGGTCACTGAAGCATACAGTGGCCACAGTGCCCTCAGAAAGAATTCTAATCGCATTGCAGCCTTCCTTTCATGTAATTCCTGTTTAAAGCTTTGATAGTGCACAGGCAGAGCTTCTTGAACATGTAATATAGATTAAAATAAAAAAAAATGTCATCCACAGAGCATTCAACTTAAAGATCTACATGCTCAAAGGCTGGGAATTCAACCTCATTAAAATGGCTGAATGCAGAGTCACAATTAAACAGTGAGCAAATTATGGAAAAGTAAATATTTACACACACATTGTACACTTACGAGGGTTTACAAAGAAATGCTTCTCATCTGTACAGCTTTCCTTTGTAATGATATTGTTATGAGGCAATAAATGTGGTTATAGTTAATAACAGATGTTAAATAGCATAATTCATCCACAAACCTCACTAATTACTGCAGAAGCACAAGATGAATGCACAGCATCATACGGGAGGTATTTCTTATCTGTTAGTTTATAAACTGAAAGAAGAAAGGTCACTTGTCGAAGCAGAAATGTTTAGAGTAAAGCCTTAGCTATTTAATGAAAATTTTAAGCACTTTAAAATTGCAGTGGGCTTCCCCTTCTAGAGAGTTCATGCTTCATTCAGAGAAAACAAATTGGCCTAAATGAGTTTGAGTTAACTTGGCCACTCCAGTGGCAATCATTTTCTAAATGAGTTTAGGGGGAATGTTCCATATTTTAAACTGCATTACGTGCTGTCTTTAGAATGATGTTACCATCAGATATTTCATTTTACTTCTGCCCAATCCTTCTCTCCTTACAAGGGCATTGAGACAAGGGGAAGGGAGAGCAGGCTATAATGTCACCTAAAGTGACTTTATTTCATAGATCATGTAGAGAAGAGGTGGGATAGACAAACACAATAATTTTTCATAACAAATTTGGGAAGGATGATTATAAAAATGAAAACCAAGAGGCATTTTTTGGCTTTCTCACAAAAGCTTAAAACCCAAATAATCATTGTGAAACTCCCTTCCCCCTTAACATAGTCGACTTTCCTTTTACTCTGTAATGTTATGCAGTCATTTCTTCCACTTCCATGTTGTCTTAAGTGGTGCCCTTTGAAATGTTTGTGGTTGATTTGCACCATATTTTGCAAAGCTTTACTTCATAGATTTAATTTCTATTTGTATTCAAAACCAAAGAGCTTGCTTACCATCTTGATTAAAATAAAGTCAGGACGCTGACGTAAAAACAGTAAACTTTTCTAAGGTTTTTAATTGTACACACAACTGTACACACATGGGTGCACACACATATACAATGAGAGAGAACAGAAAAAAAGACAACCGCTGCCTCAAGTTTTCTATGAAATAGATACCATTATACCAAACTTCAATTTCTCCATAGTGTTAAAGTGTCCCTTTTTGTTGTGTCATGTCTGGTATCCAAGTGATTTTTTTTTTAATGCCTTTAAGTAAGACAAACTTGAATCTCCTTTTTTGACTCTCTGGAGAATAATGTCCAGAACAAAATAGAAACTTGACAATAAAAATCAATGTATATCCACCAAAATAATCATTTGAGTCAAGGAAGAGGTTTTTTTATGTTTTTTTTTTCTTCCATGCTATCTTTTGGAACAATTTGGAAAGAAATCTGCTCAGGAAAAAGGCAAGGACAGTTTATTCTAGGGACAGAGAGAATGGACTAGACCAGGGGTCGGCAAACTTTTGAGACAGAGGAGCCAATCCTGTCCCTCACAACAATTTAAAAATTATTCGAGAGCCATAAAACAAATGAAATCACCATTATGGGAATCATATCCTTTAAAACTTTTATAAATGACACTATGATAGTTTTATTTTCATTTTCAATTTTACTTCAGAGCCACATGTACGTGCCCAAAGAGCCGCATGTGGCTCGCGAGCTGCAGTTTGCCGACCCCTGACACTAGACTCTTGCTTCTCAAACCCCAGCATCACCTGGGGATCTCTTTAAAGGACAGTGAGCCTACCATCCTGCATATCTAATAAGCTCCCAGGTGATGCTGACGGCTGCCCATGAACCACACTGCTGAGCAGTGAAGGCTCAGAGGACCACTGGCAGGCTCATCTAAATCTGGTGTTTTACACAACAGTGCTTGAGTTGTCAGCTGCAGAGTTCTGAAAAAGGACACGAAGTGCAAGTTCATTGTGAGCCTTAAATTAGAAACTTGGAAGGGTATTTGTGGGGAACCCTGATTTATTCGCCATCACATGGTGTTCTATAGTATCTCACAGGAACCATTCCAGATGGCCAAAAAAGTTAACTGTCTCTTTTAAAGACAGCCTGCAACATTGCTAGGTAAGTTAATTCAGTTTTTAATAACCCACATCATATTTCACAAATACTCCCTTTGCAATACCATCAGCTAATTTTTGATGTTCAGACCTCATTAAGGCAGAAAATTCCTCTAAATGATACCCCTTTATAAACTCGAAAACTATAAAACTATTCACTAATATATAATTTTCATAGTTTCCATTCTTTAAATTAAGCTATCTCAGGTGATTTAGACTTTTCTCAATGGGACATATTCCAACCCTTTAATCATTTGGGTAACCTTATCTAAGTGATGTCATTCCCCAGAGAGTAATTTATTCTATCTACAGTTAAAAAACATCCATCCTCTTCTTTGTTTTCATTCTTTCAGTCCTTAATGGCCTACTTCTTTTCAAGAATTTCTATATCATTTTTATGGATCATTACCATCTTAAGATCTTTTCGTGAGTAATCACCAAAATTTGTGTTATGTTCTTCATTTGCAAAGTAATTGTACACAATCGGTGTACAAAATTATCTCTGTGTTCCACCTCTAATGTTTGTGTCTTGTTGTTTGCCTCTAAATAATCTAATTGTTTTCTAGTAGTTCCTAAATTATCCACATGTAAGACACATAAACTAAGCTAAATATACCAACTTTTAAAAGAAAACAATGATTTTGTATATTTACCTTCTTTGATAAAAGCTTTTTTGAAATATAATTAATATACAATATACTACACGTATTATAAATATACAATTTGGTAAGTGTTTTACCATCTTACCATCTGTCTTTAAACAGGCAGCTAAGTAGTGTTAGCTACATTCACATTGTTGTATAGTTAGCGTTTTAATGCTCACAAAACCTAGCACTGAGTGAGTATTCCATAAGTAAAATACATATCAGACACAACTAGGAACAAATCCCTATTTCCACTCTTACTAGCTCGGTGGCTTTAGGCAAGTTAACATCTTGGAATAAAAATTTTCCTGTTTTTAAAACAGAGATAATAATACCCACCTTACAGCTATTCATTCAGATTAAATTAGATAACATATATAATGTGCCAAGCACACAGATGGCATTTGATAAAGTTATTTCACTCTTCTCTAAGTAAACAAATTTAACCAATTAGGCATCATTAGTACTTAGGATAGCATTTCTCACATTGTAAGCACTCAATAAATGTGTTGTTGAAAGAATCAAGTTGAGTGTCTGGACAAAGAAAAATCATTAGATTTGGTTAAGTTCCATTTTTATTATATTGATAAACTCCTATCAATTCCTCAGACTTAGCTTTTAAAGGTTTCATTCCCAGGGTTTAACAATGTAACAAAAACCAGACACCAGATTTAGATGACACTAGTGTCTATATAGGTCATCAGAATTATATTGCTATAAAAAGTTATATTAGAAGGGCTTAGAGTTTTTTAAAGGAAAGATAATGTAAATGAGTAATATTGCATTACATAGGAATTATTAATTTGGAGGAAGTCTTTCTTTAGGTAAGCAAGACTGTGACCATTTACCTAACGGGACTGTGTTCAAAATAATCCTGTCCCAGTTAATTAACACTCAAGAGCAAGACTCAAGGAGAAGGTGGTAATGACTTCTCAGTGCCCAGACAGACCCCTATCTCTGGAAGAACAACTATATCATGTCGTGGCCACTGATTAGTGGGGTAAAGTAGGATATCTTTGGCTATTTAAAGTTATAGTTTCACATTTATAAAAATAAAAGTTAAAAGCTGTGCATATGTTAAATAATACAATGTTTTATTAAAGCCATTAACAGTGTCTGATTGTAGTTGTTTTTCACAGACACTCATTGTTTATTCAATATATATGTAGCTGCCTTTGTAAAAAAGAAATTGGAATTCTTAAACTCTAACTCTGAAAGATTATGATCTATCCAATTATACATATATCTAAAATGTGAATAAGTGGATTTGTATCTGTAGCTTCAGATTGAGTTATGATTTATAGCATTTATTTTCATATAATAACACTATCATTTCTTGATTTTAATAACAAGCCTAGATGATAACGTGATTATTAGCAATTCCAGTTAAATTACATAAAAATATTTCCCAATGAAGGAGCATAATTTTATTACTAATCAAGTAACAGTATTGATAAACAATGTATTGTTAAAACTATTGAAACATAATTTAAGGCAAAGCATAATTTAAGGCTTCATAATTGAAGCCAGTTTGGAATGGTTTTGTCATGAATTTGGCATTAGCCAAATTGTTGATAGGTTCTTTTAATTAATACTTTTACATTGTAATACACATGGTCTTTAGGCAAGTTGCCAGTTCTATGCTAGGAAAAAGAGCAAGTCCTCCAGCTACCCACTTCCCCAAATTTCCACTCTCCTAAAACACTTTAAATCTTTTCTCTTATTCTTTTAGTACTTCTCTTCATAACTAAATAATTTGCTCATCATACTACTCCAGATTTTTCTACTTTTGGCTTGATTTACTGACATTACTTTGGAGGCAGTTTCATTTCTCCCCATATCCTTTACACATGTGTATGTTTCCTCAACCCCTTTCACCCCAATCAAGTCGTCATCATTTTGGCTAGATCCATCCCAGTGCTACATTATCACGACTCTGTAAAAGCTATGCAAAGTTGAGCCATGCAGTATATATAATTACTTTTACATTTTTCACACAGAATTTTTGTAGTTGTCATCTGTTTATCTTTCCTGAAGGTATTAATGATTTTTTTTTCATTTTCTTATGTTTCTAAACCCTTACCATTAACATATCTAAAATCTCTTCTGGTTGAAAAAAAATCTCAATATATTCAAACTCGGTAGGTATTTGATCAATGTGATCTGCTTGCATAAATCTCTCACAGAACCTCCTGTCCACCTCCAAGTTTGCACTGGCTGCTCTCTAGACTTACTGTACATCTCGCATCTTGGGAGTTTCTTCCAGCCGTTTTTGGGGATTGTATTTGCCTATCTCTTGTGTTAGATTGCTTGTCGTCTGGATTTCATGTGTTTACTGTTTTTGGGTTACTCGTTTTGTTGAGCACATAATTCCATAGCTTTGGGGAAGGTAAATTTTTGAGATTTGTCACAAAATAAATTTATTCTACTACTACACTTAATTGATAGTTTGCTGAATACAGAACCCAAATCAGATATCACGTTTCCTCAGAATTTGGAAAGAATTATCTTTTACCATTCATTGTTGGGTTGAGAGGTCTGAAGCCAGTCTGATTCTTGTTCCTTGGGTGACATTTTTTTTTCTGTGTTTGTTTTGATTTCCTTTCTCTAGAATTCACTGACACTCCTTTATCTACCATATTCTGAAATTTTACAATGATATCCCTTGGTATGGTATATTTTCATCTATTTTCTAGGCAGTATGTGAATCTATCTTTTCTGGAAACTCATGACCTTCAGTTCTAGTAAATTATCTTAAATCATTTATTTAATGACTTTCTACATTTCATTGTCTCTGTTCTCTCTTGGATTTGTGTTATTCATCTTATGAACTGGTCCTCTTTTCCTTTCACTCTTTTACTTTTACCTTCTTTTTCTCTATTTTCTAGAAAACTCTTCACTTTGTCTTTCTGATATTCTTTTGAGTTTTTGATTTCTATTTTTAATCTCCATATGTCTTCTTATATTTCCTTAAAACATAGTCTCTCATTTTTGTTCGATAGCTGTAGCATCTTCTGTCTACAACAATATTAATTATAGGTTTCATAGTTTGCTTTAATTTCATCCTCCTTGCTTATTCTGTTTCCTCTTTATTGCATTAGTCCACTTGTTTTGATTTTTGCCATTTATGTCAGATATTTTCCTCAAATTCTTGGTAATCTTCTACAGTACGCTCCTATTGAATAGAAGGGCACTAAAAAGCTAACTGCACATTCTGTGTTCATGGGTAAGGCTCATTGACTATGGATTTCCCTGTAGGATGGTATGATAAAGTGATTTTATTGTACAAATCCCAAAGTAAGCAACATTTACTTAATCATCCTATTTAGTATGAAACTTTACCCCCAACGGTGCCTGATGCTTCTCAGTGCAGGGACCCCCTGTTTTGCTTCTCCAGAGAATAAGCGTCTACTCCTCTGCTCACATTGGGGAAGAAAGTCTTGGGGCTTATTTGTCTTAAATAGTCTTTCAACGAATCCTCATTTTTATTAAGCTCCACCTTCACCTCCCACATCCTGAGTTACTTGGCAGCACAAATTCCTGAGAATACTAGGAATTTTCTGGTGTAAGTCATATTTTTTCTCTTTCCCATTGACAGATTAGGATTTAGTTTTCTCAGATCCGCTACATGCCATTTTATCTATCTGCATTTCATCTTTAAAATGTTGTTGCTATTGTCCCCTCTTTTCGCTTTCTCCTTGTGGTTTACATTTTAAAGATTATACACACACACACACACACACACACACACACACACACACACGATCTTTATTGTTGATTTAGTAGAAGAGTAGGGAGGAATGAAAGTAAATGTATGTATTTAACCCATCACTTTTAATTGAAAGTCTTTATAACTAGTTGGTAACTATATATGAACTAGGTTTTTTAAAACCTCCTGTGTTTAAGTTCCATAGTAAAGAAGGATCCATCTCTTTTGTTTGTTTGTTTTTCTTATATTTTAATAAAACATCTTCTAGTTTGTTCTCCTATGTGGGAAAGCAAACCAGTGCCAGTAGCTGCCATACTCTACCATAGCATCTCCGTATTGTCCAAGCTTTATGAATGGCCCCTCAACAAATGGTTAATGAATACCTACCTGTTGAGATTTTGAGCTCTCTGAACTCTAGACTTTCCATTAAAACCAATCACAGGGACACTCAACTGGCCCTTCCAAGTCACAGTGATTAGACTCAGTTGGTTTTTAACTATGAAGAACTGCCCTGGTATATAGAAAATCCTTTGCTTTATAAAGTCGCAGCCCTAAAAAATCAGCAATATTACAACTTCTTAAAGAAGATAATGAGACAGGTCCTAATTCAGGAGGAAAAATACCTTGACTAATGCTTCTGCTTAGCCTACTTGGTCTCTCTGAATGGTTCTTGTGGACCCCTACCTTTCTGAGGGGTGAATATGAGGAAATCCTATTTTCTCTTTAAGTGTCACTGTTTGTGACTCTCCAATGGCATTAGATCCTATTATAATGTGTTGAAAGATCCACAGTTAAACCTAAAAAAAAACCCAAATATAGATAGGCATTCTGCTAGATTGCCATTCAGAAGTAATTTGAAACCAGGTGATTTCCAGGTACATTACCACTGGTTTTTCATTTTTATTCAGTATTGAGTTTTCCTCTTAATCCACACTCTACAGACCTTGTTTACCAATATCTCAAGTGTGGTTTCACAGATCTATCAAAATTTACAGTAAATTAGAAAGGTAATGTTTCCAAGAAGATTTACAATTACTGGTAGTAAAATAGTGACCACAACCCAGATTGGACCCTCTGGAGAAAGCTGAGGTTCGCTTTTCCTGAAATGGTCAATTTTAGATTACAATTGAGGCAGCTTCCTGAGTGATGAGTGAATTGAGGAGAAAGAGTTTAAAAAGCCCATGTGTTTCAAGTTCTGTAATTTTATCCTCCTTGTATAGATCTATCATGTTTTCTGCAATTATTTTTATGTCTTTTTTTCCCCTTAAGCACCATAAAATACAAAACACAGTAGTGATTGTTTGTTGTTCTTATTTACAATTCAACTTTTGTTAAAATAAACCTGCTGTCTTATGAAGGCAATTTGAGAAAATGTTTTACATGACAATTTTAGAGGTTTAATTATCATAGTGTAAAGGCCTCTCCCAAACACTCCAAAAAAAAAAAAAGAATAGAAAAAGAAAGAAAGAAAAACAACCACAAAAAAAGAAAAACCAAACAAACTATTCCTCCATTTTTAATCTACCACCAAAATAGGTTCACACACTACTTTCAATTAAAAAGACTTCAATTAAAAAGGCAGCAAGCTTTAAGTATATGTTAATTATTTGTTAATTGATAGAGAGGCAGAGAAAAGAAAGAAAACAAAACTGGGGTAAGAACTATAGCCAGTTTCTCAGGTGAGTGCTCTATTTGAATTAAAATATTGGTTTTGCTAGCTCAAGTCCATTGAGACTCCTCTCCCCACAATTCCATACAGTATATAAAGAACAAACCTCAAAGCAACTCAGTGGGCACATGTTTGGCAGTTGAAGCACTCTATCTTGCGAAGCACATTAAAAGAAAAAAAAAATGTCCTCACTGCATTAAGACATGGCTCCTTACCATCTGAATATAATATGACCACAACAAGGAGTGCAGAAACTACTTACAGGTGAGCCTCAAAAGGCTTGACTGGTAGGTCAGCATGGACTCATTTAACCAGTCTGCCCCCATGATTTGTGAAATTGAACTGACTCCTCAATAAACTACAAGGCTAAGACCCAAATTAATGTGAAATGCTTCTTGAAATGTAGCTGTACTCTACCCCACCCAATTTTGAAGTTAAATCAGTAAAAGAGGGATTTAATCTTTAGAATTATTTATAATAAAACTTATTTATGCAGTTTTAAACTTTAATGTGGAGAAAAATACACATCTTGAATTTTTCCATACCCCTCCCATAAATACTATTGCCCTGTAACAATTTTTCTGTGCAAAATTACACATAAGGATATTTATTTTCTAAACATTTGATACAAAATTTGCCTTAGTGAGAATTCAAAATATTGATCAAAATTTCCTGACTCATAGAAAAAGAACAAACTGCAGACATAAATTGTGAGTAGTATTTTAGCTAATTAGATACTTATGTCCAGCTTTTTTCTCTAATTCAGGAATATTTCCAGCTTTGGATTTACAGAATCATTACATTTACAAACACAAAAGGCAAACTTAGACTTGCTTTAATATTGGAATGGCACCAAACAACTTGGCTGAGTAGACACAAAGATTTTTCTCTAAGTATTTCTAGACCACCAGTTTTCTCATGTACGTCCACTGGGTGGGAGGCAGGAATAAGACACTAAAAGGGGCACCCCTAGACCTGGTTCCCAATATCTGAGAACGAGAATACTGGAAAGAGGAGAAAGACTGGTCCAACAGAAAGTTGCTCTCTGCATCTTCTGGGGTCTGTCTCCTGTGCATGAATATACATATACTTTTTTCTGACCTGCCAGTAGATATAGTCAATTGAGAACCAGCATCAGAAGAAAAACTCACTCAAAGTCTTTAAACCTATAAGAATGAGAAATACCCACGCACAAATTCTGCCCTCAATTTCCCAGCAATGCTTTATGAGACCAGTGATGTACAGCATTAACCTTCAAGGAACTCAAGGCAGAGCATAGAAGAATGTTGAAAAGGTCAGACCTTCACACCATAATTACTACCCAAAATTCATAGGATACTTTCAGTAAAATTTTCCAATTATTCACACTTACGAAAAATATCTAACAGGGTTAAAGAGAGAAATGACTTTCTCTTCAAGCTTGTAGTTAATTGGGCAATGCGAGTTGTGCTTGTTAGCAAATAACCAGGATACACTCATCACATTCTTTCTCTGCCCTGAATTCTAAGGACAACTGTGGCAAGAACGGTTTCATTTGGCCTAAGTATTATAAAGGCTTTTACATTTCTTTAGGGCATAAAAACAGAAATCTAAGACAAAAGTTGTGGAGACCACCTGGATTTTCTATCCAGATATTATGTTCATTCCAAAGTGTTTGGAGCCATGTGACTTGAAGTGGTTTTGTTTTAATGAATTTGTCTCCTTCTCATTTAGAAGACCTCTCATTTTATAAGACTCCCTGGCACCAGTTTAAATTTTCTCCCTCTTCTTTGTCCAACACTCTCAGGAAACTGGACTTGCTTCTGCAGAGTATTGTAAAACTGTGGCCTGGTTTTCATATTAGATTGGATTTTCCACACACCCAGGCCACAAGCAGTGGGGATACAAGTTTTATCACTAATATCCAGGGAATGGCACAAAATAAATCTGTTTGACTTCTCGGATCCTGTGGACATGGTATATTTTAAAGCAGGAGAAGCTTAGACCAGGATTATGCAGTTACTATGACCTGCGAGGCAATTTGGGCTTCTCCAGTGGTACGAAGGGGAAGGAGGGGAAAAAATAAATACGACCTTCTATTACAATTTAAAGAATGCCTAGATTTTACATGAAGACGGGGCCTACTATTCCTCTGTGTGTGTGTGTGTGTGTGTGTGTGTGCACGTGCGTGTATAGGTATCTGCATGTGTCTGTACAGTATTTGCCTTCAGAGAAATTATAATCCATTAGAGAAGATAAATACCCATAATGCTCTATCTAGTATGCAAGATAAAACTACAAAACCACCATTATACATTTATATCAAAAAATATGAGGGAACCTGGGGTGTGGGTAGAAAATTTTCATTTAGGGTATTCAGGGAGGCTTCCTAGAGGAGGTGACATTTTGGCCGAATAGCATTTTGAAAGGTGGAAGCAGGGGTGCAAGGAGTTAATTAGCTGAAACCCTGCAACTGAATACAACAGCCACACTTGCCCACAGAAGAGGTCTTCTATGCTGATATTCGAATTCTCTCACAGTAGTTACCAACTGTACCAGACTCATGAAGTATTGCCACTGTTGTCAGCTCTGTAAAACATTACTGCTCCTATCTACAAAGGTAAGAAAGCAGAATTACAGTACTTTCTGTTTATAAAATATAAGCCCAATTCTTATCAGATTGGTGCTACAAAGAGAAAAATTTAATATTTGTAATGTTTATATAGAGATTTATCTCTGAGATGCTCTTCTCATATACATTATTTCCTGGTATAATCTAATATTTGCTAGGAATCTTCCTCATGTTCAATACTTTTTAAAACTGTAATAAATAATCCAATTCAATTTAAAAAATAATAATGTTTTCCTCCAAATTCTAATAACCCTGTGATACAATCTGTCCCCAGTTGTGGTTACATGTAGTAATTTCCCTTCCTTTTCAATTTCTTTGTCAAGTTCTTTTCTTTGTCCCATTAATTTTTTTATATGTGGTCATTTGGTTCAAAGAGGTCACAGGAGGTTGGTCGGGTTCTTTAGAATTCATAGTTTCATGAGATCGTCTCAATTTATTTATTTAATGTTCCAGATATTACTCTCCTGAAATATTACATAAAACAACTAATGGATATCTTTGCCGACTGGGTCAGATGTTTCATTTGTACATTTAAACTCAACTGTAATAAATCTTGTGCGAGCCTATTTTACTTTTCTTGGTGCTAGAGGGGTAGGTACGGGGGAGACACTGCTCCTCATAGATATTAAAGCAATCTGCATGGCAAATCTCTTTTCTGAGGTAAATTTCCATTCTAAGCAAATGGGCACTTCTTTTTAAATTATGTGCCATGAGCATCTGCATTAATGATTTTGGGGTTATATTTTAGCTGTGATCATATGTGGATTTTACTGTCGGTCTTTTGCAAGTCTACAGAGTCAATAGTCATATGCCCAATTTATATGAGCTGCATATTTTTTCTTGTTAATGACTATACAAGCACACGGCTCCTCAACTTCCCCTCTGAGGAGTCCCCTAGCTGCCTTAAAGGAAGTTGGCCCTCTTCTACTTCATGCATATCTTGGGGGTTTGGTATTCTCCAGATCAACCTTCCACAACAGCCTCTCTCTCCTGACAATTAAAGTCAGGTGAACACATAACCTAAACACAGACAATGAGACTGAGATCTAGAATCCTGGGTGTGTGATGCAAAGACACAGGGAGGGTGGGTGGCCAAACACTGCCATGGCAGTGGTGCTGGTCATGGTGGCAATGGCAGCGTCGATGAAAGCAGTGATTCTATGACATCTCACCAGAGGTACCTGTGGTGAGAATTTAGCTATGGTTCTGGCTGGGTAAAAGTCCTTGTTTCTGCATGTTTGTTTGCTTGTTTGTTTGTTTTACATTTTGATTCTCTGGTCTTTTACTAATTCTGTGAGCCCTAATATATTCTCTACACTCCCCTTTTAATTTTGTTATTTTACTTAAGATAACCAAAGATAGTTTGAGTGGCTTGTAACTGAGAACCCAGACGGATATAGAATGTATCATTATGAGAGCAAATCCACAGGAAAGAGAAATGATATCAAAGTCTTGTTGAGAGGTTGGGAGTTTAAAAATCCCATCTGTTATAAGCACAATATAAAGCACAGTCCAATTTTAATCACTTGATTTAAAATAAAAAGGTCCTTTAAGCAACTATAGAATACATAATAGTTTTGCATCTGTTATTTTCTTGGTATTTACAATTATGCTGTGGTATGTGAAATAACTCCTTGTTTTAGGAAATATACACTGAAGTATTTAGAAGTAAAAGGGCATCATGCCTATAACTTACTCTCAAAGAATTCAGAAAAAAGGATAGATAGATACATAGATGGATGGATAGATAGATAGACAGATAGACAGATAGATAGAAAGCAAGTGTAATAAAATGTTAACTTTTGTAGATTTGGCATAATGAGTGCTGGTATCTGAGATTTTTTTGTATTATTTTTAAATTTATTCTATAAGTTTGATATATTATAAAAAAAATCTATAGACCCTTAAAGTTATGGTGCTTTACAGGTTTACCTAATCTACCCTCCCTTTCTTTTATAATTGAGGAAACATCCCTGAGAAGTGAAGCAAGTTGCTTAAGGTCATACTGCTTGACAGTGGTAAAGTATCAGGAAGATGAACTAGCACTACCAAAGAACATTCATTCTGCAAGGAAAAAAAAGAACTCAATGCTAAAAAAACAAACAAAAAAACAAAGAAAGAAAAAAAAAACTTAATGCTAAACTTCTAAAAAATATCTCAAATACTTAGTAATTTGGACATTTTTCTTAGAAAATTGTTTCATGTAAGCATTATTCATCTTGGTGCCATTTGCCTAGAATTAGTTCTTCTTTTAATGGATTTATTTAGACTTAAACAAATTATGAGTCAGGAACTTTCTATTCACATATCCTGAAAAGGATGTTGTTTTGATTGCAACTGAAAGAAAATGCATCTTTTAAAAAAGGATGCATCTTTTAAATGAATCTAACCTGTGGGAAAAATAATGGGGAAATACAAAAGTTATAGTTATCTGAAACTTATAATCAATGGTCTCTACTTGCTTAGAAGGTACAGTCTCTAAAATAACATACACGTAAAAAGTGAAATCCACAATTAATTTACATTGATATGTCATTAAGGATTAGTAACAATTAGCACAGTATTTCATCTGGGAACTGGTGTCTGTGTGTATGTATACTTTTGCATTTATTTTACCTCAAACTCAAAGGCAGTCCTTTATGTTCATAGAAAGTAGTGTGAACAGACACTTCTTTTGCCTTCCTCAAATGACTATGTAGCAACCCAAACTTTATTAGAAATCACTTTGCATCAAAAACTTCTCAGTCTACAAATCAAGCACTAAAAACATTTAAAATAAATATTTTTTACCTGAAATATGAGAATACCTTTGCCTTTTCAAATATCCTGTCAGAACTTTACTTCAAGAGTGAAAGAGTTTGGTTACTTGGGACATGAAGTTCGCTATTAAGAGATGTCACTTTTTCCTTTTCATTACATGATTTTGAATATCAGATGTCACAGGAAAAATTTCTCCACAGAAGAAAATTACAATATCAAGACTTCCTTAATCAATGTGCCAATTTATTTTATGAATTGTACTGAATTATAATAGGCATTTCTTCTGAAAACTGAACCTCGATAGAAATAAAATATAATTTTAAAAAAAGCAATATATGGTAAAGATTATTTTTATTGGCAATATTGAATTCTAATGAGAGGATGGCCCAGACTATGCTCAATGCTGTATGAGGAGTATATGTTGGCACATATATTCTGGAAAACAATTGTACTGTATGTTCCCAAAGCATTAAAAAAGTGTATGACCTTTTGATTCAGTAAACTTACTTCTAGAGCAATGATGTTGTTTCTAAGTAGTAAGAGTATGCTTTTAATATTTTTAATTTATACTTCTGCATATTTTCCAATTTTTTGTGATTACCACAAATTATATTTTAATGATTCAAACATTCATTCAAAGAATCTGCCCTTGAGCAGATTGAGAGACATATTATGTTCAGAGTACCTATATCAACCTGATCATTTGCCTTCAATATACAGTTAGGCTATTATTGCTGATTTCCAGAAGTGTCCTCAATTTTATTGATAAACTCACTATTCTTAGCATTAACTACTTAGGGCAGAAATAACATGAGCATAAGATAGAGGACTGGGCTGGCTAACCACTGATGTGCCTCCTAATTTAAAAATAATCCTGGGGCCGGCCGAGTGGCACGTTGGTTAAAAACTGGCTTGGGATGCCAGAGGGCCCCGGTTCGGATCCCACGTATGAGGGCCAGTGACACTGCCCTCTACAGCTAAGATGCTGAACAGCAGCTCAACCTGGAGCTGGGCTGCCGTCAGTTGCTGGCGACGGTGTGGGCTGCAGCCCCTGTGGTAGTGGGTTGCCATGGGCTGCCGTGTGTGGCCAGCAGCCAGCGTGAGCAGCCAAGCGGTCGCAGTGAGCAGCCGTCCAGAGGAGCGCAGCGATGGTGCCAACTTGGGCCAGTGAAGCAACGTCTTCCACAACTAGACTGAAGAACAAAACGACAACAACTTGTCTGTTCCCCTTCCCCAATTCCCCAGCACTGTTCCCATCCCCCCAATTCCCCAATAAAAATCTTAAAAAATAAATAAATAAATAGTCCTGACTTTTTAAGAAAAAAATTTCTCCATAAATGATAAAGAGACTGCTATGTGAGTAGATCAGCCCATTGAGGTTAGGATAATCACCATTTTCATATATAATGGATAAAATTTACCAGGTCTACAGCGGCACTTCTGTGACTTACTTCTAATGAGCTATGTACAAATCAGATAATGAAGAGTTTGTCAACTATGATGAACTAAAAAGATAAAGCAGGAAAAAAAATACATCAAGATATTCTGAAGCGCATAAAATATGAGGTAAATGAATGTTTAGGTGATATGTAGATAAAGCAAATGTTATGAAAGTGTTACATGAACAACTAGTGTTTGGGAAACTCACTATTGATGTGTTGTGTATATGCTGTGTCTGTGGTTTCTGTGTGGTGTACATTAGTTGGTTTGTGTTTTAGTGTTTTGTGTTATGTTTGTCTGTGTAGCAACCATAGATTTTGCATGCGTGGTATGATCGCTGAGTTTCTGTGTTGAGTATGTTTGTGTGTTACATATATGTGTGTGTTATGTGTATAAAGTGTCCTGTGTGAGTTTTATTTGTATTTTGTGTATGTACTGTATTGTGTATGTTATATTTGTGTGTGTGTGTATCTGTTTGTGTACCAGGGGAGCTGGATCACATAAGGACCGAGGAGCCAAAAAAAAAACAAAAAAAAGGAAAAGACGATGTTGACAACTTTGGCTACATATCAAATATTTAAGTTGCACGTACATCCATGGAGATTGCAAATAGCATTAATAATAAGCTTGAGCGTGAAGGATGAGATTTTCAATGCACTGTGCATCTGTGTGATGCATGGGAGTGTATGTGATTGCACTCACACATAGACGAAACGCTCGCCTGAAAGCATAGAGCGGGCCATTTTACAAGGATCATTAATCTCATGGGTTCCTCGGGGCTTCCTTTTCCATGGGTCTGGTTTTCGGAGCTGGCTAAAATTGTAGTAGGTATGGATGTCTGCCAACACATTGCAGTCTCTATCGCTGACCTATCCGTTATAGATGAGGGAGTCAAGAGTAACAATTCTCTCCAATCCTTTCTTTATAAATGACAATAACTTACCATTGAATGATAAGCTATAGTTTGAAAATGACTTCACAATCATTGATATATTTTCCCTATAATCCTGGGGGGAAAGGTATGCTTCCATTAAAAAAAAAAACAACTTGAAAAAAAGATAGGATGGTTAATTTTATCCAAAAAAGAAACTGAGGCTCAGAAAGATAAAGGAGTGTGACTTTAAATGTGACTTGAAAACATCTGACTTCATGTGGCAGGGCTGAGATTAGAAACCGCATTTTATGGTTCCTAACCAAGTGCTAGAAATCCCGTAATATACTAACCATGTTTCTTATCCTGGAGACATTTTCATTAACATTTTAGAATATGTGACAACAAGGTATTTCCTTTAAACTATCCTTGAAAGAGTTCAGTCACTTTGTATATTAATGCTTCCTTCTCTGGCAGATAGAAGACCTGGCAGGAAAACTCACTGAATAAAATGCTATGTACAGGTGCTCTCATCTTGGTCCAAACACTTATAATTAGGGTTTGGACTACTGTCCATAACTCCATGATTTGGTTTTCTTGCCTCTAGTCTTGCTTTTTTCTGCTGTATCATTCCCAGTGCTCCCTGAAGTATTTTTCAAAAATGCAAATCAGATTATCCTTCTTCTTAGGTTAAAACCCTTTGCTTCTCCCCACTGCCCCAGCATGAAATCCAGTGTTCTCAGCAGACCCCCTCCTAAGGAGCCTGGAGACCACCAATCTTCCCACCCTTATTTCTTACTATGTGCAAAATATGACCCACAGGCCAAATACAGCCTACTGCCTGCTCTCACAAATAAAGTTTTATTGGAACATAGCCCTGCCCATTCATGTATGTATGCAATCTCTGTGGCAGCTTTTATGCTACAATGACAGAAAGGAGCAGCTGTGACAGAGATGATAGGGCCTGTAAAGCCAAAAATATTCACTACCTGGCCCTTTACAGAAAAATTGCCAACCCCTGGCTTAGATAATCTCTAAGGACCTTGAAGTACTGCTTTGATTGTATAACTTTTAACATTACATTAATCATGTTTAATTTTTAGTTTTGCTGCAGTTTAAATCTGTGTGATCTCAAAGTGTATAGTTCAAATAGCAAAGAACTAAACTGTCAGGTAAATATGGATAAATGTTTAATTATGAAAACTACAGAATGCATTCTTTACTCGGAAATACTTAAGGGATAATAGATATTTGAGTTTTCAAAAAATATAAAAGCATATTTGAATAACTTTAAACTACTTTTGGATAAAGAATCAATCAAATATATATCTGGGTAAATTGCAGTCATATCAGGGAGAGAATGTATTCTTGGGATTAAAGTTACCTAACTAAAAAATTATTTTTTATTATGGAGACCAAATTTATTTTCTGCAAAATGACTGATAATTTTGTAAAATTACATTCTCTTTTCTTCTTTTATTGCAAGGAATATTTCATACTTTGATATCTCTAATCTCCTTTGAATAACAACCTTGGCTCTATTATTATCCAGTACATGTATCCCTCAATCGTAGCCTTATTCAGAAAATACATACCTCCTTAGCCTTCATGGTGCTTAATCAGATTGAATGATACTGTATTAAGTATTTTTTTATATTGCATCTGGAAAGGGAGGAGAAGGTTCTAGAAGGATAAGGAGGACTGAGTCCAGTATTGCCTTGGTTTTATAATAGTGTACATTTTATCATTGTGCTAAACCCTGCCATTGTTTCCTGAAACTCATAACCTTCCCCTCTTGTGTCAGCTACCATAAACATGCTGAATGGTATTTATTTAATTAAAATAAGTTTAACATAAATTATCTCTGAGAATTTTTAAATAGAACTTCATGCCCCTTGAGCTAATTGGAGATGTGCTAAGGTATCATAAAACCAGGGTTAGGTGTCATTTCAGAGTTGAACCTATAACTTACATCACTCACTATAATTGCCACTAATTTGAATATATTCGTGAATAAATAATATATTCCCTGTCATTAAGCCCAAATATGTGTTTTCCTTATACTTCATCTGTTATGTAGGAAGCATAATAATGATAATAGTTAAAATGATGCTAAAAACAATAACAACCCAACAGCAAACAAAATTCAAACCCAGAAGCATTTCAAGGTATTATTTTCACAGTGCTAAAGAATTACCATATTATATGCATCATCAAAACACAGGAAAACATAAATGATAAGTGAGATAATGAGTATGTTTATGTACCACACAATATAGTGATAACATACAGAGACAAGAAGTAATAGATGAGGGTAGTTATCATTTATTCTGAAATTTATCCTGTTTTCCCTTGATGATGAAATCTGTAACAAAATAAGAGACAAGATTTTTCACTGCTACTTCTTAAAATGTAGGCTGTCTAAAAGGTTATATCACAGACAACTTCAATATGGAGTGTTTCAATAGTTTGGTTTGTTTAAATGGGAAACCCCAAAATTTACGGCAAGAAGATTTCTTACATAAAGACATCCTCGGGTTTACAGTTAGGTAATGCTATTTAGGTCAAAATAATACTATGGATATTTTTTATATTGGATATGTAGAGAGCAGAACTGATGTTTATTCTCATTTTAACTTTTGATACCATTACTGATTTTTTATTTGCTTATGTTATTAATTTAAGTGAGGGTGCATTAAGCTCTCTTCCTTTAACTGTGGATTTGTTTCTCTTTCTGGATCTGTCATTTCTTGCTTTATATATTTTGACGCTGTTACTAGGGGCATATAAGTTTAGAATTCTATATTCCTGGTATATGAATTATTATCAACATTAAATGCCTCTCTTTATCTGTAGTAATGCTTCTTATCCTAAAATCTATCCTGTCAAACACTTGTATAGTTACACTTTACTTTCTTTTGGTTATTGTTTATATGGTATATATATATGGTATATATATATACATATATATGTATATATATATACATATGTATATATATATGTATATATATACATATATATATATATATATATATATATATATATATATGGTATATATATACATATATATATTTCCATTCTTTTACTTTCCATCATAAAGGGTTATTATATTTAAGGTATGGTTCTTGTAAGCAATGTGGTTTTTAACTCAGTTTAAAAAATATTTATATTACTTTTAATGTAATTACAGATAGATTTGGGTTAATATCTAGCATCTTATTATTTGGTTTCTATTTGTCCCACCTATTTTATATTCTTTCATAGTCTCTCCTTGCTTCTCTTCTGGATTCATCTATTTCTTTATTATTCCATTTTCCTCATCTATTATCTATTCAATAATACAATCTTTCACTATTAATTTAATGATTACCCTATGGATTACAACACACATTTCATTTATGTCAGTCTAATATAAATTATTAATTTTACCAGTTCCCAGACAATGTTAGGACCTTAAAACACTTCAACTCCATTTGTCCTCATGCCGCTTTCTTTAATGTTGTTATGTATTTTAATTTTGCATTTTTAAATGACAGTATGTAATGCCCCCAAAAGGTAGGAATGTTGCCCTGAGATATTAGCATTTTTTAAAGAATTAGTTACCTTATGCAAACTTTGTGTTTAACTGGATGTTTTAAGGTATATTGAAAAGTTTATTATCAATCTGATTGCTAGAGTTTACAAATAAAGGAGCTATTCATAAGAAATACATAAAAATAAATTTTATACAAATTTTTCTTTACTTGAGCTAGTCTGTGGAGTCTAAGCACTGGCTTGAATAAGATATTTTATTCCTCTCTGCTTCAACTTCTTTTGATAAATATGTAGGACTGTTTACAAGGCTTTTTCACTAGCATCCTCATTGACCATTAGACATTTACATATTGTAAATAGAATGAACAATATGTTGAATACATTGTTTCATCAAGGACAATGCTTGCATCTCTCAAAGAAAGTCATTCAAAAAATGTTGGATGAATGTCACATTCCAGTCTTCCCAGATAGAAATCTTGGTGTCAATCAAAACTCCCTGCAATTTGTTACCTACTGATGAAGTTACTTCCCCGTTTGAAAGCTTTTACACTACCCTTGAGAGAAATTTCAGTGTTCTCTCCAACACATAAGATTGCTTTTCAAACTAAGACATATGCCATACTTTATAAGAACCAGCAATCTAGAAAACTAGATAATGATAACTAATAAAATCAGAATATGATTAAGATTTACATTATTAGGTATAGACTAAACCAAGAAAAGAGTCCAGGGAAGGTCAACTGAGTGAGTATGAAATGGGATTTGAATGCCCATACACGTGAGCAGGAGTAACGTCCACCTTATCGGGACACATTATGAATATCTTTGACCAAAGCCAGTTGGGAATTTCAGTGGCAAAGCTGAGTGAGGTTTAAAAAGAACTAATAATCATATGTCTAGCCATTCGACAAGTCCTTTGAGCCCCACTTCCTCCATTTGATCTAATACTTCATAGGACATTTTTGCTAGAGAAATAAACTCTTACACAGACTGCCTCAGGGTAGTTCTCTGCTGTTAAATCTTTGGAAGAGGAGTGAGCATGAAAGGGTTTCTAGGATTAGCAGAATGAAGATCTGAAGTTCTGCTGTTTTCGAGTCCTCCTCTTCTGATACGGGTCTGTCTCTATTTCATCAAAGAGAGTTGTTAGTGGAAAGGAAGAGAAAATGTGATGAGATGAGAGAAATAAGTTCATGATGCTCAAATCATCCATTTAGGCCTCTTGATGAAAATGCTGTGTAAGGAGATTCTTCCCTGGTACCCAAAATAGAGAAATTTTATAAGAAGTGAAGTCATCTGGGGTTCAGAGGCCTCAAAGCAGCATTGGCAGTCTCCATTTGCCCCCTCTAAGGAATTCTTAAGAGTGTAGAGAACTCTTTGATTTTGGACTAGGACTTGAACATCACAGGACCCAGATATATCTGAGCAATGGTGGCAGTAAGGACCTCGTGAGGAGAGGTGGATCCCTGACTATGACATTAATTGCTAGCTTGGTAAAAGAGCCAAGCAGAGCAAACTGAAATGGAGCCACGAGTTCTTCTTTCCAGATGAAAAACTCGGTCCCAATGAGGTGGGGGGGG
>NW_017732249.1:235126-278918 GCF_001890085.2 Hipposideros armiger | reverse complement strand
GGGGAGGTGTGGGGGGGTGGGCACTTACCCCAAACCATACAATTAATCAAATTAGATAACATTAGTCAAACATTGCTGAGAAATTTTCATAACAATCTCATGTAGCAGGTATTATAATCATCTCAGAGAGGCAGAATACTGGTTCGAATGGTGACTCCGCCACTTTTGGGCTACATACCATAGCAAGTTATTTAACCAATCTATGACTAAGTTTGCTCTTTTTTAAATGGAGATAACATCATCAGCAATAATAATAATAGTAATAATAATAATAATAATGATGATGATGCCAGCAAGCCATTTAACACAGCAAGTCCATCCAATAGAGACACATTTCTAAAAGTAAGTTAGCCATTATTGCATCCATCTGCATTTCTATGACTCCTTTTCCCATGGAAATGGATTTAATGAGAGGAGGAAAGGAGAGCTTCTCTCCAATGCTTCCAACAGGGAGCATAGAAAGAGGGAGAAGAAGCCTTTCCTGTACAACATCCAATGCCCTGTTATATTATCTGTGCCTAGAAACCACCCAGAAAAGGTTCTTGTATTGCTTTTGTACTGTATAAAATGGTGGTAATAATGATGCCAGGTGATTATTTCAAATGGAAGGTGGGCATAGGTTTTGGAAGCAGTGAGTTAAATAAGGCAGCCCGGTTGTGAGGTCATCAATTCCCACTCGCAGCCCTGCCCTTGGGCACCCCCTTGGCCCTTTGGCGTCCCTTGGAGGACACGGAAATGTCAGCCAGCAGCTCGAGGTCATTATTCCTGACAGATTTTATTCCACTCCCAATAATCTCAATGAAGGTTCCAGCTTTCCCCGACATGCGTCACAGGTCTCTGAGTACCACAACATGCGTCTGGGTATAAGCCACAACAAGGGGATTGTGAATAGGTCATATTTAAATTTTTCTTTCCATACTGACAAATGACATGGGACTCCGATGGGTATACATTTGACACGCTCATGAATACAAAATGAATTTATTATGATTAGTGCTTTCACCTAGAATACGACATTAATTCATAATGATTGATGGGCTACTTTAAATAAAGTAGTAACCTTTTCCTAAGGTGGCTAGGTGACCCCACAGCCACTTCATTAGTAATATTCCCTGAACTGTATTTATGTGAAACGGAAAAAAAGTATAATAAGTCTACTTTATCTCTTAAAGTCAAGCACGACTCTCAATATAACTAAATCTTATAGAAAACAAAATACAATTTTGTTCCATTCCAGAGTATTTGATGAAGTTTTATTTTCACCCTTAGAAAATAAGTGTATTTAAAACTGAACAAAATGCTCTCACAAATTATCATTAAAAATATGTAATGATCAATTTAAATCACATTAAGAAGAGTTACTTACATCCCTCTTGTTGTCAAAAACTATTGTTTAGTTCTACCTTGGATAAATCAATGGTGAGCTTTGCTCACATGATTAAAGTGATGTTTTCATTGATGGATGTGTTATATACTTATGAAAAAATAAAACCTCAGGTCATTTAGTATAGATTCTTAATCATTCCTTTGGACTAAAATATATGAGCAAAGGGAATTTCTGCACCCTAGGTTCATGTTGTTGCTTGGTGCTTAGAAACTGCTGGATAGGTAGGGTAGGAGTTAAAATACTTAAAAAAAATTTCACACAGAAAGCCTGCTGGGAAGAAGCATACCACTGGGTTCTCATTGCTTTTTTTACTGGTTCTTTTCAATGTGGTACTTTGCATAGCCTAGCTATTCATCTATTCATTGTTACAGACATGCTTCTCTCTAGTATGATTTTGATCTAATGAACAAAAGTGAACGTTAAATAAACAAGCCATGACACACGGAAACAAGAACAATGTGATGCACAAGATATCAATAAGGACAAAAAGAACTGACCTGCCTGAATTGCATTCTGTCTAAAAACAGTGATTTAGATCACCAATAACATAGACTTTCTCTACTTCTTACCTGGGAGTGAACTGAAGTTTTTTAACTGAGCTGGAGAGGTTTGGACTATGGACATTAACAAAAGCAAATGTACCAGTTAGTGCACCCCAGTTTGGGGGGAAGATACACTGTTCTTTAGTGCATGGACTAGATCCTGGAAATTTAGCCATTCCATTCACTCTACCTTTGATGGGGTGTGACCTTGAGAAGATCATTTAACATCACTGGGTCTCACTTTCTTTTCATTTAAAATTATAATATCCATCTGTTTCATTCCCCAGAGTTGCATCTAGGAGCCAATAAGATATTGTATGTGGCGGTGTTTTTAAGAATACAAAGCATAAAACAAAATCAAACATTATAAAATGCTATTTAACCTCTCATTGTGTAATGTAGGAATCTAATATACCAGAAGCAATGGTGATTCATTCAAGCTAATATTTGTTGAGAGCTTTCCATGTGTACTGAAAGGGGATGCAAATATAAAATGTGTCATGAATAGAAGAAATGTGAAGACAAACACATAAATAACTATAATATATATAAGATGGGCAGTGGTAAGTAGAAGCGATGAGTGAAATATAGATGATCTCCTATCATAATTCAAAAGGGAATCAGAAAGCTTTGTGTAAGAAAATCCACTAAAGCTAGACCTTAAAAGATGACAGGATTTATACTTAAGGAAGATATGGGGAGGCATGTCTTCTAAGTGGAGAACCTGGGATTCCCTTGGAAACTTCAAGGAGTCTGTATAGTTCTAGTTTAGCGTGAGTGAAGGAGGTATTGAGGAACTACTCATTAGTAATATTTATTGAGTTCCTGCTATGTGTCAAGCTGCTCAACATGCTAGGGAAAGAGCAGCGACCAAGGCAGACCAAACACTACCCTGGGGGGGGGGGGCAACATTCTAGTGGTCATAAATGAATATATTCCACAAAATGTCTCTAGCCTATGATCTCTTTCCACAACAGCCTTCTTCGTGATAATTCTCCTTCTCTCAGAGTAGCCAAAGCATGCACACACACGCATGAGAATGCACACACGTGCACACACATACACACACACACACACACACACACACACAATTATTCATTTAGATTCTAAATTTTAGACTATCACCCTTAATGTTGTCCAAGATACAAAGTTCCAAGTGTATTTGAGGAAACATGGTATTTCTCAAAAGTTAGTAGGAAAAAAAATAAGGAGACGGGTCCAGAAGGGGGTGAAGAGAAGGAATTTCTCCAGTGGTTTTTCAACACTGATGCATATTAGAATCACCTGGGGAGCTTTAAAAAAATACCCCATGTCTGGGCACTGACTCCAGAGCAATTAAGCCAGACTCTCTGGAGGTTGGATCCAGACATCATTATTTATTTTTAAAGTTCCTCAGGTAATTCAAATGTGCAGGCAGATGAAAAACCATTGAAGTAATCAATACTCCAAAGGACTGTCTCACTATTTTTTCCTGCTTCACTTTACAGTTTAGATAAGTGGATAGATAATTAACATTCATCCTTATCTTTTCCTATAATCCAGCTATCAAGTCATAGAATTTTGGAGATAAAAAAGTCATCAGATTTTGGGACAGATGAGAGAAAGCCTGAGAAAGTCAAACTGACAGTCATAAGAAGAATTATCTGGAGTGGTGTTGAAAGTAAGTGGGAAGAAGCTGAAATGTGAATATGAGCTCCTAGATTTGAGTCTTGGCTTTGCAGCTGACTTTGTGATTTTTCATCTATTTGAATTTTGATTTCCTCTTCTATAATATAAAATTGAAAAATATAATATAAAAACCTCTTCCTCTTACCTTGCTAGGCTCTGTTAAGAATCAAAGGAGACAGTATTAGTGAAATTGTATTGTAAACTAAAATCTCTAACACAAGTTTAAGGTATTCCATCCTAACAGCTGAAGCAACATTAGCAAAACACAATTTAGTCCTGTGCACAATGTTCAAAGCAGTATCTTTATTATGCATTTAGGTATGGCGAGTAAAACCAGCCCTATTGTAGGTAAACTCACCAATTAAAGTCATTTACTTTCTATGCAAAATAGATATGTTATGTATTTTACCATCCAAGTTTCCTATACAGGAGCCCTACTGGAAATCCTTATCAATAATGGCAGAAAACAAAAACTAACTAATCAGCTGTTAACAGCCTGGATCAGATTATGCTAATTTAGTTTGAAATCAAATAGGGTGGAGGAGGAAAGAAAACATGGGGAGGAGAAAAAGCCTTAACAATTTCTGAAGAAAGCAGTAAATCTCTCTGACAGAAGATAAACTTCATGAGCACCAAGACAATGAAAATGGTGTTGATCTATGTGTCCGCAGATGTGGCTCCAGGGTACAATCGGTCCAGCTGCTCAATATCAGGACAGCCACATGGGCACCACCTCAGGGAAGATAAATAGAAAACCTCTTAGCGGGGGAGATAAACACAATTGCCGCAGCTAGTTCTTAGAGGAAAAACCTGCTGATTGTCACTATTGGACAAAGGAAGTGCTACTGAAATGTTCTGAGACAGAGAGAGTAAAAGACCTGCCCACAAATCCAAGGGGTGATGGGTACAGAGAATAAAGTTCAGCTGGTATCAATTCTCTCCAGGTGGCTAAGGCTATCCCACTGGATTTTTTTACATAATGTATGGAATAAAGTTAGAAGACACAGACCAATTGGGAGCTCTGTATCACACGGTATGTAAAATATTGTTATGTGTAATATATACAAGCTACCCCTGGAGGTCAGAGAAGATCAGAACTGTGAAAGTCCAGAGGAGAAAAAATGGCTAGGTTCAATACTCCACTCCATTAGAACCACTGAAAATCAACCCAACCTTTATGCAAAAGGCCACTTCTTATACTAGCAGGCAGGAGAGGCGGGGAGGGGACTAAAACTGCCTTATGAAGATGTGGAAGAAAACTTGCTTTATAAATAAACACTTTGTCCTTCTCAGTTTTCAGTTAAGCAATATGCCAAGTTCAAGAAACAACTGGGAAGCTTCACAGCAAACCCATGCCTTTGTTTTAATTATTAAAGCCAGCACATCGGTATTCATTATGTACATATTTATTTAGCAATTACCTGTGGGCACAATCCTAGGTGCCATGAGGAAGAAAGAGGAGAATCAGAATCAACTTGCAAAGCACTTACAATAAATATACTTAAGAGAGATGACACCACATAAAAAGCAGCGATGCACAGTAGAAAATACATGCTATGAAAAACACAAGCGTCGTAGAGAGTGAAAAGAGGCAGAGAGATGCCTTCTAAAAAGCTTGATCAAAAAAGGCTAAAGCTGCTTTTATTTTCCTGTCACTTTTATGACTTGTCCTAAATTTGATTCATCCTCATTAAAATTGTCTTGAATATCTCTCAGTGGAATAAATACCCTTACGTTAATTCTCAAGAAACTTGAGTTTCTGCCTCTGGTTTCGATAAGAACCCAATCCTGAGACTAAAGTTCTAGAATGGTGTCCAGCCTCTTGAGAGCAGTTCTAGGTCATTTCTGACCTTGTTTTTAACTAGCGAAGGGATTTATTACCATGGACTGCCCATGAGAGCTTTGACATTAGATGTAAAAATGCTGTGTGTAGGTGCCTTTGTGGGTTTTTTTTCATAGCTTTCATCAAATTGTTTCAAGCCAGGAACTACTTTGAGGCGTTCCTCAGATCTGGGATGCAGTACCAGTTCAGCCTGGGGAGAAGTGGAGCCAGGTGGGCTCCCCAGGCCCTAGGCTGAAATGGGATTAGGTTCTGGGAGCCAGGGTTCCTCTCAACAAAGATAATATTTTTTTTCTTGGCTTACTATTGCGAACATTTCCATGGTCAAGCTTGTGCTTTCACCTTTTCCCTTAAAGAACGTATGTGTTGAAATAGTAATATTGTTCTCAGGTCACATAATATGTATGTGTTGAAATGGTAATATTGTCCTCAGATCGCATGACATTCAGATATGCTGCTGGTTCTAAATCCAAACGGTGAAAGCCATTGAATTTGAGAACATAGGCCTAGTCTTTATCTAACAATGTTGGCAACCACTTACCAGTGGGCTTTTTAGAGGTCTATAAAGTGGGTGTTGAATGGTACCCAAAACAGGCATTAATAATCTTTACTGGAACAGAATGAATGGAGAGGAGAAAAGCTAAAAACTTTCTGTTTGGTACAACTGTAGTTTAATGTGCTTTGTTATATCCTGGGATTGACGTGTATAAAACACAAGAAGCCAGCCAGTTCATTTCAGTGAACACAAAACAAAACACCTAAAACCAGCTATTTGTATTGTATGTAGATAATCACTGCTTGACTGACTGAGTTTTCCACATCCTAATCAGCTGTTTTGGCATTTCTGCAGGCATAGACTGAAGAATTCCATCTACATTCTAGTCCTAAATTAAAGTGACTGTGTTTGTGTTTAGTGTCATTTTCTGAAGCTGATAACTTTGTAAACACTCAGGTGGTTGGCCCAGCTTCCTAAAACATAGACATTTCCCAAAGTAGATGGATTGCTCTAAAAAAAAAAAAGCAGTTTCCTCATTTCCAAAGGGCATTACAGAGACTACAGAACTAAACTGGTCACCTCTTTTTTTTTTTCTTTCCAGAACCCACTTTTCAATATATCACTTAAGTGATACACAAATTTATTTTAAATGGCTTACCTCCATTTAGGTGCCTATCAAGAGATATGGAAATGTCTGTCCCAAAGTTATCAAAAATTTCATGATAGCAATTTTTTATTTAATTAAAGAAAGAGAGAGAGAAAATCAAATCATGTCACAGGCAGGTGGAAGGACACCGCAGGCAGGACTGTGTTTTCCAATGGCATCGAGCAAGATAATGAGTCCATGTCTATGGAAATTGACTCATTAATATTTCATCGAGGCAGCTTCAGAGCAATTCAAGAATCAGCTCCCAGGAATTCAATCAGAAAATTCAATGAATTGTTGAGCTTAAAATACCAGGGGGGCAAAAATATACATATATTTGGCATGTGTGCATATTTATACATATTGATGTGATATGTATATGCACATGAATACAGGCATACATATTAAAACACAGCATATGTGAGAGACTGTCATTTCTAGGCTTAAACCCAAGTCTCACCTACCTATATTTTTTACTTAGGAAGCCTTTCCAAATAAAACAAAAAAACACGCTGTTTAATATCATTCTCCTGCTCAGTACCTGACTTGGTAAACAAGTTAACAAAAATGTTAGCCACGACTTGTTCACTGGTAATCACCTATTTGTCAATAGAGTCCCTTCAATCAATTAACAGCACATAAAGATGGCTCCTGAGGACCCACACTGAGGCTGGAAAGAGAAGAAATCAAATGTTTCACGGAGGAAGGGCTGCTGGTTTAGGGCAGAGCAGGCAATTTCCCATGTGATGTACACATCAAGAAGGGCCAATTGGGGAAATAGATTCAAATTATTATGTTGGCTAAGTAATTGGTCTTTGGGTGTCCCTAAACACCAACCTATAAATAATTTTATTTTCATTTTGGATCAATGTCTTCTAGCCCTTGTCTAACTAACCTGTATTGATGTCTTTTTAATTAAACCATGCGTGATATGCTCGCTCGGCAGTGGGGCATACTGAGTGTGCATGCTAGGAATTCCAGATAAGGTAATTATGCTATTTGTCACTGTCATGATTAATGTGTGACAGCTGTTATGACAGCTGTGCCACTGTTTTGTCACAATACTCTGTTCATCCATAACAAAATTAGCTGTCGCACTCAAAGGTACACACTTGCTGCTATTTCTTTCTGAAGTCAACAATGAGAAAATCGAGAGGGAATATTACATGAACTCTGTGACAAACAAGAAAAACGACATCTTTATTTTTTTTCTTTAAATGATGATATAACCTGCCTGCATTGGAAATGCAGATAGCTCACCTCCAGCAAACAAGCTGTCACAAGGAGCCAATCCGCCACTAATCTAGCTAACAAGGTCTCAGTATGTGAGGGGTGTGCTTCATAATTTGAATCTGCCTTGTCAGGCAAGGCTTTTAGATGTTACCCAAATTAGCATTGGCTGGAACTGTTACTGCCTGTCAAGGTGGGAAACTGCAAAGAGCAGAGTTATAATAGGAAGTGGGAGACTGACTCACCCTTTCCTTTGGGCGTCAGTCAAGTGGAGCAAAATGGGCGGCTCTTCCTCCATCTCCCTCAAGACAGCCGTCCCTCCTCCCGTCCCTCTGCACCCATAACTGGGAAAGATGCTTTCAGGAAGCTGACTCCAAATAGAGATGTAAATTGTCAGATAAAGGCACTTATTAATGTTAACCAATATTGTTTCTTACAGAGCCCTAACACTGGACTGTAAAACCATAGGAGACACTAATGTGAAGAGACAGATGGCTACAATAATAGCATCATTATTCTATAGCTTTGGGTAAAGTGGGGACTGCATATGTTCCACAAATTTAAAATAAAATAAAAAAGCCCACGTAGATGTCTATTCGTAATGAAAAAGAAACACTGTAACATCAGAGACCTTGTGTCATAGAAAGAAAATATGTCATGTCAGATATGACTATCTAAGTGAACGTGATATTTTCTCTCTTAAAAATTAAAAGAATAGGGCCGGCCGAGTGGTGCGATGGTTAAGAACTCGCTTGGGATGCCAGAGGGCCCCGGTTCGGATCCCACATATGAGGGCCAGTGACACTGCCCTCTACAGCTAAGATGCTGAACAACAGCTCAACCTGGAGCTGGGTTGCCATGAGTCTCCGGCAACGGCATAGGCTGCAGCCCCTGTGGCAGTGTGTTGCCATGGGCTACCGTGTGTAGCCAGCAGCCAGCGTGAGCGGCCAGCAGCCGCAGTGAGTGGCCGTCCAGAAGCCGGCGACTGATCTGCCTCGCCCGGGAAGAGCGCAATGATGGTGCCAACTTGGGCCAGTGAAGCAACATCCTCCACAACTAGATTCAAGAACAAAAATGACAGCAACTTGTCTGTTCCCCTTCCCCCAATTCCCCAGCACTGTTCCCATCCCCCCAATTCCCCAATAAAAATCTTTAAAAAAAAAATTAAAAGAATAGCTATAGCTCTTATTATTTTGCAATAAATTATTAGTTTGATCTACTGACAATATATTTAAATTTGCCAGTAATTTAACTAGCGAATATATTTGTGCACTTTTAATAAGGGTACTGTTTAAATCAGGCCCATCTGCACTGTCTCTCCCAGGCCTCTTCTCCTTAAACAATCCTGGAACAGAAAACTGAATTATTTCAAACAATTATAATGATTGCAAAGGAACTGTTACCACCTGCTGCTGACTCTTTTTCAGTCAATGAACGATTTTATTAGAATATTTATCAACAATGACCAAAGCTCCTTTTGATTTGTCCCTGGTATCTCCAGGCAGGAAAAGTACCTGCAAATTCAAACAATGAAGAAATGCTGAAAAATCTGGGGGCCTGTTTAAAAGCGTTCAAAGCAGGGCGACTAGGCTTTATTCAGTTGCTTTACTGGTTTTCTCTGTGACAGGTATGTGAGCCCTTGATGCTTCCTTTCACTTTTGATGTCTCCTTTCTACCTCAATAAAAGGAGAGGAAGGCCTTGTTGCCTTAAGTCATTACCAAGCATACAGCACCTAGCTACTCGATCACAGGGGTTTTGTTTCGAGGAAGTGATGGCTGTTTCCACGTGATGAACATTCATGCATTTAGACTGTATCTTTGTTAATTCTGTTTTAATTTGTCCTGAGAACTAACAGCCTGCTGAAAAATGTCCATCTTTGAGGTCCACCTCCAATGCCCTCTCTTCCATGAAGCCTTTGCTAACATTTTGTTTCCATGTGTTCTTGCCCTTCCTTTTCACTAAATTCCCACAGCACTTATTACTTGTTTGACTGTTTAATTTGGGATAATGGTTATTTGTGTGCTTTTCTTATCCATGGTCCAAGAGACTAGGAAACATTTGTTATGCATCTGCTAATTCCTCACTGTCTCTAGCATAATACCTTACACACAGTAGGCTCTTTGGTTCATAATTATGAAGTAAATCAATTAATGCAAAATTGAATGTTGAGAAGAGTGTTTGTGTATTGTAGTATCTGTATTCAAGTGATAATTAGGAATTTAGGAGCTATTTAAAGTTGTAACTTTTTATAAGTGAACATGAAATATTTAAATAGACAAACGCTCCCAAGTGATACCAAGCAGACCACATCAGCTGCTATACTCAGGCAGGATGTCAGATAATGGGACCCCTGAAAGAACCATCGTAGAAAGGCTCCTAATTTAAGGGGGTGTTCCAACCACAGGGAACTTACTTTTGTCTAAAGCTAGGATGGTCTAGCTGAAAAGGCATCCGCAGACATTCACAGGTAGTACCAAACAGAACACCGTTTTTTCAGGAGTTTTGTGGGAGTCAATTTTTGCAGAAGGCAATTACACTGGAGGATAATTGCACTTCCAGATTCCACAAGTCTGTGAAATTAGCAATTAAGTACAGAAATAGCTGGAGCAATAGAAATATAGCAGATGGGTTGTACAGAACAATGGCAAGCTGAAACTTACAACTCTGCAACACGAAGATGAGATGGGGATACGAAGTTTCTAAGATGATGCATAACTAGCAACAGGTAGGAAGAAGGGGATCCAACTCGAAGTCTGTGGGACTCTTTGGAGACTTCTCTCTAGTTAGGGAGAATCAGTAAATACCAGTACTGACTAGAGCTTTACTTCAACTTAATTTTTAATTTTTTTGTTTGTTTTTAGTTAAGTATTTAGTGATCTATACATTTTATCTCATTATGTGGGCTTGGTTTCTTTAGAGGCATAACTTAACCATTATTATTTAAATGCATAACTTAACTGATATTAGTAAAAGGGGCACCAAATCAGTGAACTGAATTGATAATTCCTGGAACCTTGATAAGTTGATATCATCTTAGCTGCTGAACAATGCCTTTTCCTCTTACCAGCCCTTACACTTATGCCCTGAGAATTAACCTGATGGGTTCCTCAATGATCCAAGGACAGAAGAAAATTTTTAAATGGCATGTGTTTTCTTAGGTCCCATTTCTAAGCTACAGACAAGAAGAAGCCTCCATGATCAGTTAATCTAATTACATATTTGAAAACTTTGCTAACAGCAACAAAACTCACACACTCCTAATTTATCCTCATCCTCAACAACAACAAAAAAATGGTTAACAAATTGCCTGTAAGAGAGCCTTCTTATAAAGCTTTCTAAGACCAGATGGAGTCTCAGTGATAGTACAGAATCAGTTTAAAATTGTGAGACAGACTAAAAAGGCTAAAAAGGTAAAAAGCCTAAATGAACTGAGCAGGCGACCCTATTGCCTGGCTTGAGACATGCCATAATGAAATGGGTCTCTAAAGCCACCCTTTTAATATATAACAAGCTGACCTTTTGAATACGTCTCATAAATCCTCTAGTTCTAGGGACCTTGTTTCCACTTGATAATGAGAGAGCTCTCTTCTTCCTCTCAGAACAATAATGTGCTCCGTCCACCACCTGGCCAGATGGTTCTCAGCCTTCCCTGTACATTGGAATTGTCTAGGGAGCTTTAAAAACCACTGATACCCCACCTCCAGATATTCTGATTTAATTGGTCTGGGATAGAGTCTGGGAGCTGGGATTTCTAGAAGCTCCACAGGGCGTTCTAACATATATGAGGTTGAAGACCTAGCTAAGGTTGAAAACCACTGCCAAAGCTGAACGCCTCCTCACCATTCATGTGCATGCGTACAAATCATTTGAAGATTTTGTTAATCTGCAGGTTTTGATCCAGTGAGTCTGAGGCAGGGCCCGAGACTGCGTTTCCAACAAGCTTCCAGGTGCTGCTGGTGCTTCTGCTTGCAGACCAGAGCTGCATGGCAGGCATCCGGGTGCCTCTCACTTCTGCAAGTCTTCGTCTGTGATATTGGCCATTTCTGAGACTTATGGCGATGATGAAGTGGAAAGATTTATGTTTATGGTCGTAGTCCAACATTCTTTTCAAACTATACCCCTACGAGAGCTGAGTACCCATAGTTACAGACACGATTAAAGTAAGGAAAATACGTAGGGGGAAACACTTTAAAAATGAAGATTCATACATATATATTTATACTCCCCTCATCAGAATGGTTTGCCTTCATAATGAGTTTTTCTTTCTTTTTTAGAATTCAGTTAGAAACAGAAATCCTCTCCCCAAACATATGCAGGACATTTTGACAACTTTATTATTATTTTATTTGATTCTAAGCATGTCAATGTTTTTGGTATTATGTGACAGTTTTGTTGTATTGGAAGTCAGAAAAACCCAATGATGTATGAGGATGAATTCTTGAGACAATCCTATCTGGGGAGGCATGTTCTTTCAAATAAATACTACTTTGAAATAAGGCATACTTCCTTTGATGACCAGTTTTCTCTAAAACATTGGAGCTCTGTATACTTGAAACATAAAGCTGGCAGTGCAATTAAACTTCCAAAAATACCCAGTGGTAAATGTTGGCGTGGCCCTGTTGAAAATTTCAGAATTCAGTGAATTTGAAGAGATGAGATTGTGGTTATTTATTTATATTTATTTATTTACTAATTTATTTATTTACTTATTTATTTTGCACAAGGATGACAAGGCACATAGAAAATGTGCTCATCTAGTCACCGTTTCATAGGAGAATAAAAAGAAACTTCTTCTGCATTTTCATACCACTTCATACTAGAATTAGACCTTCCTCTAGAGTCCAGTGGTTCAAATCCAGTTCACTGTCTGCTTTTGTACAGTTCACAACCTAAGAATGACATTTACATTTTTAAATGGTGGGGAAAAATATCAAAAGAATAAGACTTCATAATGTTGTATATTTTTCAAATTTCAGTGTCCGTAAAGTTTTATTGGAATATAGCCATCTCATTTGTTTATGTGTTGTCTAAGTCTGTTTTGTGCTTCAAAAGCACAGTTAAGTATTTGCGACAAAAATGGTGGGACCTGCAAAGCCCAAAATATGTGTTCTCAGGCCCATTACAGAAAATGTTTGCAAACCCCTGTTCTGGAGATATACAGTATTCACTTTCCTTCATTCTTACTTGAAATTGAAAATGTGCTGTTTTGCAGATTACATTGGGTTCTCAAATTCTGACCCTCTGGTGTGTGTGTGTGCGCACATGCACACACACACACACACACACACACACACACACACACACACACACACACACATGTATTTTGTCTCCTTTTATTCTGCTTTCTCACTTTTGCTCTGCAAACCAGAAAGTCTGAACAGCATCTGCTTCAGAACCAATTCTCTTTCCTCTTCTTTGCCACAAGAATGAGAATTCTTTCAGACGGGAGCTGAAGCTTGAAAGCAGAGAATCACCTTTCCCTGTTGCACGCTGCCTGTGCTGGCCCAGCTCCTAGAAGCTGGGGTCTCCAACATATGCTACAACTTCTCTCTCAGGCTTTCTGTGTGAAGAGCTTTCCAAAGGGAACAGACCTTTCTTGTGTTGCAGTTTTCTATTAAGAAGACTTGTGGCCAGAAAACAGAAGAGGAAACTTTAAAATCTTTGAGTACATATGAGAGGTAGCTGGGGTAAACTATCAAGTCTACAGAAAGCATATTCTTTCTTTTTATTTTTTTCTAATTTAAATAAAAAGCAGCCAGAGTATTAGCCTTGATGAAGAACAAGAGTTTCTATGTTCCTTTCCCTTAGGATATGGCATTGTGAAAAGAATTCTCTCTGGACATGCATAAAAGGAAAGGAGGGAGAAAAAAAATGAAAGAAATGCCTGAAGCTTTCATGTTATTTGTAAGAGTTTGTAGATGGAGCGGTACTGATGACATAAATATGTTAATGGCTCTGAATTTCAGAAGGGACATTCATTTCTTTTGCCAAGATATTCTGGAACTATGATTGAATGACTCTGGAGAGAAAGACATAAAGATTCCAAGACTCAGACACCTTCAAAAGCAGCATGGTGAAGCGGTAGAGAAAGAATGAGAAAAGCCAAGCTCCAGTCCTCAGTTATAATTTCTATTGTCATGAACATGATTCCTAAACTTTTTGAGTCTCAGTTCCTAAATTTGGAAGACAAATAATAATGCTTCTCCAACTTACCTCAAGGGGCTATACTGAGATCTGAATATGATACAATACATGTTAAATGCACTTTGTTGATTGGGGGGAACTAATCTCCTTTAAGATACCATTTTATTACCACTTATCTTATGTCCTCAGCTTTATCTCATTGCTCAATCACTTTCCTTTCAATGCTCACAAAAACAGAACTTTTAAATCTAATCTCTAAATTTTCTTGTAGCAGAAAATTTATTTCCAGGTGTCTACAAACAATACAAATAAATGTAAAAGATGGACCCCGCATCATCATTCTCAGGGTAGCTGGTACTAACGGGCCCCCTTTCAAGTTGAGGAAACTGGGGCCTGACTGGACAAATTACTGCATAGGCCAAATTCGTCTCAGAACACACCTGTTTTCTGGAAGCAAAACCAAACCAAACCCATTTTACAGTTCCTCAAACTCTCCAATTTTAAAAGTGGTGCCCACAGTCTCATTTTGCCACGGTTCTCAAATGAATGGAATTCAGAGGGAAATAAAACAAAATTAATAAATAATGTGCACTCAGAAATACAGGCCTAAAATAGTCTCCTATCTACCACAAAGTATCATTCATGGCCATGAACTATAATTATTACTTCCTTTGGTAACAGTGGGGTTTTGTTTCATTTTTGTTGCTGCCGTTGTTTAAATCCAGGAGTAGAAGATCACCTAATAACAATCAGGAAAAATAATAACCTTGAAATAATATAACATCACACGAGAAGGAACCGCATGGATCTATTTATATTATAATATCATGCTCTTTCTATAGGTAAGTGCAGACATCATCACCAATTTGTCATATAAGAAAATGGTCTCCCAGAGGTTAAACAGCACTTTCAAAATTACATGACAAGTTTGTGCAAATCTGATCCTTTAATTCTGGAATGCTTGCCTAGGCTTGGAATGTATTCCTAGAGTGCTTAGTAAAAATATTCACTCATTCAAAGATTCACAAAATGAATAGCAAGCACTTACTATGTGCTGGGTCCTGCTTGCTGCTGGGGATTCACTGGGGAAAGTCATGGTCTCTGATATCTAATGGAGGTGAATCTTCCGCCCAGCAGACAGTACTATCCTTGACTCGCCTTCTCATCAAAGGTTTGCCCTGGAAAACCTGGAACTTGAGCACAGACTGCACTCATTCTGCTTACCATGTCTCACCCTTGGCAAAGGTCCCTAATCCCCTTGAATAAAACAAAAGAAGGCAGCTAAATTCATCATTCTCCAAAGAAAAATGCTTGTGTTCTAAATTACTTGTTTTATATTATGCCTGCATATTTTAACACCTAGAAAATATATTCTTACTACTATTACACTAATAGTGCTAAAACAAATACTAGGTTCTGTCAGAAATATCTAATGCAAAAACCTTAAAGTCCAATGATGGAGAAAAGAGAAAATAAAATATGATCTAGTCTCTTACTTCACTGCTCAGCAGCATTAAAATTTGTAATAACATGAAAATGCTTAATAGTAGTTGCTTCACCAGCCTGGAGGTATAAACACAGCCACATCCTTTTTATTATTCTAATTGATCACTTACAAACCCACACGCCTATATTGGCAGGCAGCTCTGTATCCCATGTCATCCCCAATCACCATTACGTAGGCCAGAGGATTTCCATCATTCTTAGTGAGAGGGATAAGCACAGTTAGAGGCAGCTCTGTTGGCACTGTCACATAGGGATGACTAAAACTGGGTGCAGGAAAGCCTGTGTGCATTCAGATTCCTGGGGCCTCCCACTGCTGCTTAGTCATGACCCCAGCACAATGGTGGCCAAGCCTGGGGCCCTGTGAAGGCTTCGTCCAGGAACTGCCAAAGCCAGACCTGTCTTAGAACCTTGTTTGAAACTTGCTGAAGCCCAAAGTTACTTTTCCTCATCATGAGCTCCCAACTGCCACTACTGTGGTTCTCTCCTGTCATGAAGTTCCAGCCAGGGACACTGTGGTTTTCTCCAAATTTGTCTCAGGTTGAATCTTAAGGAGAAGGGGCTGGGCTCTTAGTCTCTTCGCTCTCACAAAACTTCTAGATTTCTGATGAAAAGCTGGTTCACAATCTTCACAAAGCGTTCAGGGACAAGGATGGGAGGCTCTGCTGAAGCCAGAATGCCTTGGTCTGCATTTCAAGGAGAGTCATAAAAGCACTAAAACAGACTATACAAGCCTTTACATAACTAAGGTAAGTCTGTCAATTTTTTTTTTCTCATAATAAGAGAAATTTTTCTTAAGGTGACTTGTTGGCTTGGCTTAGCTTCTAGAAAAAGAGGTTGTATCTCTTTTTAAAAGTCCATCTGAACAGTCACTTTGTTATATTGATAATTTTTTTTTTAATTATTTATTTTTTTTATTTTTTTTAGCTGAGCCATCCTGCCACCTGTTGGCAGCTCAGCGGCAGCTCAGCTCGGGCCAGGACTCGAACCGCTGTTGCTCAGAGCTCGCACTCTTGAGAGAGCTCTTAACCAACTGAGACATTCATCAGGCCCCCCAAATATTTTTTTTAAATACTGAGTTTGAAAAACCTGAATATCCATTTTAAGGGAAAGAGTGGAATCTCGCAGCGGCCTACAGAGAATTTGCCCTTTCCTCTTAACCTTACTTCTTGAATAGATGTCTAGGGGGAAAGAAGGGAAAGAAGAGAGAAATACATCCTGCTGACCCCAGGCAAAGGTGTGACACAGGTGCGATCACAGGATAAGGGATGAGAGAATCAGTTTGTCCAAAAAAGCTGAGTCTCCAGGCTGTGGCTTTGGTACCAAAGCGCTAGAACTCAGGCACGTGATTGGTTTAGGGGCAGCATCCTGAGAGGTTTGGAGCTCGGGGTGGGACAAATGGCAGGAAACCAGAGGGGAAGAAGAGAGGCAGCCCAGCAGTGTCATGGAAGCCAAAACGCAAGTGAGAACCTGGAAGATAGCGGGCCCTGAGACACGCCTGCTGAATAACCCCAGCTGTTTACCCAGATATATGTGTTATGGTGAATACACATTATATGATACAATGAACACTGGAAATGTGTAAAATAGGAAGAAAATACATCAAAATAGTATTGTTGCGCTCTGTCAATGGTTCTTTATTTTCAATGGGAATACAGACCATTTCCCCCTATTATTTTGTTTTGCAAAATGTTAAAAATAATTATGTATTGCTTTTTAAAATTTTTCTAAATTACTTTTCAAATAAGTAGTTGAACTTCTTAATGGTCAGTTTTTTTCTGAACTAGCTAAAATAATAAACAATGTAATGTTCCTTTATTTTTTATGACTATGCATTTCTTTTTCATTATTTTTGAGTCACAGGAAAAAGCTATAAGGTTTGAATTTGCCTGTGGCTTAGTAGTTTGGCAAACTCAGACTTGGCATGAACATTAGTCAAATAGCACATGAATTGTTTGTATAATGTAAAAAAGGAATATTCTTAAGGTTATTAATTGAAATGTCTCATGCAGTTTGCAACATGGAGCTGGAGACCAGGATCTGCGACACACAGCTCAACAATCCATTGCCCGGCTTGTGACTAGATTTCCAAACTGGCTCAGGCATCGGGTAGCTGCCAAAATGACAAGGCACTTAAGATTGTTGGAAAGCTGAAATTAAAATGTGAATCAAAATTGAATAACAGAAGGTAGGCCACAAAAAATGTGGCTAAAATATTTCTCTTTTTAGTATTAATAAATACTCTTACCTTGCAGAATTACTCATGTGGGATCCATGCCAAGTGGTGAAAATTCTAAGAACAAAGCAAAACCCTAATGAGACGGCTGCTAATGACACAGTCAATGTAGCCTTTGCTGGATCATTTTATATACATTATCTTATTTATTATAATATGATATATTCATTTTATATACATTATCTTATTTATTACAATATGATATATATATATACAATATGATATATAAAAATCAGATACATATAAAATCAGGTATATATATAAAATCAGATATATATATACAAAATCAGATTATAAAACTTTATTATCAGATGATGAGAACTTTTTCAAAATGTATTTATCTAGTTAGTCAGCAGTAACTTGGGTCCTCTGTCTCTCAGTCCAGAACTTTTTCCCACTTAAAAAAAAAAATCTGTATATACAAATACAGAAGCAGAAAAAGCTATGCTAGCCAATTAGAGATTCTAAAGAAAACATATTATCACAATGGAATTTTTTAAAGTAATGCACCGAATTCATAGTCATTTATAATACACAAAAAAAAAACCATGAAACCTGTCTTGATTTAGGTTCCCCAGGCAGAATTCTGAGAAAAGGATTCAAATGCAAGTAGTTTATTTTGGGAGGTGATTCAGGAAACAACAGTAGGGAAAGTAGAGTAGTGAGGCAAGAAAGGAAGGGAGAGTGGGAGGGAGGGAGGGAGGAAGGTGGGAGAAGGAGAGAGAGAGAGACAGAGAGAGAGACAGAAAGACAGAGGAGGAAGCCAGTAAAGGCTGTGTTATCAAGCCTGTTGCCACTGTGAGCAACTGGAGCTGAGTCTCCTTGGAAAGCGTTAGGATGTCGCAGAGAACACATGCCAGAACTCTCTCAACTGAAGGACAAAGAAGCTGAGTATTTATCCAACAACATCCTTTCTGTCTTTGACTTGGGGCTTATTCCAGGAGCATTTTCAGAACTTCTGGCTGGTCTTTCATGCAGGACAACTGTGACTAGGAAAGCGACCTCTGGCTGGTGCTTGCCATAGCCGTCTTCCGTGTGCAGAGCCAGCGTCAATAGATAGGCCAGGATATTGACATCATCTGCTAGAGCACCCAGTCTGGGCAGCTACATCTGGGTGTGCACTTATGTAGCATTTACCTTCAGCCCTATTACATACGATGCTTTAGATATTATTACTATCCTCATTTTTCAGATGATAAAACTTAGGCACAAAGAAGTTAAGTGACTTGTCCAAGTTCACACAGGTGAAATTTGAACCCAAGCGCTCTGACCCCAGAGTCCACACCCTTACCCATCTTGATATGGCCATGGCTGGAGAGCCCATATGAAGAAGAGCCAAGGAGTTTGGGGAAAGCTTCCCACTAGGGCGCTCAGAGAAGGGATGGTGGCTCCTTTCTCATCAAATCTCACTGACTCCATAGAGAAGGTAACCAAAACGCACACACTCAGAAATGAAGACCTGTGGAAGAGTCTTTACACTATCATCTGCCTTCCACACACTGTCCCCACATAAACCTCTAGATTTCCTAGAATTTCTATTCAGAATTCAGACAGTCTAGCAGCCTTTTTGAGAAGCCATAACTTTCACTAACAGTTTCCATTCTATGAGCCTCCAAGCCTGTCTCTCCACAATGCTTAGCCTCGGGATGGAATCAGTTTGACCAGGGACTATGGGTAAAGACACAATTTAGCTCTCTTTCAACTGTGTAACTGTCATGGGCACAGCACTAGGCGGGTGGTAAATTAACTACTTGGAGAGGTATTTTCATTCTTTCAGGCCATTAAGGCATTTAAACTTCTATGGGCATCTACCAGCAATGTCGTAAATGCTTGTGAGCCTCTAGCACAATTTTAGGAAAATCACTTATTCCAGGTAACTGAATTAGAAGAAGCATGGTATACCAGGCTTCTTTGATACTATAAGCCCAAGTACCCATCTAGGTTTGGTAAAGAAAATTTGGAATGGATTCTAATAGGTTTAGATGCTAAGCACTCTGCCAATTCTTTCCAATTAAACAAGGAATAGGAACAGATGAGAAATCAATCAAAATAAAATGAAATACCTTTGATTACTTTAGGTGGGATTTGAGAATGGGCCCATTTCTTTGTTACCATATTATCCTGTGGCGTTATCAAATTCTTCCTGAGAAAAAACTAGAAGGGCAAAATGGGCTCAGATTTCTTTAGCAAAATAGCAGGGTATGGGAGGCCTACTTACACTTCATTCTTCTCCATTTCAAGAATGTTATAGACATAATTCAGTTCCCAACTCTTTTAAGCAATAACATAAGTACATACACACCAAAAAACAAAACAAAACAAAAACAAAAACAACAAAAAACAAACTGGAGGATACATCAGCTGTTTCCTTTAAACTATATTACATTTTTTAATTCAGTAAATCTCCTTATGTCTTTCGGTTACACCTGTCTTAGACATCCTGAAAACTTTCACATTTCCCATGTGGGTCGGTAGAGAAGCAACACAATGCAAAGTTGGGAGGTGTCATGCATTTCTTTATTACTTTTAGGTGTAACCAGGGCACTGTGTCTTCAATGCCTGGCATAGGGAGGCTTGCAATACACACATTTCCCCTCCCCCAGGCATAGTGGGATACAGCAGAAAAAGCATAGAACTCATGGTCAGACATATCTAACTATTCCAATCAGTTCAGCTACTACAGTTTCCCAGCCATTGTGACTGGGTAAATGGCTTAAACCTCTCTGATAACACCTAACCTCATCAAGTTACCTTGAGGGTTCGGTGGTGTGTGATAAACAGCCAGCTCTTATTGCTCATGAGAAACAAATGTGTGCATTTCTTTTAAATTCTGCAGGCAGTGACATCTTGTTGATAGCTTGAAATCAGCTGTGGCGGGGAAATGTATGCCATAGACATTGACAAAAGCTACAAATCAGGGCTTTTTCCCCCTCTTTTTTCCCCCCTGAACCTGATTTACTAGTTCATTACTAAAAATTAGATACTATGCAAAATGTTTTAATAGTGCATCCAGCTCTTTTCCTTTTCCTTTCCTGCATTGAAGAATTTGCAAAGACAGCTTTACTTATACGTTTAGGAAATTCTAGTAATGATCTCACTTTCATAATCAGTCATTTTTTAAGGATTTGCCCTTGCTGTTGCTTTTGACAATCATACAAGGCTATTTGCTAGCATGACCTTGATTAGACTTTAAATACCGAGTGAAATTCTGCTCTAGTATTTTGAAGAACGGTGTTGCAAATTGATCTTGGAGACTTCGCTGAAGCGGAGCTAATAAATGCCACATGCGAGTTTTTGAATTGCCTGTGTTCTACTGAGCAGCTGGCACTTTCTGTTTTGTCTAAAGTGGCATCACCAAAAGAAGTTTTCCCTTTAATCAAGGGACTCACATAGGAAATCACTCCACCCCGCTGCGACAGTTGGGAAAACTGATGGACTCCCAACAGACATAAAATGCTACTAAAATTATTTGACAGTGCAATTCAACATATCACACTAGAACACTGGTCGGCAAACTGCAGCTCCTAAGCCACATGCAGCTCTTTGGGTACTGTCTGTCTCAAAAGTTTGCCCACCCCTGGAAGAGCCAATCCTGTCCCTCACAACAATTTAAAAATTATTCGAGAGTCATAAATATATTTTTACATAATCACCATTATGTGAATAATATTATTTAAAAATTTTATAAATGAAATTATGATAGTTTTTTTTTTTCATTTTCAATTTTCCTTCAGAGGCTCGCGAGCCGCAGTATGCTGACCTCCAGCGGCTCTTCCGTCTCAAAAGTTTGCCGACCCCTGCACTAGACAATAAAAAAGAAAAAAAGAAAGAAGAGACAGAAATCTGTAACATAGAAGTTACCATAGATTCAGGGGAGTGGAACCACATGCCACACCAGAAGGTGCTGCACTTGGAAGCAGGTAGGAGGTTGACTTCCTAATGACATGCTGCGGGTGTGGCAGGAATAGTGGCTATAAAGGCACCAGAGGCTCGCTTTTTCCTGGTGAATACTGGGAGATTTCTTCATGAAACCCTTCAGGATACCAGTCCCCCTTTTGGCACACGAGATCATGAATGGAAACTAGAATTCTTCCAAATATTCTTATGATTGGTTCCGCCTATCTCAAGAAAATACTAGAGGTAGAACACAGCTGAAATTCCAGCTCAGGGGTGCTTTGGAGTAATTCTGGTAGGCAGTAACATAGCATCTTGGATTAGGAAGAAAGACATAGTTGTTACCAAAAGGGTGTCTCATGTTTTAATTCTGCCATTCATATGTGACCTTGAGTATGTTCCTTGATTTCTTTAAATATCAAACTTTTCATCTTTATATAGCAGGCACCCATACAGGATCAATAGGAAGGCCAAATACTAAAAATAAGTCCTACATAGTAAAACACTGTATCGAATGTAAAATGTTTTTACTGCTTGCACATTCTTGGTCACATCCTACCAAAAATAAAAGCCTTTAAATGTGAAACCTCTAATGTGGCATCAATAGGAAGGCAGACTGCACATCTCAGAAATCATTCTGGAATGTTAAACCATGGAGCAAAGAAGAAGGCAAAATTCTCAGTACTAAGACCTGGGCTTTGGAATCAGGCAGAACTGGATGCTAAGCCAAGTTTCAACAGATGCTAGCTATGTAGCCTTAGGCAATTTATGTACCTCTCTAAACCTCAGTTTCCTCTTGTTTAACATAAAGATTATGATAGGTCCTAGCTCATTATATTGTTGTGTTAAGTGAAAAAATGCATATAAAAGCTATTAGGACCATAGCTAGTTCTCAATAAATGTTATAATGTTTTATTGCTGCTGTTGCTATTATTATTTGCATTTTGAAATTATCAAGGCAGAAAATATTCCTAATACTGAGGATAAGGATCTCTAGAGTACGTGAAAAGAATCTGACAAGGAGTCACAGATTCTTAAACTCCAGAAATTTAAATTAATGGCCCATGGTGGTAGCTGGCTTTGCATCATAAAAGTAAAGCAAACTAGCCTCATTTTCCTCTAGGCTCTTCCTCTTAAACTTTCTTCCACTTAAACTGTAAGAAATGCCAGTAGGAAGACAAATGTATTTGTGTACAAGTTCTTCTCCTGGGAAAAAGGAGGCCCTAAAAGGTACGATTTTACCCACTCTGCTCCTCTGGGACTTAATTTCATGGACTTCGAAATAGAGTGGGAAAGGCGAGCAACCAAGGTTAAGGATGAGGGCGGTTTTACTGACTATAGCCACAGAGCATGGAAAAGAGGGAAAGGAAATTTTACATCCAGGCAAGGGTAGCCTAGTAAAGGCAGGGATGGTCCACAATATTAAGCCCAGGAAACAAGACAGGAGGCTAGAAATAGAGTAGTTACCAAAGGTAAAGAGAGCTTGTGTCCGCTGTGGACAGGCAGGATAGGAGTGCAGGAGGTCAAGCCTGAAGCTATGATAACAGAAGCTATGATAACACGATAACATAGTTATTAAGGGTAAGGATGCCTCCTGGTGAAGACACTGTTAGAAATTATTCATTATCTTGTTTTGAGGTTGGTGATAAGGAATATTAGAGAATTATAGGCTTAAAACTTCTTTTTCTTCCTCTCAGAGGGAAAAATAGGCTATCTCTTAAGAAAATAAAATATGCTTTTGTATGTAGGACTGTGCACTGGGCCAATCTCAGAAAGTTTTAGCATTTTATTTATTGACATGGAATCTAAGCCTGTGTCCAAGATCCTCCCAGGTTAAACCAGGATAGAAGGTACTTAAGTCAACCAGGACTTTAGAATAACAATTAAAGTGACTGCAGAGTAGAAAAGTGGTTGCCAGGGGCTGTGGGTGGGGGAAATTGAGAGGTTAGTAAAAGGGTACAAGCTTTTAGATATAAGATGAATAAGGTCTGAAGATCTAATGTAAAACATGGTGACTATAGTTGATAACACTGGATTGTATAAATGAAATTTGCTAAGAAAGTGGAACCTAAATGTTCTCACACACACAAACACACACACACACACACACAAAAGACAAATAGGTGAGGTGATAGATGTGTTAATTAATTTAAAAATTAATAACCGGAAACCTCATTTAAATTGAAGTTCAGAGGCAAGAAGGAGGAAGAGTGTCCTACAGGAAGCACTCTTGTTTATAATAGCTCTATCAACTTCCTCTTCTCTGAAAGTTTCCTATCCTTTGTTTCTAGGGAGTTATGCATGGTTTGCTATTGGACAGCATGTCCCAGGTTGAAATCTGTTGTTGGTCCCAGCAAACCCCAATTTTCCTAGAGAAATATCTGGCTAAAGGTCAACATTAACTAGAAGGTAGGAAATTCTTTCATTATGTATATGCATGTCAAATTTTTTTAAAAAGTGATCACAGTTTTCAATGTACCAACAAGCACCCCAAGGCCTAAAAAAATCAGTGTGCTTTAGCACAATGCCTAATAAATTAGAAGGGTTAGCTACAATTTTTTTTAAACAAAATTCCATCCAGACTCCTTTCTTCAAGAACCAAAATCCTAAAAAAAGAAAAAAAATCATCAGAAGAAAAATCAGCAAGTATATATATATCCAATGCACAGGGCAAGAAGGAAACACTCCCAAGAGTCTAAAATAACCTTGTCTTGTTCATAGTGAAGCACAGTGCTTATTAACAAAATGGGTCAAGAGCAACCTGCATTTGGAAGAGAGCACTCCATGACTTGAAGCTAAAATTTGTGATAGAATCACTTTTCTTTTGCAATTTTCCAAGATTTCCTGGATTGACTCAGGCTCTCCATGATAAGATTATAGCTTTCTTTGGGATATTTCAATGTTTTCATTTATGATCTCTTATAAAATCAGGCATGCCTTAAAAAGCAGGGGTAGCACACGTTATTAATATAACATATGCTTTCTATTTTTTTATTTTTTTTTAAACGTAGTCTTTTAATTTTTTATTTTTCAGTTTTTTTAATTTTTATTTATTTATTTATTTTTTCTTTTAGCCATCCTGCCACCTGTTGGCAGCTCAGTGGCAGCTCAGATTGGGCCGGGAATTGAACCAGCGACCCTGTTGCTCAGAGCTTGCACTTTTGAGTGAGCTCTTAACCAACTGAGCCACTCAGGCAGCCCATAACATATGCTTTTTAAAAACATAAGTATAATGTTTATTCTTAAACAAAATTCCATTCATGTTTTGGTGAAATGTCAACTATTTTGCCAATCACAATAGCTTGATGTGTAAACAAATAATGAAATTTGTTCTATGGATTCCTTTTACTCTCGTGTTACTGAATTCTAGTTAAGAGGATAGAAGATAAACTAAAATAATAGAATATTTGAGCCATGAATGGGATTTTAGAGTTCATGTCTCCAACTCTCTATTTCAAAGTGCATTAAACTAAGTCTGAGAGAAGTAAAAGTGATTTACCCTAGGTCTCAGATCTGTTAAAATGAAACAGTAACAAGCAAAGTAGGGGTGAACCACAGCCACACGCTAATATAACAACTAATTTTGTGAGGACTTACTATGGTTGTATCATGTTTCCTGAACATAATGCAATTAAACTAGAAATTTATTTGCAAAAAGGTAAGTAGAAAAATCACCAAATGTTTAGAACTTATGCAGTATACTTATTAATAGTCCATATGCCGAAAAAAGAACAATTCAAAAGAAAATACTTTGACCTAAATGAAAAATCTAAAAAATATATGAAAACTTGTAGAGTGCAGCTAGAGCCTGTGTTGGCGGGGGGGGGGGGATGTTTAAAATCTATTACCTAAAGTATCTCACCAAGAAGTTATAAAAAAAAAAAAAAGTAAAGTAAATACCCTCCAAAAGTAGAAGAAATACAATAATAAGGGTAAAAGAAGAAATGAATGAAATAGAAAATAAACATAATAGAAAAAGTCAGGAAATCCACAATTTGGTTCTGTGAAAAAAATAATTAAATTTATAAACATCTTATCAAGAGTGAAGATAACAAAGAAAGAATGTAGAAAAGAACCAATACCAGAAATGAAAAATGGGGCATCATTACAGTCCCTACAGAATTAAAAGGGTAATAAAGGGATACAATGAAAAACTTCATGCAAATAAATTTGAAAATCTAGATGAAATCAATAAATTCCTACAAAACAGATTATAACTGATACATAAAAAAGAAAAATACGAATACCATATTTATACAAGAAATTGAATCTATAATAAAAATTCTTCCAAATATTTACAAAGAAATAACTCCAGTTTTATACAAATTCTTCCAGAGACAAGAAAAAGAAACATTTCCCAACCTAAGATAAACTTGATTATCAAAATCTGGTAAGAACAAGACAAAACAATAAAATTGCTGTGGACAGCAATTTTATATCTATACTCTCTGGAGTATAGATACAAAATTCTAATCAAAATATTAGGACATTGGGTATAGTCATTTAAAGATGGATAATATATTACAATGAATTCAAGGTTTTTTAATATATATGAAAAGACATACCAGGGTTCTTTTTTTTTTTTTTTCTGAAGAACTTGAATGGGCACCTTATAAAAGATGATAGCCAATAAACATATGGAAAGGTTCTAGACGTAATTAGTCATCAGGGAAATGCAAATTAAAACCACAATGAGCTATCACAACACCCCCAGAATGGTAAAAACTAAAAAAAAAATGATATTTAATAAGAAGAGCTGGTGAGTATGTGGATCAACTGGAACTCCATTCCTGGTAGGAATGTAAGTTGCTACAAAACTTTAGAAAATATTTTAGCTGTACCTACTAAAGTAGAACAAATGTATACTCTATGATCCAACAATTCCATTTCTGGGTATATATGCAAAGAAATTCATATGTGTGTTCACCAAAAAATGATACAGTAATGTTCATAGCAGCATTATTCACAGTAGTCCCAAACTGGAAACAGCTCAAATATCCACTGGCAGTAGATGGGATAAAGAAATTACAATATTTTCACACAAAGGAATACAATCACCAACATATTGTTCAATCTCACAAACATTATGTTAAACAAAGAAAGCCAGATGCAAAAGACTGTGTGTTGAATGATGCAATTTATATAAAACTCAAAAACAACCCAAACTAATAGAAGTGATAGAATTCAGAAAAGTTGTTACCTTTGGTGGATGGAGGAAATGAAAGTCAACGGTAATGTTTTATAATCTGATTTGGGTCACAGTTAATGTGAGTGTGTTCACCTTGTCAAAATTCATTGAGCTACATACATCATTTATGTGCTTTTCCATATGTATATTATACTCTAATAACAAAAAGTGGCAAGAGGAGAGGAGAGAATGATAAAATTTGGAGACTGGTAAACAGCTGAGTGGTAACTAAAAAGACCTGAGAATGGAGAAAGCCATGTCCTCAATAGACCCAATTACTGGCAAGGCCATCTAAAGTGGGGTGAAGAATATGGGCTAGTAAGAAAATTAGTGCTTTTTGTTGAAGAAAGTTGTCTCTCCAGTCCCATTCCATCCGCATTCTATACCATCCCACCTTGGCAGAAGACTGAGATTTATTTTTGGGAAAGAATAAAATAGAGGGTGTCGGTTAAGGGCAGGTACGCTTTCCTAAAAATGGAAACTTACCATATACATACGTGAGTCTGCTTCCTCCACTCAGCTTCCAAATGTTGGCTGCTGGGCCTTCACCCTCCACGCGGGAGATTGCAAGAGTCTCTCCTGGAGAAACTGTTCAGTCAATGAGAAAAGACAAAACAATAGGAAATCAGGAATTCTCCAATATCAACTTAGCCAGATTACCATATAATGATACTACTGTCAACTAGTCCTATTCACATGCTCAGGGCTTCCAGTAAGTTTTATTCCCTCACTCTTAAATATAAGCAGATATCCAGGACTATTATCCTAGGGGAATAAGCAAGGGGGAATAAAAAACAGAAAAAAAATGGCAACATGGAGGAAACAGAGACTATGCAAGGAGAAAAAAACTCTCAAAAAAAGTTACCTTTAATGTCCTCAGTGTAATATGAGAGAATGATGCAACCTTAAAACAAGAGCTGGAGACCCAATGCACATCAGTGGCAAAGTGAATCCTTGGGAACCTGGCAAATGGGACCCAAAAGTGACAGCTGTGCACTATGTATGGAGGGCAACCTGTTCAGACTATTGCAGGTCAGAATGAGAGCGATTCCTGCAGAAGATGAGATTGTTAGGATAACAAATGTGAATCCATACATGCATCGAGAGGACATTTAGGCAACTGGCAGAGTGTTCAGGGTTGGCCTCTTTAAAGTATATAGAAAAATAAGCAAACAGAAAGGGAAATTCTTATAACAAAGAGGAAAAAAACAGGTTGCACAGGTAAGGAAACATGATCACAGTTTATTATATGACTCAGGTCTGAGTGGTGTGATAATAATGTAAATATTAAATTTACCAACCCCAGTTATAATTTTACCATATTGAAACCCGAAGTATTTACCATTGATACCATAAATATAGAATGGTAGTAGGGGAAGCCAAATGGATACCTTCCCTACTGGGAAGTTAACAAACAAGTCCTAAAATGTAAAAAAAAAAGGCAAAAGAGTGGGAAGTGACTGCCTCTAGGGCAATCTTCAAGGCAGGTAGCCACAGCATACTACAATGGGGGACTGCAAACAGAATTATGTTGCTAAAACATCAAGTCTGGCTTTCTGGAAGGTTTCTATTATAGATCTCGTATTCTGTGTGACTTCCACTTCTTCATCCATCAGTGTTGGAAAGTGAAGAAGTGCCAGGATGTTGACAATCTGGGACACAAAGCGTGCATGCAGTGCTTCCCTGGCACAGCTTGAACCCAAGCCGAACTATTCAATCTGGTTAAGTTACCCCTAGTGTTCTGAATGAGGTCTAACTTATCAGCAGAGCTACAGAGAATCTGGAAGACTCTTACTCAGAGCAAGTACCTCCAGAACCAAGCCAGCCAGAGCGGATAGAAGAATTGGAATATGTGGCAACACTGGTCTCAAAGCCTGGCAGGCAGCTAGTACACAGCCCAGCCGGGCTGGCGGAGATGAATGCGAAGGAAAGGAGTTCCTAGCGCCTTGGAACTCCAGGGCTTTTTCTGGTCACTTAGAAGGAGGCTTCCTAGGGTCACAAGGTGACTGAAGTGAAGACAAAGCTGTGAAGTTAAGATAAAGCACGAGAGGTGTTTTGTTGCTTTCTTCTGGATAGTGAATAACCCGTAGTATGAAAGGTAAAAACAACAGTCATTAAGGTAAAAGGAGAATGTCTGGTTCATAAAGTGGAAAATTTCAAACAATCAAAAATTAAAGGATGAAAATTAAATAGTAAGCACTATAAAAAGCAGAAGATTATAACAAGGAATTTAAAAAAATGTTTTGTAAGCACTACGTGTATTTAAGAGGACAAACATCAAGGAAAAACTATGTGCACTTATAATAATAACGGGGGAATTAGAGACAATGGAGAAGGAAATGACACAGACACTAAACAATTACTTGCAGCTGTCTTAACAAATATAAAGGACTAGAGGTTTGTCCCATCTGAGGATCGGATTTCTTCCACGGAAAGCATGAGAATTCGGAAGTGGGTAGATAATAGTGGTACTGCTGATAAAGACAGAGTATCTTTCATCTGATAAATACAGACAAGAAGCATCAGAAGAAAATGGAAAGAAGGAGCCAAAGTTATTAAGAGATTCACTTTCGAATCTGTGTTATTTTCATAAAAAGCAAGGGGTTTAGATAGTGACTACAATACCTACATGGAATTATCCTCCGCTTTGAGTCAAGTAAAAACCAAATAGGCAGCTTAATTTTGGTGAAAGAAGAACATTTAGAAAAGATGTAATCGGAAAGGAAATAACATATGTACTCTGCCTTTTGATATATGAAATGAGCTATTAGATTAGAATCTACTCCCAAGTTCCTCTCTGAAATGGTAAACATACAGGCATAATTGCCACTAAGCAAAGATAAAGAGGACACTCCTGGCCCTACCCCATAAGTCTAGAGGTTGAGTTTGATTTAGAATTTCTCTAATTTAATAATCTCGAAGGGATTGTTTTACCCATAGTTGAATGCTAGAAGTAACATTAAGCTATTTGGGGAAGCTTTGTTCAAGGCTTAACATGCATGCTTTTCCAGGTCCCATATTAGCTATGATCTCTAAATCTCTTTCCTTTCACAGCAGCAATGAAAAATGGAAGCTACACAGGTGTCCAGCCTTGCTTTTTTCATGAGGATATCCGTAGAGAGCATTCATCTCTTTGGGGCATTAATTCATTTTGGGTTTTAATTAGAAGATTTCCCTCTTTTTACCTTTTCCACCCATCTTTCAATGGGAATAGTAAGACTGGCTCACTACACAGAAATTTTAGGAGGATAATGGTGCAAATTGCATTGACTTTGAGGTATCTAATTTTGTAAAGGAACATATTATTGGGTTGTCGGAAAAGTCATGGTGTATTTTTTTCAATGTTTTTCATTGCAAAAATGCGTCATGACTTTTCCGACAACCCAATATTTATTTTTACAGAGTTTGTATTGCTTTTTATTTTTACTTTAAGTTTTAGAATCATAGCAACCTGAGAATATGTGGCAACACTGTTGAGAATAAAACTACCCTGTTGAGAATTAAGGCCTGGAATGTATGGAAATAACCAGTTTTACTATTCTTTTCTTTTAACTACAACTGCTTAAGGTCCTTATACCAATGAAATGACAATCACCATTCTCTCTCTCTCTTCCTCTCTTGACCACTCTCTAACTTACACACATACACAATTTCCTAATTCAATCATGCCTAAACATTTGAGTAGTTAATTGTTAGGCTTATAATTTTAATCTGAATAATAAATATATAAAACATAGCTTATGCTATTAAAAATATTTATTCCATTCCTGGGAAATACAATCTAGAAAAATGATGATAAGAGTTGATAAAAATAGAAGTATACAATCTAATTGAATAGAGAATTCAGATACAGAACCAAATACATATGGGAAATTAATTTATATGTGGAATTTTTCATCAATGGAGAAAAGTGGAAGTACTTATAAATGATGTTAAAACAAAATAAAACTTGAATCCCTGTTTTGTTCTTTATATCAAAATCAATTCTAGCTGTATCAAAGATTAAAATTAAAAAAAAAAATGAATCCTGGGCCGGCCGAGTGGCGCGATGGTTAAGAACTGGCTTGGGACGCCAGAGGGCCCCAGTTCAGATCCCACATATGAGGGCCAGTGACACTGCCCTCCACAGCTAAAATGCTGAATAACAGCTCAACCTGGAGCTGGGCTGCCGGGAGTCGCCGGCAATGGCTTAGGCTGCAGCCCCTGTGGCAGTGGGTTGCCATGGGCTACCGTATGTAGCCAGCAGCCAGCGTGAGCGGCCAGCAGCCGCAGTGAGCGGCCGTCCAGAAGCCGGCGACTGATCTGCCTCGCCCGGGAAGAGCGCAATGATGGTGCCAACTTGGGCCAGTGAAGCAACGTCCTCCACAACTAGACTGAAGAACAAAACGATAGCAACTTGTCTGTTCCTCTTCCCCGAATTCCCAGCACTGTTCCCATCCCCCCAATTCCCCAATAAAAAAAAATAAAAAATCTTTAAAAAAAAAATGAATCCTTTAATATTCTCAACAAAAATACAAATAACATTTTTATAATCTTAGAATAGAGAAGGTCTTCCTGAGCAGGACACATGATTAAGAACACATTAATAAAAAAAAAGAAAAAGAAATTTAGCAGCATAAAAATTTTTAATTTATATATGACAAAAATAAACAACAGGTAATGGCAAAATAGGAAATATTTTTACAATACATACTGTATAAAATATTTTTCTTCAACTTCTTATGTTAAATATAAAGATAAGTTTCTTAATTTACAAAGAGCATATACAAATCAATAATCATTTATTAGAAAAGAATAACTCACAAAAGTGAGCAAAGAACGAGTATACAGTAGAAAATACATGCAAATAAACAATAATCATACTAAAAACACCTAAAACTTATTCAAAACTCAAAATGTAAATTCATACAAATAAAAGATGCTGTTTTTACCCATTAAAATGGCAAATATAGATATAGATAGATTTGTGTAAATAAAAGAATATGTGTTTTATATATAGAAACACACATATATACATATATTCATGCGCACTGCAGGTATATGTATAATAATTATAACTGAAAAGGTACGCAGGACTTAATTGCCTTTGGGAAGTGCTACCAATGTGGGAAAGAGAGAATTTACTTTTTTTAAAACTAGACTTTATTTTTAGGTTTACAGAAAAGTTGAGTGGAAAGTACAGAGAGTTTCTGGATATCCTTTGTCCCCACACAGATGCAACCTTCTTTATTATCAATATCCCATAATGCTGATGTTATAGCTGATGAACCCACAATGGCAGGTCATGATCACCCCAAGTCCATAGTTCACCTTAGGGTTCACTCTTGCTGTTGTACGTTCTATAGGTTTTGACAAATGTACAAAGGCATGTATATACCATTACAGAATCATATAGAATACTTTCACTGCCCTAAAATTCCTCTGTGCTCTGTCTGTTCATCCCTTCTTCCCTCCTAACCCCTGATAATTACTGATCTTTTTATTGTCCGCATTGTTTTGCCCTTTCCAGAATATCATGTAGTTGGAATCATATAGTATGTAGCCTTTTCAGATTGTTTTAAAATTACTAATATACATTTAAGGTTCTTCCACATCTTTTCATGGATTGATAGCTCATTTCTTTTTAGCACTAAATAGTATTCCATTGTCTAATGTACCACAGTGTATTTATCCAGTCATCTGCTGAAGAACATGTTGGTTGCTTTCAATTTTTTGACAATTATGAATAAAGTTCCTATATACATCTATGTGTAGGTTCTTGTGTGGACATAAGTTTTCAACTCATTTGGGTAAAAACCAAGGGGGATTGCTGGAACATATGATGAGTATGTTTACTTTTGTCAGAAACTACCCAAACTGTTTTTCAAGGTGGCTATCTTATTTTGTATTCCCACCATCAGTAAAAGAGAGTTCCTGTTGCTCCACATTTTGTCAGCATTTAGTATTGTCAGTATTGTGGATTTTGGTCATTCTAATTGTTATGTAGTGGGGTTTCTACTTTTTATGTGTTATCTTTCAGTATTATTTGAATCTCCTAATCATGGGAGTTTTCTTAATGCTCCAAAAAATCATCCGATACAAAATGATGAGCCATTTTTACATTTGAAGGGATGACCAGTTCATTTCATTCATCTCATTACCTAGGAACTTTGGAGACAGGGGTGAAGAGAATCAAAAAAGTAGCTCTCGCTCTTATATCTTATCAAGCCACTGGAACCAGTCCATGATAAGAAGAACAGAAAAGGAAATTAACATTTCTGGACACTTACTATTTTCTGCATGATACCTTTCCTACTGGTATTATAGTGCCTCAGTCAAATAAATCTAGGAATGAGATTCACTCTGACTACTAGTATATTAAAAACTCTGAGAAGTGTTGCAGCACAGAAAACTGTTTAATTTCACTTGACACTCTTGTCCACAATTATTTGATCATAGAGAGTACTTTTTCTGTACATAACTCCTATTAACATTAGGTGGAAAACACTTGGGGAAATATTGGCCTATTTCCTTTAACATACATTATTTTATTTGATCCTAATAACAATTCTAATGGAAAAAAATCTTATTCCTTCCATTTTAAAAATGAGAAAATTGACATTTCAAATATTTAGGTAACCTTGACAAAGATCATACTACCCACATGTGGAATTCATACCTGAGTGTTCCCAACTCTATAGTCCACACGAGCCGTTGCAGAAACCCATGAAAACCCACCCGGCTCAGGAATTACTCCATGCTGGATTCCCTTATTCCATTTTGATATGTTTTAGAATAACCATATTCTATGTGAAGGTGAAATAATGACAATAGGGCCAAAACCCAGAATCTGAAAGTCCTAAGGCCAAAATTTGAATGATAAGATGATTGCATGCGCTAAGCTCTAACAAAATAAAATATTGTGATTCTCTCTGGTTCAAATTACCCTTCTTACAAATCATCTCGATTTTCTCACCTTAATAAACTTTTGAGTATTTGGCCATATCTAAGGAATTCAGCTCAGCCATGTAATTCATATAGTAACTGACTCATTGTGGTACCCGACCCTAACCCTCCTGTGCTCTCGGGACCCACCAAGAGGTATCTGATAGCTCTGTAACAGAACACAAAGCAAAAAAAAAACAGGGCACAGAGGGAAAAAAATCTAACCATTACTCTGAATTTCCTTGCTCGTCTGGGTTTTGGTCAGATAACACTTCAGTTATTTTTTTCTGCATTAATTTCTTTTCCGGTAAAGTGCTTAAAGAATATACTTCCAGTTAAAGCTTTTAAGGTGGACCATTGCTCAAGCCATTTTCAACTTTATTGGAGAAAGCATTTGAAAATATACTATGGGTAGAAATTCAGATATGGCTCTTGGGGAAAAGAAAGATGACTTAATCGGTCTCCCCACCAACCCACCTAACTTCTGTGATTGAATTAATATAGAGGATAATGAAGGAGGAGGGATGGAAATGTGAGTTGTAACCACAATTTGAGCTGTGTACAGTTATATCATGGCATCAGTTTTTCCACTCAAGCTGGTAAATGACTACACCCAGAGATATGTGAACCCTTTCTGATGAGATATAAATCAATCCAAACAGTCATCCAATTCTCTCTTGCAATGAATTTAAACCATATCTTTTCCCTTCTTTTAGCCTTGGGCTCTCATGTCATTTCTAACTCACTGTGGTCTAAACTCAATTTTTAAGGGATTTGATCCAGTTGCCTGGCCCTGAAACATAAAAAAAAAAAAAAAAATGAAAGTAAGTCCAAACTGTCAAATCCTACGATCTGGTTGAGTAGGGTTTGTGAAAGGGTAAGGAATATATCTCACCTAACTAGATCATACCAAAACACCCCTCTACTTAATGGCCTAAAATATTTGCATTTTTATTGCCCACAAATATCTGGGAGGGCTGGACTTTTGGCCTTCTTGTCAGTGTGGTTCTGCTGGTGTCAGCTGGGATCACTTGTATGTAAGTCCGTGGTCAGCTATGCATTGGATGGGCACTCTGCTGATCTTGGTGGGGCTCCCTTCCATATACAGGAGCTGGCCAGTTGTTAGCTGGTACAGGATGGTCTCAGCAGGGATATTTCATCTCTGCTTCACGTAGTTTCTTGTTCTCCTATAGGCTAGCCCATGGGGAGGCAGGGTCCACAAGACAACAGAAGCAAATAGGCCTCTTAAGGCCGAGGTTCAGAACTGGCACACCATTGCTTTATTCACATCCTATTGGACAAAGCAAGTGACACGGATAGCCCAGATCCAACAGGTAGAGACACAGACTTTTACTCACAGGACAAGTTTCAGAGGGTGTTGCTATGGGGGATGGGGAGGGGTGAAAAACTGGGGATTGTCTTTGTAATCAATTTATAATTGTGCTTGATTTCTTTCCTTTTCTAGCTGAATCTCGCAGCATTCTGGGCACATCCAGGGCAAGGGTAGAGGGCCACTGTTTACCATCAGTACAGCTCAAGGCCAGTGATTCCTCTCAAATTATGTAAGCTTCATAAAGGCAGGTAGGATCTCTCTCTCTCTCTCTCTCTCTCTCTCTCTCTCTCTCTCTCTCTCTCTCTCTCTCTCTCTCTTCTCTTATCCTCTCTCACCTCTTCCCACCCTGCTATATTCCTAAATTCCCAGCATGTTAAACAATGTCTGGCTCAGGTCCCTAATAAATATTCATGAATGAATAAATGAATGAGTGAAAGGAAGCATAATATAAAAGCCTTTAGTAACAGTCAGAAGGAGAAAGAGAACCAAGTTCAACAAGACTTGGGAAAGCAGTAATGAAGTAATGCAAAGCAGATAAGAGAAATATAACCTGGAGAAGAAACTTTGGAACCAAAGTAAAATGACAGTGGTGATGGTGTTTTTGAGGTTTCCGCTGCTGCTGGCTTGGCCATGCTGGTAATTGAAACAGGCCACAGTGTGCAGCTGGGGAGAGATGAATCCACTGCAGAGATCAAGTGGAGCAGGAAAACCAGGAGATTATACCGCTCTTCATCCTGGAAAGTAGCTGATTTCAGGTGACAAGGATAAAGGGGTAGGGTGACCTTCTCTGGGGGGGATCTGCAGTAGGTTTTACTCACTGGCCTGGGGTCTGGGAAGCCCCCAACAACATGGAGATCTGTCCGTAAATATCAAGGTCCTTGCAACCAGATAGGATTTAGAAAGAGACTTGAGACCAACAACTGCATCCAGTGGGGGGAAAAAAAAGCTAAAATGACAAGAGATGAGCCCTTGGAATGTGAACACAGCTAAGAGAGAAGCTGATGGCAACCAACAAGGGAGGGCTAAGGAGAAACGAATGGTTAGTGCCTAAGGGATTCCCTGGCTGCTGGAGGCCACGCACATATTTGACTCCCTTGTCCTATAGCGAGCAGGGATATGTTTTATCCCGTCAGTAAAATCTGCATTCTGGATGACAGGACTCACTTTCTGCAGGGTGCATAACAGCTTTCCGACATGTTGTCAGAATGTGTCAGATCGAGTTACTGTGATTCTATTTCATGAGGATGTGACATACGGCGCCATTGCTGGCAATTCAAATGTTTCCTGTCAATGCCTGCCACTCACGGATGGATGTGTAATCAAACCCAAGTCACAGCTAGGCTCTTTGCATGCGAGTCGATTCCAAGTTTTACTTTTAATACCTGAGGTTTTGTGTTACTGATATTAAATAAAAACACTTTGCAATGAATTTTAAATGAGGTAAAAGCTCTCACCAGAGATTTGTTAAAAGCAGATGAACAGCTGTTCTCTTTCCCCCCTTTTTAGTAGAAGGGCTTTAAATTATATATTAACCAAAAAGGTAAACAGAATAAAATGGGCAATTAAATATTAATGGAAGATGTAGTGGAATTGTCCTGTGCTGCACTTAAAACAGCCTGAATGATTGAGCTGTGAATTGCTCTCCCCGAGGTATTGAAATATTCATCAGTGCTATTTAATAAATGTTCATATTCGTAGGCACTCATGTTTACACTACAGCACTTGCAAGAGAGTGCTTACTAAAAAAAACATGCTAATGGAAGGTGAACTTTCCTGTACAGTGAGTCACCTTAAATTATACAGAGTGTGCTGCTGAGGAGACAGGGAACTCTCTCCTCTGACAAATGAGCTTGCAGAAGCGAGGGGCGTCTTTTGTTAAGAGAATGGCTGGGGATGGCATAGAGGCGTTGTGGCACCAAGACTATTTTGAGGTTTTTAAAAATTTATCCGGTTTGCATTTTAAAAATGTTTAACCTTTCCTGCCTGAAGCAGAGCTTCATTCCAGTGCTATTACTGTAAACTGCCTACCTTTTGGGAAGGGATGCAAGAGAGAGCAAAAAGAGACTGCAGTGGGAAACCCTGAAACAACCGAGGTAAAAGCGTTCTGGGTGACAGTGGAAACCAACATAAAGACACACAGCATTTATGGGCAGAGGCGGACACTGCCTCTTATCACTTCCTCTGTTTGACATTTATTTCGCCATTCTTTCCCAAGAACTGCAGATACTGTATCACCTCAAGTGAGGAGCTTGACTGTTCTCGTACGTTAAATAGGATCGAGGCCAATCAATACCCTGGAATTGGCTGATCTCTAGGGAAGATATGAAGATTTACTAGAGCAGTGGAGCGAAGGAGCTATAGCTGTGGCTGCTGGATTCCTGATGAGTGGGGTGACTAAAAGGAATACACCCACCCAGCTTAGACACCTGTTTACTGAAAAATACAGTCAAGTCACACAAATTCAGCGGCATCATGCACATGTGCTACATCAGGCTCAACGGTAGGCTTCCTTTGTGACGGCCCTTCATCATCATCATTCATGATTAACCAAAATCTAACTAATGTTCATTCAGTGAGAAAAGGGGATCTTCATTCCCAGAGTAACAAGAACAGCCATAGAGAGCATTGTAGGTTGACTTTTTTGGCTGAATATTTCAGTCTCCTATAATGGTATCACACTTTTGTAACTGTTATATCCTCACAGTGGGTTGAATATATGTCTCACCTCTTGACTGGGGGCTTGACCATGTAACTTGCTTTGGCTAATGGGATAGATGTGGCATGAAAAAATGCTTGAAATGTCCATGCACAATGGGCTTGCTCTCTTGTGCCCCAGTCTTTTGCCATGAGAAGAAAATGCTTCCAGTAACTGTTAATCCAAGGAGGATGAGACACACTGTGGCATCAAGCCCAACTTAATACACCTAGATCAGGTGAACTCTAACTAATCTGCAGATGTGTGAGCTAGATGCTAATTTTATATGCCACTGAGTATGAAGTTTGTTATATAACATTATTACAGCATTGTCAAGGTAAGAGAGTATCACTGGTAGATAATGGACAATTATTGATTGTTATTCTACTGTTTATTAATATGTTTTAGAGATGAAGTATTATGTTACCAATACAACGTATAAAATTTAGACATGGAGATATGTTCCTTCATAGTGGGACATTGCCTTTTACCCACATTTGAAACATTGGAGCCTTCTAGGGTTTCTTTTCTTCTTCAACATAATCCCTTCAAAAAGGTCACCAAGTCCTGTTGGTTCAAATATGTGAATGTATCTTCTCTCCATTTGCACTGCCCTGTCTACTTCTAAACTCTGTAATTCTGATTACTACAATGGCTAATCAGTTGCCTTCCAGCGTCTACATTTCTATCAGAGTCATCTTTCTAAGAGACCATGGGAAACTTCCTGATTTCTGTAAATCATTTTAATAAATAAACACCTGTTAATGGTTTTCCATTGGTTATAAATATTTCAGAATAATCTTCCAAGATCTTAAAAATCTGTCCCCAATTATACTTCCATCTATAACTCTAGTCATTTCTCCTCACTTTCCCCTGAACTATGGTACTCCAAGATATTTTTATTTCTATGGCTCTTTTTGTATGTATGTCTGTGTGTGTTGCTCCTTTTGCCTAGCATGCTCTTCCCTCTGATTCTAACATCCCTCAAGCTCCAATATAATTATATGTCACTTCTCCCCATGAAATGCCGTAAGACTTTAAAAGACTATTCACCCTATTTTAGTATAAACATGTATTGCCCAATGCATGTCTCCCATTATACTAAGAGTTCCTTAAAAGTAGGAGAAAAAAGGGCCTAGAACATAGTAGGTGCTCAATGAATGACAAAAATTAAATACTAGAACAAAGCAATACATCTTAAGCTAATTCTTTTTGAACAGCAAATGATTGCTATTATGATAATGCCTTAGAACTGAGGAAAATTAGTAGCAATATAAGAATAGGGATCTGCTTAGGGATAGAACAGAAATAAATAGGTTCTTTGGGGATTAAGATATATAAACAAAGCAGTAACTTAAAGACTAGTTCTTTTATATTTGTATGAGTGACCTGGGAAAGAAAGATCATAGTAAAATCTTGACATTTACAGATGTAATTTAGATTTTTGGACTTTTCTGGTTGTAAGATTTGAAGCTAACTGTTAGGGATAAGTAGCACAGAGAACCTTGAGGCTATCTAAGTAGGTACAAAAATATCAGGTGAAAGATGAAAACAACCCAAATGTCCATAAACTGATGAATGGATAAGCAAAATGTAGTACATCCATGCAGCACAATATTATCCAGCCATAAAAAAAGAATGATATACTGATACATGCTACAACATGAATGAACCTTGATAACATTATGCTAAGTGAAAGAAGTCACAAAGAACAATATATTATATATTGAGTCCATTCATATGAAATGTCCAAAATAGGAAAATATATAGAGAGTCAGAAAGTAGATTAGTGTTTGTTTAGGGCTAGGGGAGATAGGAATATTGGAAGTGATAGTTAAATGATACAAGTGATGAAAACATTATAAAATTGATTGTGATAATGGTTGCACAACTCTGTGGACATGCTAAAAAACATTCACTGAACACTTTAAATGGATGAATTGTATGGTGTGTGAATTATATGTCAATAAATCTGTTACCCCAAAATTGTCTTTGTAAAATAATTCAAATTTTCTTCATAAGAAAACAGGCTCTGTGTTCCATTATAGCCTGATAAAAGGACTCAGATTATATAATTAGATATGGGTTGAAACTTAGATAGGTTTTGAAATTGAAATAAGACAATGAACTGCTATAGACAAATAGCTCCACAAAATACTGATGATAACCAGGAAGTGAACTAAAAGCCAACCCAATACTTACTAAGCTTCCACTGCTGCCATGATAACTCTAGTTGCCATGATAACACTCACTGCTAACCACTGAGAATCTACTGTGAGTTCAACTCTGTTGATAATTTTTAGGAAATATAAAATAGAATTATGACATAGTCTACTCCCAATAAGTTTACTACAGTTGCAAAGACAAGAAAACACACATGAAAATATTAGCAAGGGGATATCATGAATTACTAAGTTTCACTATTAAATAGACATAAAGGAGATAATGAGTTGTTCATCAAGTGTCTTTGAACTACTTAGCCATTAAAACAAACAAACAAACAACAACAACAACAACAAAATCTGGCTAAGATTTCTACAGAAGCATTTACAAAAATGGGATCCATTGAGATGGCCCCCAAATCATAATTGTGGTGTTTCTATTCAGTAAATGATCTCATGCTGTCATGCAGGCTGTCTTTGTCTTTTTTCCTGATTTAGTAAGTTGAACATATAGAAACTGATTTACTTTTGAGTCCAAGTAGATAAGAAGAGTAGTGAATTTTAGTAAAACTACCAAATAGTAGCCTGGTTAAGACTCTGAAGCAACAAACAGGAAGAATTTTGACTAAGAGATTCAAAATGAATTGGAAACAAAGGAGGAAATAGTGGGTTGGCAGGAAAGTCATGATGTATTTTTTCTGTTTTTCACTGCAAAAATGCATCATGACTTTTCCGACAACCCAATACTACCTCTACCAGGAGGAAACCCTGGTTATATTTAACAGTAATAATGAGAAAAGTACTAAGTTACAACTAAGAGCTTGTTTACTTAATAGTTTCCTCTAAAATCTTTCTTAAATATATTTTTTAGAACTAGAGTTAGGTTTAGCTGCTTATAAAATTTGTTTTTACATAAAAGCAAAATTAAATTTAGCACATTGATTACATCTGTCAAGAAACGTCTAAGAAGCCTCGCTTGTTAGACCATGAGACCATTGCTCAATTGATGCAAATATATTCCAGTAATCTAGGAAGAATATCATGAGTATAAACTTATAAAGTAGCATTAAACATCACAGTCACATATAAGAATTGAACCTTTGAAACATGATCGAACGAGAGCAAAGCCACCATTAACACAGAACAATTGGTTCTTCCAGTTTACTTTTATTTGCTGATTTCCCCCTGGTAGAGGACATTTGGATATTGTGTAAGGACTGTTTGCAATGTTCTGTAGATAAAATAGGTACATGCTGAGTGTGATAACTAACTGGACATCAACTAAAGTCCTAGTAGTTAGTGTGGCGAAAATCTCAGGGCCAGTCATGTTGCTGGTTAAGTACCAAAGGCAAAATTACATTCTACAGATGACACACTAAACATTAAAAACAAACTATCTGAGTCATTTTGAGTCTCTTTTTCTTGCTAAAACAAAGTGGCGAGATAAGGCAAAGGGCAAGAGAAAAGGTGCCAGACAGGACACAAGACCTTGGCCTTCAACCACCAACTCCACAACGTGACAGCCTCTCCCTGCATGCACTGTGGTGTCCTTGAAAATTCATCCAACATTTGAAAAAGCCAATCTGTCTTCCATAGCTCGCCCTAGGCCTCTGAACCAACCCAGAGATGTGAACAGAAATGCCTGCTCCTCATAAAGTATGTTCTACCAAGCCCGGCCCAACAGAAAAGAGAAATTTATAGTCTTGTTCAAGAGAGGAGAGTGACCTTGTTAGCACAAATATAGTAATAAGAATCCATGGAGCAAAAGTATCAGTGTGAATGCTGTAAAGCATCCAGCAGGAAATTACCTGTTTTAAACCATGGGACTAATGTGAATCACTGCTAATAGCTGCTTATTTATCACCAGCATAAAAAGATAATTTGGCTAAGCTGATGAAGTAATTCCAGCTTTTAACTGAATGCTAGTTATTAATTGAATGTTGCTGAAAGAACCAGGGAGGGAAACTACACGGAGGGGTGAGTGCAACCAGCTTCCATCGAAGTATATTAATATTTTCTTGATGTTGCTGGATAATACTCCAGTTGCATAAACATGGGGATATCAAACTGTTTAAGAAGATTCCCACAGAGATAAAGCCTAGTGTTAGCACTTTATATGAACAATGCAAAATGTGTTGGGCAGAAGGAGGTGTGTGTGTGTGTGTGTGTGTGTGTGTGTGTGTGTGTGTGTGTGTGTGTGTGTTTTCCTTTGGTATTTTCTTCCATCTCATTGCAGGTGACAAAACATCCCCGACAGTAAAGTATTGACATTGGACACCACCAGATCTGATATTTAATCCTTTAAAGCTAATACTTTCTATGGTGTTATAATACCTTAAATTTATTGTTTAACTTTCTAAGCCTTAATGTCTACCTTCTCTAAAACTGGATAATATTATGTAGTTTAAAACTAAACTTATTTATTGAGGAGTATTAACTTTCTGGGGCTATAAACAATCAACAGTTTTATGTTTTTTTTCAATACATTCCTCCAAGTCCGCTCCATCTGATTCCAGTTCTCTCTGCCCCTAGGGGAGGACACGCTGTGACTCTAGCAGACTGGAGCTGAGCAGAGGGTCGCTCTTAGTTGGCCCCACCCACCCAACCTCCTGCACTTTTCGCCTTCCCTGTGTTGATCTCTCAGGAATTGGGCAAGAGTGAAAGAAAGAGGGAAAGTGAATGTTTCCTTTTTGACTATGCAAGATTATATTCCTCTCCTTGGCTTCAGTGACTGCTGCTCAGGTTTGTTTATGAACACTTTGGGATGGGGATAGCCCTAGCAGGCCCCACTGGTGAGGTCATACTATACTCCCAGATTGACATTCCACTCAGCGGCAGCAAGGCTGTGGCTTCAACTTCACTTACTCTCCTGGGCCAACTCGCAAGCCTGAGTTCCCATGAAGCATTCATGTAATGACGATTTAGTGAGTTCCTGCTATGTGCTAGCCCTCTTCTAGGCCCAGAGGATATATCAGGGATCAAAAGAAAAGTCTTTGTCTTTACGTAGTCTGGTGTATCTTAGAGTCTAATAGAGGAATAACAAAAATAAAATATACTTTAGATGGAGATAAGAAATATGGAGAAAAATAAGCAGGTAAGGGAGATGTGAAGTACAAAGGGAGGGTTGCACTTTTAAATGGTATGATAGACCTTACTGAAACGATGGTGTCTGAGCAAAAAGTTGAAGAAGGTGAGAACGTGAATCACTTAGTGTCTTCCACGGGGGGATGGGGTGGGGGGGAGCTTTCAGCGGCGAGGTGCCCAGGGAAAAGAAAATAATGCGGCTGACATAAAGAGCAACCAGCATCTTTAATCAGTAATAATAACCATTATATAGAGGTTTTGGGGTAGAAGAGCGCACAGAAGTGTGCATGCTCCCTCCCGCGACTGTAAATTATGCTTCCATAAAAAGTTTATGTAATCAAGTCCGGCACCTGTGCAGCACGCTCCGGAGCTAAGGTTTGTATGTCTGGGTTTAGGGTCCGAGCATCAGCTAGAACCCACCTGGACAGGCCGGGGCCTAGCGCCCAGGGCCGCTGCTTGTGTGGGCCTGAACCTTGCCCGGGGTCAGGGCCCGTACCCCAGCCTGCACACATCTGGACAGCCCAGGCCCTCGCTTGGGGCCACTGCTTGTGCGTGCCTGAAATTGCCCGGGCCCTGTTACTTAGTTACTAGGGAGAATGGTTCCCAAGTAGAGGGAGAAGCCAGTGAAAATATTTTGAGGTCAAAAGGTGTTTTTAGGGTCCAAGGTATAGCAAGGAGACCAAAGTGTCAGGAATAGAGCAAACAAGGGCAGCCATGACATAAAGCACTCAATTTACTAAGGACTGGAATTTGTATATACAAGTAGGCACACATATGTGTTCTCTCTCTCTCTCTCTCTCTCTCTCTCTCTCTCTCTCT
>NW_017732249.1:218159-235118 GCF_001890085.2 Hipposideros armiger | reverse complement strand
TCTTTCTCTCTGACACACACACACACACACACACACACACACACACACACACACACACACCCTGAGGCAAGGATAGAATGGTGAGTCCATGGGAGCAGCACTTTTGATTTTTAACTTGGTTACATATAAGGCCATTAACTTATATACCTAAATAGGACTATACTAGGATAGTTAAGATTGTGGGTACTGGAGTCAGATTATCTGAGTGCAAAACCTGACTTCTCTAATTATTTTTGTGTACCTATGAAAGTATTATAACCTCCCTCCACCTCAGGGTTTGTTTTTACTTCTGCAAAATAGGGATAATAATGGAATCAGCATTACTGTGAGAATGGAGTTAATGCCTAGAAGCATACAGTACAGTGTCTGTCCATGGTGATCCAGCAGGGGTTAAGAATCACTGCTTACACCTGTATTTCACTGGTTCATTCTTGCTTATCAGATCTCAACTAAAATGTCATCTCTTCAGAGAAGCTTTCTCTGATAGTCATTAGGGATGTTCATAAATCTTCCAGTACTCCTCCTCTAGGCACTTATAATGATTTGATTTTCTCACCTCCTTTGAGGTTACGCATGGCCACAGAAGCTGTGGCCAATGAAATTTGAGCAGATGTGGCATCTACAACTTTTACACATAAGTGACATGGGTCGATTCCAGGCAGAAGCTTTTAAGAGCCAGTGTGTGACTCACTGTATATCTCCTCTTCCCTGAGATGGTGATCAGAGAGTTGTGTTGCTCCAGACTATGATGATCAGAGCACAACCTCCTGCCACCTGACTGTCTGTACTGGACATGCAGCTTGAGCAAAACTAAGCCTCTGTGCTACTAGCTCACTAAGATTTGGGGGCTGTTTGTTACTGTAGCATGATCTAGCCTATCTTGACTGATGCAGCTTGGTTGACCACATTACATAAAGTGGTTTCCGCATCCCTTGGTCGCTCTCTTGCACATTTTCAGATTTAATTTTCATTATGGTATTACACTGTCCTCCTTCTGAAATCCTCTCCTTCACAAATGTGCCAGGGAAGGGAGTTTATGTTGTTCTCAGCTGTATCCTCAGAACAATAATGGAACCTAAAAACTATTCAAACTTAATAAATATTTGTTTAATCATTAAACTCCACAACATATGAATCCTTTTATTTGGGGTCTTAAGGTTCACCAGCCAATTTTGTTGTAAACCTAAAACTGGTCTAAAAAAGAAAATATTTTAAAAAAAGTTAAAATGAATTAATGCACATAATCAGAATAAAGCATACAGATATCTATAATAATTTCTCTCTTGTTCACAACTTAGTAAATAAGGTTGTTGGGATTTTAAGGGTGATAATTGTTCACAGTCTTACATCCCATCTAAATTTTAAACCAATTGAGAAATAAAAAACCTGACTGATGGAAATTTAGACATAATCTTTGTTACTTAGACATGTGACCAAATTCTGGCCTCATGTTGTCTCCTCACGCTCACCCCCAACCTGAAACTTGGACTTTCAGAGACCCACTTACAGAAGAACATGGGTCTATAGTAGCAGTTCTCAACCTGTGGGTCGCGACCTCTTTGAGGGTCAAACAACCCTTTCACAGGGGTCGCCTAAGACCATCGGCAAACAAAAATATATTTACATTACGATTCATAACAGTAGCAAAATTACAGTTATAGAGTAGCAANTTCATAACAGTAGCAAAATTACAGTTATAGAGTAGCAACGAAAATAATTTTATGGTTGGGGGTCACCACAACATGAGGAACTGTATTAAGGGGTCGTGGCATTAGGAAGGTTGAGAACCGCTGGTCTATAGGGTAAAATCAGAGTTGCAGCGTTACACCTGTGGAGCCCTGAGTGTGGAGACAGAGACGGGTGTGGGCTCTGATCCACTCATCAAGTGCCGAAACACGTAGGTAGAGTAAGTGTAGAGCCCAAGCTCCTTAAGCTGAGCAGATCCAAACGAGAGAAACCGAACACACCTCTAGACATCACCCATCAAGGAAATCGCTCCTTCTTTCTCCTAAAGGAAATGAGTGAGAGTTGTAGGAACAAAGGCCGGAAGAATTCCTCCCTTTCTTATCCCTTTGAACAGTGCAAATTTCTTTCTTCTGTGGAAACATTAAGAGTGTGGGAGGTGAGGTAGGGAGGAGATAAGCTCACCTCAATCTACAGCCTAAGCAAATCAGAATGTCTTCTTTCTGAATGCCAAGGTAAAACTAACCACTTTCTTTTAATGGAGTGGAGCAGTGCTGGCTCCCTTCCCAAATATCTTTTCATATAAAGATACCCATGAATGACAGTATGGCTCTGTTTCCCCTCTCTTTTCATAGCAATAATCAGAATTCATTTATGAACATTCAATCAATAGCTTATAATTACAATTAGAGGACCCTAACAATGAAATCACTTCTCTCAACAATAGTTCTTACACTGCAAATTCCACCTAAAAAATTAAAATTCTTTCAAAAAATGTAAATTAAAATACTGGCTAAAATAAATCTTTAATGAAAGTTTATAATGTCCTCTTATACCTTCTCTGGATGCCTCCATATAAATGAATAAGTATCCCAATGCTAATTTAGGCAGTGAATAAGCTATTCTTATTGCTGATTCAAGGTGAGGATTTAGCTCTATAGATCCTAAACTGCTTACACAGAGGCATCCTTAAAGCTGACTTCTGGGGCCTCTATATCTGACACACTAAAGAGAAAATTAAGCTATTTGTAATACAATAAAATGGTTTAACAACAGAAGGATCCTGTTGCCAAGAGCACTAATTATTCTTAGATGGAAGTAATACGGAAGATACATGTTTACCTAAGAACATTCCATTGAACTCCTGGCCTTTCTGGAGTTGGGACACAAAGACTAAGAGTTCTGAGTGACCTGAGGGATGATCTAGTGTCGCAGCCTGGCAGAGACAGGAAGCACGCCGATTACAAATCAGTGAAGGGAATGGGAGATGGTACTGAATGGAGCATGTTATAAATGTGAATGGTATCATCACAGAAGAAGGACCAAAAAAATCTAAAACCCTCATTTTTCAGATTAGAAAACCAAGGCACGAAGAAGTTAAGTTACCACATGAAGTCACATGGCAAGCTAACTGAAGTCAGAGCTAGCCTTATTCTCTGGTGGTTTAGGTCAGGAGTCTTTCCTCGTGAGGAATTCATATTAAACACAAGGCCTCTTGTGATTGCATGTTTTAGTAATATCTTCGCTCTGTCCTAACTACTAAACCTGTACATTTTTCATATGATAGTGACTAAGAGCAAATTTTGACTGAAGGATTATGTCAAAGATAGTCCTGAACTTGAACAGGTAAAATTCCTCCAGATTTGTGCCCATTCCAATGTTATGGCAATATTTGTATCTATTTCTCCTAATTAAATAATTTCCATGGCACTTCCAGCATATTGCTCCTCAAGAAACAGTGTTTTAATTTTACCTGGATTCCCCATCAGTGCACTTCTCATGAGAAGAAGACAACCAATTCAATAGCAAGGCGAAGATATGCAGTAAGGATCTTGCCAAAAAGAAACTAGTCAGCTGGTCTCTAGGGGAATCTGACATTTTAATTTCCTGAAATTTTTCTTTTTACTTTCATCTACAGATCAGCTATATTTATGGAAAAATGAGGCATCCGAGAAAACATCAAAATTTGTACATTTTCAGTAAAAGGATAATTTCTAATTTGTTATTAGAAATAAAGTTTATGGTTACCCTCTAGCCAAATTAAGAAGACACATTAGGCCACGCTCATCTGAAGGTTGCAGTTATCTTTTGAAATAAAACTTTACTGTTTATATTATAAATGATAAATAAATAAATTAAAAATGAGACACCAAAATGTCTATCCTTCGTTCTTTTGTAGATGAAGTAAATGCTGTAGGTTGTTGTTCTAAGACTTCTTTCCCCATTCTTTTTAAAATCAATAATTATATAAGAGATCCAAGATTAACTTCAATATGGTAAGGGTTTTTATTTGAAATTCAATGAATTTCCCACTTATACAAGTTTCCTTTTCAATGTCTTTTTTCTTTACTTCATTGCAGCTTAAAGAATGATACTGAAATGCCTATTTAAGGACTGAAATTTAAAAAGTCACCCCAAAGTTCATAGCACCAAACTAATATGACAGTTGGTACACCTGCTCTTGTAATTTGTATAGCACTTAATCATTGATGAAATGTGCCTACATGTACTAATTTATGAAATACCTTTAACAGTAACCACGTATAGAAACAACAGGTATTCTAGACAGGTACTAAGGAGAGGAGGAAAACAAGACTTTGGAAGATTCTATGACTTGACCAGAATCACAAAAGTAGCAAGTGGTAATTCCTTACCTCCCATTCTTAAACGTCAGGCTTTATATACAACTCTCAAAAATGACCTTAGAATGTTAGCATTTCTGCCACACAAATCTTAGTAAGAACAGGAGGAGACACTTTTCAAAGATTATGCAGTGCCCTTTAGATGTCTCTTTTGTGACCTATCTATTCTAGTCAAATGAAATCAAGCCATAAAAGAATATTGGAAGCAATTGGTCACTCTGGAATTCTCACTAAGGATAATCACTTAGGAGCTCTTCCTTGGCAAAATAAAACGAACACTAATACTCAAACCTTTATAATAGTCTCTTTTGTTATGATAAGGCTCATATATTTCAAGCTGCAGAGTTATCACACAAACCTTATGGCAGCTAACTTTAATCAACCCAAAATGGAAAGTGGGGCAATGTTTACATACAAAAGTTTATATCTGAAGGATTAACTGATAACTTCCACACTTGGAAAAGACGCATAGTAACAGCTAACATAACAGTTAAAACCACATACAAAAAAACCCAAAAAACAAAAAACTCATTCAAAATGCCAGAAAAATGGCATATAGTTTTTATAATTCACTCCAAAATATTTTTAAGACCAAATTAACATATAAACTGAAACTGGAGCATGTAGTTTGCTATTCATTTCACCATATGACAAAGGAGACTCTGATACCACAGAAGGAAGGAGCCCAGAGTCCAAGCCAGGTTTCTGCTCTGCTATGTGCTAAGTAGCCTTATGCAAGTCACTTCACTTCTCCTAGGTTAGCTCGTTTTGTATAAATTAAAGATGAGGATGCTTATTGTATATGGAGTTACATGTGGTGGAGAAGTTAAGAGGTTGGGCCCAGGAGTAGATTTTCTGGGGGTAAATCTTGGCTCTGATACTTATTAAGTCACATGATCTTAAATACATTACTTAACTTTAGTGTGTTGTAGTTTCCTCATCTGTAATGTGGCAATAATAGTATCTACTTCATAAGCAGTTGTTTTAAATATTGGGTTGTCGGAAAAGTCATGACAAGTTTTTTTCTGTTTTTCGTTGCAAAAATGCATCATGACTTTTCTGACAACCCAATAAAATAATATAGAGATCACCTAGTAAGTTCTCAATAACCATTACTAATTTACACTCATGGTTATTACTTTTATGTAGCACAATGCTGCTTGCTCTTTAACTTGAGTTATTACTCAGGAGAAAAAAAGAAAAACTAATTATATATGAGAATTTCTTTGCATTCATTAGCATTACCAAAAATAATATGGGTTTTGTGCATTTGGGAACCACTATACAATAGAAGATAATGGTATTCTAAAAAATTAGCACATTTCTTGAAATATAAGAGAGCTACTCATAAGGTTGCATTAAATGTACTACATTAATATCTAGGTAGAAAGTCAAGTTGATAAAAACAACTATGATACACTGTGAATGCAAGTAGGAACATTTTTTAAACTAAAGTTTATCCCGAATGTTGTTAGAAAATGGAAGTGTGGATAGATCATTCTGGTTACAAACACTAACTTTCTCTAGGGCTAAGAATATGAATCTAAAGGAATCCACAATCACCCAGCTAATTTTTTTCTATATAACTATGTAGTTTTAATTTGTAGTCTACATGCACGTGTAAGTATTTCGTGCCAAGACACTATTGGACTTTCCACCATAATGAGAAAATAAAAACAATTGTCTCCTAAATATATATTTTGCAATTACTAAAATATGATCTGCTCTGGAGTTAATCAGCGATCATTAAAATGTTCTTCATTCCAAGTAGAGAGGAAAAAATTGAGAATTTAGTAAACTAGTAAGTAAATGAATATTTTTTAAAAAACATTCTGGAGGCTAAAAAACATCAAGTATATTGAACTTATGCTCAGTCTTCTACACAGGTGGTCCACTAGTGAGAATTTATGAAGGTAACCAATTTTTTGGAAGGGAAATCTATAGCCACAGCTGTTAATTTCTGCTAACATCTCATCACAGAGCTATTGGGTACTATCAAGATTTCAAAATTTTGTATAATTTTAAACAGAAGGCAAGTGCTCCTCTATTTCCAGAGTTGTCTCAGCAAGAGGATCTATCCTCAAATTACACAGCTTCTCTTAGATATGTAGCTACTGTAGAGATTTTTGTTTCCAGTGGTCTAGTTTAAAACCAACAGTTATAAGAGAAGCCATTATTTTCAACAATCTGGTACTCATGTTTTACAATTCATGGCATATTTTACCTGATTATCTCTTTATAATTGTGTGATTCATATATGAATTTTTAAAAAAATGTATTTGGGAAGGTATAGAATTAATCATGCTTAGTTGAACAACAATTTATGAAAGCCCAATATTTGTCAGTCAGTTCACTATTCAGAACTTCAGCCTCCATACTATCATTCAAGCTTCACAACAACCCTGATAAGGGAGCAGCATATCTTACAGAAACAGACATGGAATTGGCCAAAGATTGGATCACATGGTCAGCCAATCTGATAGCAAGTGGAGAACTCATGATGTGTATGTCTACAACCTTGAAGTTATCCTTTCACATCTCTTTAAGACTGATCTCATAAAGATTCCCATTTTGAAACATGGTAGACTAGACCTCTGATCTGAAAACAACAAAAGTGCTGCAAAATACATAAAGGAAAACAAGGAAGAAAAGACATTTTAAATAACTGAGTGGGCAAGAAAGTTAGGAAAACTTCAAAAGTCAATAATGAAGTAAAACCAGAATCTGGAAAGAAAACAAATCAAGCAGTTTTCACCATGAGTACATACACTCAACCCTGGGCATACCAAGTTCAGTTTTGATGAATAAGTACAGTGCTGAGAAAAGGAGACAAAGCATAAGGACAGCTCAAGATGGAAACTCTAATATGACACATCTATATAAAGTAGTTATCTCAAAAAGATATACCCATGGTATAGCAGTGGAGCAGAAATAAATGAGACCCTTAGAAGAAGACAAGAAAAAATTTTATTCTCAACCTTGGCACTAGATGGAGTGAAAATCTAGAGAATTCATTGTCATGAGCCAGCCATATCTTCAGGATAATCACAAAGACCTTAAACCAAGATTTATAATAAATTTGTCCTGGATTGTTGGTAGCCCTTGGCTTCTGGCAGGAGCCAATCCTCTGGTTGAAAATACCTTCAAGAATATGTCATAGAATTAATATAGACAGAGTTCCATTAAACAGGAGCTCAAACTCAAAAATGACAACTCTCACAAGGAAAGAAGGCACAAAAAGAGAAAGCCAGCACAAACAAGATTCCAGAAATGAAAAACATCGGGCTTCTAATATAAAAACAAGTATGTTCAACATATTTCAAGAAAAAAGAGAGAAGAATGATATATAAGTAATGAAAATGTCTATAAGATGACTAAGTTGTTTGTTAAAAAAGGAGAAAACTTTTATAAATACTACTGAAGAAGGGAAACACAGTGGAGAGACTGGCCCTCCCCAGATATCAAGAATTATAACAAAACTATAACAATTAAACATTATCAGTAGAAGATTAATCAAATAGACCAACGGGAAAGAACAGATATCCAGGAAAATAGGTAGTATTTTAAATAATTGGGTTAAAGTAGGAACTATCCAATAAATGTTGCTAAAACAATTGGTTATCTATGTGAAAGATTTTTAATTGGATCCCTGTCTTAAATAAAAATAAATTCTAAGTGGGTTAAATAATTAAATGTGAAAGATAAAGCTATAAATCTTTTCAGAATACCATAAAGAAGTATATATTTAGAAACTTAGGGTGATGATTTCCTTAAACAATACCAACTGAACAAACTATAAAGGAAAAGACATAAAATTAACTACATTAAAATTAATAACTTATTCAGCCTGCTATAATATAAAGAAAATGAATTTATGAACCATAATCTGGGAAGAAATACTGTAACATAATCAACTGCTTTACTGCACATTATAGTTGTCTTTGGTTCATGGATCCTTTGCTGATGCTTTCTAGAAAAGAGATTTCCTTCCCAATGAATACTCTTAATTTTCACATTTTAATTATTTCAACACATCCTGAGAGTTAGATAAAAATTTTTCCAATTGTGGATCAATTGTAACTATTATAGCACTAGAAGATAAAACATGCATGACCATAGCATAAGAATGATAGCAAAAGTTATTGCCGAAGAAAGAAGGAAGCAAAGAAAATGGGAAGAGGGGTGTTGGAAAGAGGGAAAAAGGAATTAAGACTAAGTTGAATTCTGGCAATGAGAGTCAAAGCCTAGGGCCAGCTCAAGATGGAAAGTTTTAAAAAGGTATCTCTGCATAAAGCAGGTATCTCGAAGGGCTATGCTCACAGAGTAGCAGTTTGTTTCACTTTCAGTTTGGCCATCACAGTGGCAGCAGCTAGATCATGTTTAGTGAAAAAGAGCTTATGCTGTGGGATCCATGAATAGCTTCCACCTCTGACACCATGTTTCCCCTGTAGGTGATCTTACTGTGCAACCACAAGGTTGCCAAGGAGAGAACCTGGTTGATATGCTCAGGATGCCTCTCCTCTTTGGGAAATGTTCTGTGGAGCGATACACTTTACCTCCATGCCAGTAGTTCATCTCACTCCTGTTTGATTCCAGTAGCAGCAGCGGTTCTACCTTGCAGTTTTTCCATACAAGTTGAGCCAGCCTTATCACACTCTTTCAAAGTTAGCAGCACATCAGCTGGTCTCACAGGTCTAAACCTTAGCTCCAAAGAGTCCTTCCACTCATCTCCTAAGGCATTTATACCAGCCAAGCAGGGTCCCTGCATGGGGTCTGAGTCCCGCCTTCACAGGGCCTGTCATTCAAGCCTTTAGATTTTAATAATCCCAATCTCTTCCTTTTTACCCCCAATCCTTAGGCGCGATAGTGCTTCGTGTAGTTGCTGCTCTCTGATATTTTGTGTTCCTTTCGCCTTTTCAGTTCTCTTGGAGCAGGTTAACAATTCACAATATTAATATATCTTTTAGTAATTGTATGCTTTCTGTCTCATGAATGGCTCCTGACTGATAAATGATCAAAGCCTCTTATAGAAAGCAGGGGATTAATAGAGTTTTAAGGGCAGTGTCAGTGTACTGCTGTCTCTACTATGTAAAGGTGAACTTAACATTATTGTTCCTAATGAAGGCAATTCAGAAAAAAAGCATCAACCAAATCAACAGCCATATACTAAATAATAGAGGGGTGCTGATCTGCTTCAGAAAGGGTACCCCATTCAGCATGGCAGGTTCAAAAAGGTCTACCATCTGGTTAAGTTTATGCTAGTCCATTATGTGTTGTCATGATCCATCTGCTTTTTGCAGAGTTCAAGTAAGAGAATGAACAAGGAGCACCACTGCTATACCCCTCATGTCCTTGATGATGGCACTAAGTTTTGCAATTCATTCCAAGAGCAGTATTACTTCTGATTTATTATCATGGCTGTATGGCAGTGTTGGGACAATTTTAGGGGCTTCCACAGTGCTTCCTACCACAATGGATTTTCCTTCATAGGTCAGGAAACCAATGTAAGAGTTCTGCCAGCTTCTACATGTGGCATATACAGTTATACTCTCCTGGACTGTGGAAATACCATATTTCCCCATGTATAAGACGCTCCCATGTATAAGACACACCTTAATGTTGGGGCCCGAAATTTGAAGAAACATGTATTACATAAAGTTCTTGAACTCAAGTTTTTTTTTTTTTTTTAAAGATTTTTTTTTTATTGGGGAATTGCGGGGAGGGGAACAGCGCTGGGGAATTGGGGGAAGGGGAACAGACAAGTTGCTGTCGTTTTGTTCTTCAATCTAGTTGTGGAGGTCGTTGCTTCACTGGCCCAAGCTGGCACCATCATTGTGCTCTTCTCTGGCGAGGCAGATCAGTCGCCGGCTTCTGGACGGCCGCTCACTGCGGCTGCTGGCCGCTCACGCTGGCTGCTGGCTACACGCGATAGCCCATGGCAACCCACTGCCACAGGGACTGCAGCCTACGCCGCCGCCGGTGACTCATGGCAGCCCAGCTCCAGGTTGAGCTGTTGTTCAGCATCTTAGCTGTGGAGGGCAGTGTCACTGGCCCTCCTATGTGGGATCCGAACCGGGGCCCTCTGGCATCCCAAGCGAGTTCTTAACCATCGTGCCACTCGGCCGGCCCGAACTCAAGTTTTATTCATCATAAAATTCATACAACTCCTCATCACTGTCAAAACTCCCAACCATTAGCTTGTCCTCATCTGTGTCTGATGACGAATCACTGTCTTCATATATTGCCTCGTCCTCAGCAGGAAATGCAAGTAAAAAAAACTACAACCACGGTATAAGACGCACCTACTTTTTAGACCCCAAATTTTTTTAAAAAGGGTGCATCTTATACATGGGGAAATACGGTAATCATAGAATGATTCTTCAAGCCAATTGAATCCAGATGATGCCATTTATCAAGTGGCTTCCATAAGTCTTGACCCTAATCAGACCATGATAACATTTCAGGTCTCCTGGTATTTGTATCCACACACCCCTTATATTTAACAATTCTTTAAGTCTGGTATCCTCAGGGAGATACTCTTTGGGGAATCATCAGAGACATATTTTTTCCATATATACTTTTGGTAAAATTGCAGAGTCTTTTTAAAGGAAACTCACTTTTCCTTTCAATCAATGGGCTATGAGTCAGTAAATTAATATATATCTGGAAATAGAATGAAGAACCACAATTGTCCATGGAGGTGGTAGGTGTCAGCCTTGTGCTCAACACTTCCAGGATTGTTGTTGTTTGTTGATATTATTATTATCATAAAAATCAAGCAATATTCTAGTCACTGTCCATATATCTCACTCCAAGGACACCATTATAATCTATTGGGTTGTCAGTAAAGTCATGACGTATTTTTTCTATGTTTTTTGTTGCAAAAATGTTTCATGACTTTTCTGACAACCCAATATTACTTAGTACCATGGATTCCTGTGGGCAAAGGCACCATTGTCTCTCTGCCTTTGCTGTCCATTACAGGAAATACATGTGCTTTGCGTATAACAGTTAAGTGTTGCCACTCAGACTATTCTGCATTAGAATCTTAGAACCCCATTGGCATTAGGGAGCCCAAGGCTATGGCGGCATCTCCAACTAACATGTCCACCTTGCAAAGGGCAACCATCACTAGACTTCGCAAAGATTCTGGTACTCTCCTCCAAGTACATTCTTTATTGCCTAAGTGAAGGTAGTGTCTCCTGCTCCATCCCCAGGGTGCATAGTCATGTGATCAATTCTCAGATATTATATAGCAATACAGAGATACATTCTCATTTTTCTCAGTTTGCTGATTCCTTTCTTCATAACTTGCCAAGGAAGTTCTTGCATGTTAACCCTGTTTAATGGTCATCATTGTTTCTTACAAGAAAAAGGGAACCATTCCAACAAATTATCATAACCAGCTCCAAGTATCCTTGCCAGAACATCAAATTCCAAGTCAAAAGTGAATTTCACGACAATGAATTTTCTCCATCCAGCTTTATATTCTTTCTCCCACCCCTAAAGTTTAACACTCAGATAACCATAGCATTTCAAGAAACACAGCTGGTTTGCTCAGTTGCACAAGATGTTTGTCATACAAAACCACTACATCTTAAGTAATTCATTCAGGAAAGAATGGGCCATAAATTTGTTTGCCATTTCCTGTTTCTCATTGGTTAAAGTTCACTCCATGGTGAATTAACTCCCCCTTGTTTTATTTCTTCTTCTGAGCAGCTACTGGGATGTGAAGCCAGAGTTTTAGTGGGACCAGAGGGCCCAATGGGGTCTATTTCCCCCATCCCTCACCCCCATTTCCTCATGGTACATATTAGCTATAGACATGACTTTGGTTATCTGCCTAAATGAGGGCAATAGTGATGGACAGTGAGAAGAACAAACATCATCTGTCTAGATAATGCCTTATGTACAAACACTGCAGTCTCCAGATACTGTGAGGCCATTTTCCTCTAGAAAGAGAGAAGGCGCTGCTTCAGATCACCAGAGAGATTTAGGGGGCTAGCAGGGTTCAAGTTTCTTAGGCTTGTCCACTTAAATTCTAGTCTTAGTGTCCTGCTCTTTCTGCATCAGGGCCCTGACTTTGACCTGGAGATCTGACAGATATTTACTTTGTTTCCTTTCCAGATGTCTATGTCATTTATAATCATATCCTAAGCCTGGCTTTTGTTTGGTTTGGTTTTGTTGTGTTTGTTTGTTTTTAGCTAGTTATCTTTAGGGCCAGTATAGAAGTCCTTTGGCATTCACAGCACACCTTATGCAAATAACTACTTGACCTCCAATGCCATCGAAAGCAGACAGCTCATGCCACAATTCTTACATTACTTTTCTGCCATCCCAATCAAGTAGCCATTTCATTTCCAATGACTTGCCTTTATCTGTCCCTCATCTTTTAACTCACCACCAATGAAAACGTTAGTGACTGCGAGGCCATGCACGCCAGGGATGATTTCCTCTCCCCACATCCGCAGCAATCAGGCCTCGACTGCCCTCTGCTAGGCAGGTGATCCAAAATCCCAAGGGTCTGTTTTTTAGGGCCTCTCTTGACATTAGGTTTCTAAAGGAATTTTTAGCCTGGGTTTCCCAGAAAACAGAACCTAAGGTGAAGTTTACCTTCTTAACATTTTATTCAGATTAAGGAGTATTATCCCAAGGAAGCAAGAGTGAAAGGGAAATGGAATGAAGCACAGAGGGAGGTGGTGTGTTGCTCAGCAGACCACAGCCTTGTAAAAACACAACTGATTTGCTTAATTATGCAGGATCTCTATATAGTCCATAGGGTGGGGAAGGGCCAGCAAACTATTTGTCAGATCCTTTTCATCTTCTGTCTGACACCTTCTCATGTATGGGTTGTATAATTAGCCTCTCTAGACAGCTACTGGGGAGGAAAGCCAAAGCTTCCATGGGTCCAGTTGGCTTAAATCTGCTCACTAGAGCTCCAGACATGGAAGACATAATAGAACCTTTGCCACATCCTGGTCCTTACTCTGGCCAGGAATCAAGGCGATGGCTGAGGGCTGGGAGGCAGATGAGGCTGAGCAGATCTGGAAGGCACACAAACTTGCCCAGTACAGTATTAAGGACCTTTATTATCTCACGTAAAAGAATGTCCAAAAGTAGTTTAGGGTCTAGGACTGTTTAGCTTAGCACTTCAGTACATTCTTCAGGGTCCCAGGCAGATTCTCTGGGTCCCTCCCTTCTGCCATATATGCATATGTTGCCTTCCAGTCACTCAAGCTTCATTCTCCACACAATAAGGAGGTGGCTACCATCTGGCTAGAGAAAAATATGCTTCCTTCACTGCATCAAACAAGAGAGAGAAACTCCTCCCCACTCTTCAAATTTTGGTAGATAAGTAAAGGATATATTCTGCGAATAGTGAAATACCTCTAGTTCAGTATGATTCAAAAGAATTATACACATAAAAATTAACAGTGGTTAAACTAATTTCATAAGGCTAAAGGAATACCCCTATATTTTTTAACCTTGCTTTAGGGAGTCAGAAGAAACAGTGTGTTGTGCAGAAAAACAGAATTCATAGCTTTCCAACCTTGTCATTCTCCAGTAAAGCTGGCAAGTCTATGTGCTTCTAGGCCAGTAGAAGTGTAACATCACAAGCTATTTCATGAATTCCACTCACACTAAAATAATTCACTGACTTCCTTCCCACAGAAATAAGTAGGACCTTCATTTGGGAACTCTAAATACCCTTGTTTGTTTGTTTGTTTGTTTGTTTGTTTTTTAAAGTTAGAAGTGAAAAATATGATTAACATTAACCTTTATATTTAGGAAGATGAGTTTAACTCCCTAATTTGAAATAAATTCAAAAGGAGAAATAAGAAGTAGTTTTCAAGAGGCAATGACAATCTCCAATTGAATTCTCAAGATCCCTTGGGTTCCTCCCCCATATTGTCAACCAATCAGCCTCCTGACTTTGACAAATCGCTTCACCTTTTCACATCTATTGTTTCACAGATTGATTTGCTAAACTAGAAGATCAGGAAATTTTCAGTTTTGCCAAACAATAATATTGCCTAATAAAAAATGCTGACACTATTGACTTGTTTATTGGCACCCGAAATATAGAAATAGCAAAGCTGAATCCTGTCTAGATGTTATACTGCATTCTTCAAGAGTCAACACTTATGTCAAGAAAGAAAATTTGATACTCAGAAATAAGACCTCTGGTTGTATTTTGTCTTTGTACATATTGAGAATGAGGGATGAAATTAACTTTAATTTCAAACTTCTACAAGAGAGAAAAAAGCTATTTTACTGTAAAAAAAATAAATAAATTCTGAATGCTTAGAGCTTGCTTGGCGCACTAATAAAAAATCAAATGAAAAAAAGCAATTTGATTAAATTATATGTGCCTTTTCCTATGCCAATGGAGCTTAACTAAGCAAACAGAAGCAGTGAAGTAAATCAATGTTGGTTTATTAAAGATCAGAATTCAATATCTCAATGGTTGAGGGGCTTATGCACCAGAGTGCTCACTGTTTAGCTTTTCTTTGCTAAGAAAGTAAACATGGCAGAACCAAGGAGAAACTTGTTCAGAGAATGACACCGACAAGTTATGTTTTTCAAGAAGGGGCTTACCTTGTAGCTCTCAGTAGATATTTTGTAAATAAAATAGAAACACTACCCTGGTGTTTCACATATTTCAACTTCCCTTCAAAAATATTTATTTTTTACATTTTTTACAATTATTATTTCTTAGCTATTTTATTTTTCACCAACGAAAGCACTCTATCTCCCAATTAAGAAATGAAAACTGAAATGCCTTCACCTGTTCTCATATGACACCAAATATTTGCCGAAGAAATCAAAGATTAATTTCTCATTCGGGCTCATCTTACAATGAAGTCATAAATAATAGCAAATTTGTAACATCACATTAGTCTCCATGGCAGCAGGCGTACTGCGCAAACATAGGATTATGACTTCACATGAGAACCAAACAGAGGGAGAGAGTGGTTTGCAAGGAAGAGAGCTCATTTTCAAACTCATATAGTCTATAGTAATTGTTCTGGGAACACAGTCAAAGCCTAGTAAAGCAAATTGTTTCTTATAAAAATATTTGGATTTTTTCAAGTTTGTCCCACAATGAAAAACAAAATCTTTCTCTAAATTGCATGGAGTATGTGACATAAGGCAATTTTAATTCATAGCCAATGTGAGATAAGCAATCTGGGATATAAAGGTTTGAACCAGAACTGATAGCATCAGGAAAGAAACACTATGCATCCAAAATAGTACTATGTATGGCTGAAGAAAAACAAAACACAGGATTGCTACTGATTTGTTTACTATCCAAGCATCTAACATTTATAAAGGAATTGGCCTCTTCATCTTTCCTTTCCCATTTTACTTTCTTTCAAACACAATCTATAAAAATTATACTTCTCTTTTTTGGACTCACTTCCATTTTGGATAAATTGCAATACGGTATACCTACATAACATCCTTGGGGATTATTTATATGCAAAATCATTTAAAAGATTTCTCAAACTATTCTTTTCCTCAAACTGGTATTCTTTCCTATAATCTCCTTTTCTTTATGAAAGGAAAATCCTGCTCACAGCGAGCCTAAGGCTTTTACAGAACTTTATACCCAGGAAATGGTGCTGAGGTTATTTCCGAGATAAAAAAAAAATTAATAGGCTACACCTCAACAAACTTGGCCGATATATTATACACTGTTTTGTTGTTAATGTTGAATTGTGTTGTGCTTTGTATCATTTTGTTCAGTTTGTTTTTGCAGTAAAGTGCAGGTACCTTTAAGAAAACAACAAGGAAAACAAACAAAATTATCCATCAGTGGCACTCAGGAAAAGGAAGTGTTAAAATAATAATTTAACCATAGGCCAACAGATTACAAATCCTTGCAAGTCTTCTATTATTTACATTGACATGGGGCCTGAGTGAAGTGTTGTGAAAAGCAGTCTGTTGTGAAAGTCAAGACTTTCTTTCAGGCCAGTATTTTCACGGACTGTCCCACTAAATTCCTATCTGCCTGTGCAAAAGGCCAAAGATGACATATAACTTATGATTAAGGATAACTCAGAGAGAAAACGACTTGTGAGTTGTCAAGAAGCAGACCTCATTACCCACAACTGGTTCAATTAAATATTTGAGGCAAGAAAATTATCTGACCAAATCCTCAGAAAACATACCAAGTTGAATGACTTGAGCCTTTTACATGTTTGAAGTAAAATAGAATACCAGGTCTCTGAAGCTCCTAAAATTAGATGGACATTGCCCAGAAATGCCACGATACATACTGCATTTTCTTTCCAAAATCTAGGTGATATTACACTTTCAAAAGAGACGTACGTCATTAAATCTTTCCTCTTCTACCTTCTCACCTGCCTGCAAGATGCACACACATAGACAAATATAGAGTTGACTTGATAAATTAGGTGCCAATTTCATGACATTCTTTTGAGTCAAGATCAAAGTAGGAATATGATTTTTGTGGTATTTTAATAAACATCAGAACAAGTGAGACTACAATTCTTTCCAGACCCTCCTTAGGCAACCTCTGGAAAATTTCTTTCTTTCTTTTCTTTCTTTCTTTCTTTCTTTCTTTCTTTCTTTCTTTCTTTCTTTCTTTCTTTCTTTCTTTCTTTCT
>NW_017732249.1:172173-218149 GCF_001890085.2 Hipposideros armiger | reverse complement strand
CTCTCTCTCTCTCTCTCTCTCTCTCTCTCTCTCTTTCTTTTCTTTCTTTCTTTCTTTCTTTCTTTCCTTGGTTAATCTTCCTGGCCTTTCCCATATGTAACTTGGGCTGGTTACAGGCAAAAGCTAAAAAGGTTAGTCTGTGATGGTCTAGCTCCTTTCTTCTCATCCACATTCACTTTGCTTATTTTTACCAGTGTAGATTAAAATAATTGCCAAGAAAAAATTTCTAATTAGGATTCAAATTAGAAATATATTTATAAATAAACAGCAGTTATGCTCCACGCATAGTTCCAAGACACTTCAGTAAAATAAGCAAATAACTTAAAGCATAATAAAATCAGTCCCTTCTAGTCAACATTTTGCACAATAAATTCAACCTAACACTATTATTAGAAGTAATCATAATAGGAAAAAATAACTCTAACAACTACCCTTTTTGAGCATTTGTTTATCATGATGAATTTCTGTTATATATTTTTTAATGTATTATCTCATGTAATCCTCACCCCGACCTTGAAGTGTTGGTATTATGAGTTCTATTTCATAGATGAAGAGATTCATGCTCAATAGATTAAAACTATCTTCAATTCACCGAGTTAGCAAGTTATGGAATAGGAATTATTAACTAGTCTGTCTGTCATATTTCCTTTACTTTTCAGTGACATTTGCTTATAGAGTTTCTGCAACACAGTGCCAAATGAGACAATTAAATCTGAAAATAGAAAACAACTCTGCTATTGATAGATGGGCTCTAGAAAGATCTGAAATGCTGAGGCTGAGATATAAATCTGTGATATATATATACACACATACATAAATGTACACACACATATAACATATCATGGGATATATCATATATCATCCCAGCCTCAGGGTTTCATAGTTATATATCTAAATACATACATACATACATACGTACATACATACATACATACATACATAGGTACGTACATAAACACATCAGCCTATAAATGCTTCCCACCTTAAAAGCAAAAGGTATGACTGCCTTTCCCCAATCTCATCTTCCCTATTGTTCAGGGGCCTTTCTGGAACTTCTTCTCTTATTCCATTCTGCCTTTACAGTTGCTAAGAGAAGAGAGAAAGAACATAAACAGAAAGGCAAGATTTAAGAGCCTGCTGCTCTTCCAACTCTCACCATAAAAGTCCTTGAAGAGCCCTTGAAATATTTAGATCCCTCAATGGCTCTTTAAAAAAAAATCAACATCTCAAATCTGAGAGCAGCTTTAAGGTCAATGAAATGATTCCAAATGCTTCTACTTGCTAGAGCAAAAATTTATTTATTTTAAAAATGATCAAACTTCCTTTGATAGCTTTTAAAATTATTTTGATCTTTCAAATAATGCCTCCAAATGAATTTAAATTTAAAGTTGTGACTTAAATGTTAATCTTTATCATATCAAGCATATTAATTTGAGTGAAGCTAAATTTGTGACATAGTTTTTTTACTTTATGTGCTATATGTACACTTCATAGTTCATAACGGTCCCTTGAATAATCAATGCACTAGGTATATTAATACTCCTTTTATGAGACTTGAAACATTTTACCACTTGAAATTGCTACTTAGATTTATAATGAGAGTATCTTCATTTATAACATTTTGTTGATGACACTTTTGAGTAATTAAATGTGGTGACCTTGGTCAGGAAGATAACCCCAGTTATGATGCTACTCGGTGCTCGTTAGCTAGCTCACTGGTAATAAAGGATTCATTTTAAGACAATGTGCTATTTAACTAATTTGTTCATAATTTTTCCTGTTCAAATACCAGAAACACGGTGGGTTGCAAAAAGCAATAACTTTAAGTGAGGATTAAACAAATCAGTTAAGACCAAGCCTATATCTGCTTGGTCCATGAACAAAGCCTTTATTGTTTATAACAACGTAAAACTGAAGCTAGTAGGGGGGTGGGGCAGTAGGAAGCAGGACAAATGAATACTAATCTACTGGGAAAGCTCCAACAAATGCTGACCTCTCCGAGTACTCAGTTTTTAGGTTGTTAGGGATTTATTTCTTTTGATCAGTATCATATTAGCTCTCAGGACAGAGAACATGCTGGAGTGGAAAGGGCTGCTTTTTCCAAGATGTATGAAGGGTAGGCAGACAAGGACTATGGAGGATCTGTTTTAAGGATCCTTTTCCATCTTGCTGTGTCCACCTGTCTATGCTCCTCAACACAGCACCATCATATATTTTGCAACCTGTGGTTTCCACAGAATAACATAATAATGCCACAGTTAGTACTCTGAATGAGACACTGTGCTAAGTTTGCAATAAAGATATTTTCAATTCTAATCTCCACAAAAACTGTATAATTGGGTATGATTATATCCATTTTACAGATGACAAAATTGAGGCTGAGAGGCAATACTTGCCTTAAAAAGGTCCTGATCGGTCAGTTGTCCAGTATACTATCCTGCTTCCACACAGTAAGATGCAAAGCCCTTGAATCTTACAGGCTTCTTGAACTTTCACTATAACCTGCTGTTGATAAGAAGAGGTTGTAGGGCCGGCCGAGTGGCGCGATGGTTAAGAACTCGCTTGGGATGCCAGAGGGCCCCGGTTCGGATCCCACATATGAGGGCCAGTGACACTGCCCTCTGCAGCTAAGATGTTGAACAACAGCTCAACCTGGAGCTGGGCTGCCGTGAGTTGCTGGCGACGGCATAGGCTGCAGTCCCTGTGGCAGTGGGTTGCCATGGGCTACCGTATGTAGCCAGCAGCCAGCGTGAGCGGCCAGCAGCCGCAGTGAGCGGCCGTCCAGAAGCCGGCGACTGATCTGCCTCACCCAGAGAAGAGTGCAATGATGGTGCCAACTTGGGCCAGTGAAGCAGCGTCCTCCACAACTAGATTGAAGAACAAAACGACAGCAACTTGTCTGTTCCCCTTCCCCTAATTCCTCAGCACTGTTCCCATCCCCCCAATTACCCAATAAAAAAAATCTTTAAAAAAAAAAAAAAAAAAAAAAAAGAAGAGGTTGTAGCCCAAGGAGGCTAGTTTTACAAGTATGAGAACAATATACATGACTGGGCTGGAAACACCAAATCCCAAATTGGTACCTTTAAACTGTTGTGATTCAAAAGCTAGCAAGAGCTGTGCAGAGGGAAACATCTTGGCTAAAACCCAAACAAGAAGTTTTACTCTTTCCAAATGAATCCTGGGAGATTTTTATAGCCCTCCTATCATGTTATGGTAGGAGAATGAGTGAGAGAGAGAGAGCAAAAGCAAGAGTGAGAAAGAGAAAACATGCATGCCATGGTACTCAGGAATGATAGCATATTTTTCAGTCTGTACATTAAAAGATGGCAAACCTCAGGGCCAGCTGAGTGGCTTAGTTGGTTAAGACCTTGCTCAAGAGTGTGAGCTCTGAGCAACAGGGGTTCGATTCCTGGCCCGAGCTGAGCTGCCGCTGAGCTGCCAACAGGTCGCAGGAAGGCTCAGGAAAAAAATAAATAAATAAAAATAAATAAATAAATAAAAAATTGGCAAACCTCTTTGTTTCCACCTTTGCCCTGTGTATTACTGTGCAGTAATACAGAGGAACAGGATAGCAGAACTATAGATATGATAAACCCCAAATTTTAAACATACTAGTGTCAGCAGCATGCAACTCCAAATTGTTGTGTATTCATAAAATTAACACAATGCATCCATGATAAGTAATGTTATTAAAGAAAAGTTTTGATATGGAAAAATTCTAAGAAAAAAAAGGAGTCACAAAATAGTATGGTTTAAGTTTTTAATCCACACATACAAATATCTGCACATACACAGAAAGGGAAATACATACAACAATGTGTTAAAAGGGCTTTCTCTGGGGCAGAGGACTATGATTTTTTTGTTTGATCATCTGGATCATTTTTGTTTTCTAGTATTTCAACACTGAACATTTAATATTTTTAAGTTATTAAATAAAACATTCACCTAAAGACATAGGTAGATTATAATGATTCAGGGCTTAATATCTAAACTTGAATAATGACAAAGACAGGCAGGATGTGGACAATATAGGGCATGAAATAAATTAACAAATAACATAAGAAAAGAATAAAGAAACAAGAAAAATATAAATAGATCAAAGAGAGAGGGATTTCTCTCAACATAATCTAGCTAAGTATTTTACCAATTCCCTAAGAGTAGGGATGAATTAAATACCCAAACCACTTTGTGTAACTTTTGTAGCTTCCTGTGTGTATATATTTGCTAAAATCAAGTATTTCATGAACTAGATACAATTCACTCCCGTGTGTGTTCACTCATTTTTAACTAATGTTTCCTATTGTCGCTATAATGTCCCAAGTAACAGAGCCCTTTTAATATTGTTAACTCGATCAAATGATGCAAAGGACAATTAGCACCTAGAGCCGAGCATCAGAAGCAGGCATACCTGGTAAACAACAGCTCTCATGAAAGCATGGAGCCTGAACGAGGCCTCCTTCTCTACAGTAAGTTAAACTATACCTCACACAGTTACCCCCAAACAGCTGAGATCTGAACAAACCAGTATTATTTCTTAGCATGTGATAGGTATTTTGTTAGGTACGAATGAGAGTACTACGAGTAAGAGTCCATAAGGCTGTTTCAAAGACTTTTTCGACACACATACAAGACACACCTTAAAATCGTGTGTGTGTGTGTGTGTGTACATGTGTGTGTGTGTGTGTGTGTGTGTATGTGTGTGCGTGTGTGTGTGTAAGGGGTGGGGGGAGGTGGCGGCTGCCATCTGTAATGCATGAGATGACACATCCACCTTGACCTCTATCCTGGATTACTGTAACCTTGTAAGAATCTGTTATATTTAATTTCACTCTTCAGTCTCTCCCTAGTTCCCAATAACAAAATGTTATCCAAGGTTGCAATAGCTCCAGCCACTGCCAGTCTTTACCTGCTGCCTAAAGTTCAATCAATAGCTGACTTCACCACTCCTCCCACTTGCTGACAGTTGGAGCAGAAACTGCCTCATGGACTCAGACTGAGTCATAAATAAATCGTCAGGGACCATTTTGAGCAGCAAGCTTTAGGTTCTGCAGATATTATAAACTAAAACAAAAGTGGTTGGAGTCACTAGGTCAGGGACCACACACCTGCCTGTCTCCGCTCCAGCAAGTTTCTACCTCTGATTCCCCAGTGTTGGCACATGTCCTTATGCTGTTGCTGTGTTCCAGTTAAGCTCAGGAAGCAGCTTGTTTCTTTATGTTCTGAGTATCGTTCTGTCTCTACAATCATATCAGGGCATCGCCTTAATGGCATCAAGCACCTTAACCTAAATTATGGTAATCTCTTAATGTATAGTGTAAAAATGACTATTCCTGCCCCCATTGAAAACCAATGATTTCTGTAGCTATACTGAGAAAAGTATCTAATACTAGTTTCACCAAAAATTGTGACAACGAGGATGGCACGAATGTGTGTTGGGGGAAAAGGGGTTTAAGAGACTTAAACATTCATCTTTCATAATAAAAACTCAATCTATAATTTCTAAAACTAAAGAATCAAGAACCACAAGTATAATTGTGTTATTTAGAAACATGGTGGCAAATACCAGCAGAAACATCTAAAAAGAGTGAAAATAGCTGTCCTTGGAAGCAGGACTTAAGGTAGAGAAGAAGAGGTCAAGGGAAGAATCTACTGTTTTTCATTACAAGTCTTACAGCATTGTTAATCTTTACAACTATACCATATACATTCACTTATTTGATAGAAAATAAAAAATTTAATTAAAAAAGTTACTAACTCAGTCACCTATTCAAAGGCAAAATTAATAGTCACCATTGCTTTTACCTCACAAAAACACTTCCACTACATAAAATCTTACTATAGATACAGTTATCTGGTTTTGTCTTGTGCTAAAAGTAGTTCTAACAGTATGAAACCTTGAAACTGCCATGCATACGCTAACATTATCCTGGGTTAACCATGTCTGTGATGCCAATTGCACACCCAATCAAACATCTAAAGTTACCAACTGGCTCCAGAGTTGGTGCCCTGGTTACAAAACACTGGCCAGCTGCAGGAAACATAGAGGGGGGAAAAAGTTATGCCTTGGCTACTGAGTACAATCCATGCTTAGTGTTAACGATACTATGTCAGCCCATAAATTATAATGGCTAACGCTAGAACATTAACACCACCCAAAAACACACTCGTAAGCAAGCCAGCACGGCAAAATGAGGTCATGGAGAAGCTTAAAGCTATTTTAGGATGTATCTTGAACACCAATATAGCTCCTTTGACACCACCTGCTCTCATTTGGAGAACTGTATATTTAAGTCCCCCAACAGCAACTGGGCTCCAACCCAGTGCTGACTCTACAGTCCAGTTCAGGATAAACGTTGTCCTGTTATTAGGTGTTGACCTTTAGATGAGACATTTAAATCCCCCTGCCAACATTCCCCACCTTCTGCTTAATTGGCACAGTATAAAAGATGTGGCTGAGAGAGCATTCAACAGTGGTCATAGTTGCTTGCATATTATCATAGTAATGGAAGCATGTGATTTATTTCTTTGAAAAAAGAGTTGGGACAATATAATCCAACATAATAAATCACTTTTGCTATGAGTTTCACAGGGCACCAAGAAAGCAACTTGCACTCACATTAGGAATTTACTTATTCTTTCCATAGAATATTCTTGCCCCATAATTAAATCAAGAACACTTATCTTAGTGTCTGGGATGTATATCAGCCTCTATATGTGACATTTGCCAGTATCCTCCAAAAAAGAAGAATTTCTGTCCAAATTCCTTTCAAAGCCACAATTACCAAGTGTGGCAAGGTTAGTAAAACTTAGTTTTCAAAGCCATCGAAGTAGACCTTAATAATTAACTTGAAAGTCATTTCAAATAATATGTAATTCAAAATATAAATTACTGATATTATCCTTTAAAGTGGAGAGGAATTGGCTGGCAACAGTAAAAAATTAAAGGCTTTTAACACAATGATTTCCAATCATTCCTTTTTTACTGTATTTCATGAACGCTTCTGCACTCTGGGAAATTAATGTGTGCTGTTTTGTAGAGTTGCAAAGTATTTATAATGTGTTTATCATGTGCTCAAAACTAAACCACTGACTTTAAAATATTTCTATTTTCTTCCAGTACCTAATACTGTTTCCCTATCCCCTGTAGTTCACAGTAAATGTCGACTACAAGAAATTTTGTACAGAAAGAACAAACATGTGAAATGAATCTAGAGTCCTCCTTACCACTGATGACATGGACAGTTTCTGTAATTATTGAGAAATAGAAGTTCTTAAAATTAAACCAGTATTAATTGTGAACTTTCTTTTTCCAGGCAATATGCTAAACAAAACACACAAAAAGAAGGGCAAAGAAGATGCTGTCCCTAGGATTTCACACTCTGTCATCACTGTTCTTCCTTGTTTCTGAAACTATTATTTACAGCCAACACAAGTTCAGTAACACACCCAAGTTATAATTACATACCCTATTTTCCTTTTGGCAGCCCTGAACAGGTTGGCTGGTGAGTGCCAGTGATCAATGCGTGACAAGCATGAAATTAGTAGGTTAGACTAAGGTTATAGTCACATATCTGTGAGGTTGGGGGACATTTAGCTCTGTTCTTTATTATTGACAATACAGAACAAAAACAAACAAACAAACAAAATATATATACACACACACACACAGACATATATATGTATATATACACACATGTATATATATATATACATATATATATATACATATACATATATATATAACACAAGACTCAAACTATGAGGTAATATCATTTACACATCAAGGGAACATTGATTTAGAAAAAAATTTTTAAAGATACAATGTCTCAGGAAATTTATGTAACCACAGAAGTTATCTTGACCAACACCACTGAATTGAATCCACTCTACAGACCTTCTTTTAATAGGTCAGCTAGTGAATCCATGCTTGAGCATTGCTAATGAGAAGGAATTTCCTTTAGGAATAATACATTCCTTTCATTGGTGCCATTTAGAGACACATTTCTAAAGATAGCCCTATCACCACAACCTCACCACTCCAATCAAAGCAAACCCTTTTCCTTCACATTTACCAGTATCACTGAATTTTGAGTCTACATCTATCTAGAGCTCTCTTCCAAAACTATACCAGTTTAGTTTTGTTCCTCTTAAAGCACAAAACAGAAATTTACCCAAAACTCTAAGTGTACCTTTACAAAGAAGTTAATTAGCATCACCTCCCTTAGTTGAGATATTATAATGTTACTGATATAACCTATCATTCTATCAGTGTCTTAGGCAGCAACTCTAGCTATATTCATCCAAATGAAATTTGAGTTATCATGAGGTTGTCTCCTTTTCATATAAATTCTTTAACTCTATCGGCCGAAATCTATTCAGGCACAGACATAGTCATTCTTCAAGTGTCTTGCATAATGGGCTCACCATGGTGAACGATACAAGATTATAGACTAAAGCCATTTATGTTAAATGATCAGCAAGATAGAACCTGAATTGAATACCTGTGCCAAACAGACTTTATAAGATGCAAAACCCTCTTCAGAGAAACATCTTCTTCACCTATAAGTCAGATATACCTTAATATGGCCCCAGGTCCATCATCAAAATACCCAAACCCAACACTTGATTTTACAGGTAGCCAAAATATCCTGCAAATAGATTGGAAATTTTCTGATCCAAATTAAAAAAAAAAATTCTGAATACTTAATTTCCACTTCTCTCCTATTTCAGACAGAAAGAGTGTATACTAGAGCACTTGCCATATATATATATATATATATATATATATATATATATATATATACACACACATATATATACGTATATATGTACATATATATACATATATGCATATATATACATATATACATATATATACATATGTATATATATTAGTTTTAACATTTTTATTGTAATTTAACTGTTTACCAAGCAAATTCTCTCCAAAGATTCTCTAAATTCTTAGAAAAAAGGGGATGTTTTTCAATTGTATATCTCCAGCATGTAGAAAAGTACCTGGGATAGAGTGCATGCCCTCTTAGTATTGGTTGAATAAATATAAAAAAATCTACAATCCTTACCAAATATGAATACATTTTAAGCTAAAGTAATAAGACAGTGTAGTATTGGTAAAGATTTAGAGAAATAAACGGAATAAAATGAAGGGCCTAGAAAGATACATACATACATCACAAAACAGTGCTGATTAATGAAAAAGGTTGGACAGTTCTTAAATTGTGCTGAGATGATTGGTTACTCACATGGGAAAAAAATGCAAAATTGGATCCCAACCTCACATCATACACAAAATATTAATCTCAGGTGGATTAAGGACCTAAATGTAGAAGGCAAAACTACATCGTTTAAATGAAATAGAGAAAAATATCTTTACTATATCAGAAAAACGAGATATTTTTAAAGATACAAACAGACACACACACACACAGAATCCATAAACCTTAAAGAAAACTTTTGATAAACTTGGCTACAATAAAATTGAAACTTCAATCTATTAAAAGAAACCAATGACTAGGGAAAGATATTTATTTGTAACACCAATAATCACAATGGATTTATATTAAAAAATAACTGACATACTCCAATAAATATGAAAAAGATAAGCAATGCTAGAAAAATGGACAAAATATTTAAATACCAAGTCACAGAGAAGGACATGTGAATGGCTAATAAAAATCTGAAAAGATACCTCAACTCCCTTGTAATAAGATAAATGGATATTAAAGCCACAATGAGGTGCCATTGCATGACTATCAGAATGGCAGAAAATAGTTTACAGATGCTGGTGAGGATACAGCACAAGGATAACTTTTATATAATGCTGCTGGGAGTGTAAGTTTGTACTATTCTGGTGAGCAACTTGATAATATCCAGTAAAGTTGAAATGTCTATACCCCCATGACCTAGCAATTCCACTCCCTGAGGAACTTTCACACATGTGCACAGAAATTAAGTACATTTATGCATTTATGTTCATATCAGATTTGTTAGCAAGACAAAGTTTTGAAAACAACTTACAATTATAGAGTGGTTGCCTAATATGATTCTCCTCTTTGGGAATACATGGCGGGATTACACGATTCTAATCTACTCCTTTGAAATTAAGTGTGGTCATGTGACTTTTTATGTCCAATAAAATCTGAAAAGAAGAAACATGGGTCACTTGGGTGAAAGTTTGTAAGAGACTCACATGATGCACCTTAGTAATTTCCTCTACCACAGTGATATACATTGCAGATGGTAGAGGTCCTGTCAGCCTGGGGTCCACTCAGATTGGGCATGTAGTATGAGCAAAATCCAAATCAATACAGAATGAAATAGCTTGCTGTATTCCATCATGATGGATACACAATCTAAATGTTCAATAGGTGAATAGATCACTAACTTGTGATATATTTATACAATGAAATACTATATAGCAGTGAAAATGAATAAGTAGAGGCATTTATCAATATGGAATCATAGTTGTATGGAATCATACAAATGTAACATTAGAAAAAAAGAAAGTTGTTTTTTATTTCTTATGCCGGATGGTAAATGTACCTGAGTAGGTTATTAATCTTTACATCAAACTTTTGAATAAAATATAAAGGATTTTTTGTTAAATTACAGTTATGTATTCTATTCCTTAATTACTGAGCTCTAAAAGCAAGCTGAGACTTTTTGCTAAGAATTTAACTTGCCTAGAAAACTGCAGGTTTCCCTCAGTCCTGCGTTTAGAGCTACTGAGTGACCGCTTTGAAGACCAGAGTAAAAGATCCATGACAAAGATGTTGGTTGTTCATTCTAGTCCTAGTGTCAGCTTTTATCTTCCATAGACACTGGGGGCGGGGGAATCCTTGAAGAAACATATGCTGTGTTTATTTACTTAGGGATATGAAGGAGGAGAGGTAGCTGGTTGGCTGAGAGAGCAAGAGAGTGCAGTGAAAGGAAGACAATGCTTAATTTGGAGGCCAGCGGTCCCATTACACAATCATTTCAACTTGCTGCAATTCACGAAAACAAAACTTGGGGGTATTCCCCTCCCCCAATAATTTATGTCTCTTCTTCACTATTTTTGTTTCCTTTTCACAACAAGGACATTTTCACTTAGAGCTACTGGTGGCACGTATGTATCACGTTTCTAAGTAGAGCTCAGTTATTAATGGAAACAACTAATAAACTTTGTTAAGGGCAGTCACCCACTGGAGGCTCTGAGTTGCAGGATTGCTCCCATCTAAATAAAGACACGCATGATAGGCAACTGATGTCCTAACTCATTAGGTGGCTTAAATGTCACTTACATTTATTACTATGGTCTAAGATACATGTGGAAAAATAACTGTATAGGTTACTAAAAAATGGCAACTGACAATATGGAAATCGCTTACGACAATTTGATTTCTTGGTTGCTGTTGTCTTAATCATAATATGGGAGGAGAACAAATCCTTTTTGGTCACTTCAAACACAAGAACGAACAATGCTTCCACAAAACAATTATGTAGAGTATTGAGAATGCTGTGATGTATGACTTTAGATTTAACAAGAACATTCATTGAAATTCATTGTTTTGAATGAAAAAAAAACAACTGAATTTCATCGCTATTCCTGTTTAAAAGCCCTGAAATTTTTAATGTCAGTTTTACATAGAGAAAGGTGGCAAGAGCTAATAATACTGGGATCAATTGCAGAGCCAGGAATAAAGCTCTTGGACTCTGAGTGTGAGCCACAGGCCGGCAACATGGGTATCACTGGGGAGATTGTTGGAAAAGAGTATCTCATGCCCTCTGCCACAACAACTGAATTAGAATCTGCATTTTCATAACATCTCCCCCAGGAGCACGTATTCGCTCAAGTTCGAGAAACCCTGGTCTATGTCATTGACTGTTACTTCATTATCCTGGGCTTTCCACATAATCTCTTCAGAGAAGAGACTGTCTCGAAGCTGTACATTCATGATGTGGGTAAGATGAATATGTCTTTAACAGTGGTAATTACAAAATTTTGTCTGATCTTATTATTTCCTTAAAATGTTTTTTCTAAACAAATTATCCATACTTCCCCATTTACAACAATCACTAAAAAAAAAAGCCCTGAAAAAAAGCTGAAATAAATTTTCATATTTCTTCCAACACTGATTTCCTTTGGCCATTATTTTCCTTCTTTATGCTTTCTTATGCTGAAAAGTGAAATTCAACAGGAATAATAGTTTTGGACGCCAGCACACAAAAAAATATTACCATTTTTATAATTTCCTATGCATTTTCAAACTTCATTATACTCTTACTTATCTTTTAAATAGTAACATTTATTAATTTTTCTTATAAGATTATATATGATTATTATCAAATGATTGGAAATCACATAAATATACAAAATATAAACTCAAAACCAACTATATATTCATAGTCTAGAGTTAACTACTACTAACATATTGAGATATATTATTTCAGCACTTTTTTCTATGGATATACATTCATGTAATATTTTATAGTGAGTATTTCTCATATAATTAAAATACTTTCCTAAAATGATTTTTAATGAATGTATGTTACCCTTACTCATGGATATGGCATAATTTATCTAATCATTAGCACATTGTTAAACGTTTAGTCTATTATTGTTAACATTAAATTATAATGATTGCCCACATAAAACTTTGTGTGCATCTCTGAATATATCTTAAAGATAAATTTGGGAAAGGGTAGTTTCTAAGTAAAAAATGTTTAGACATTTTAAAGGAACAAGATAGAATTTCAAATTGCCATCCAAAAAGCTTAATACCAATCTAAGGTCCTGTTTGCAAAGGAAGATCATATTTCTCATTCTCTACCAATAAATATTATATATTTTTAATCTTTGCCAGTTTCACAGATGAAAAATGGCATCTCATTATTGCTTTAATTTGCACCAAAAGAGTTTGAATGTTTTGTATGTGTTGATTGGCTATTTGAAATATTTTTTTGTGAACTGTCTTATCATCTGCAGATCAGGGTCAAGGAACATGTAATATGCGGAGCTTTACCAGCTGCCATGTCTAACCAGAACAGCTCTTCTGCCCAAGGAAGCTGGGAAGATGAAATCTGACATTTGGCTGCCAAACCACTGGAGCAGCTGTCCCTCAACATGGAGCTGAGTGGGATTGGGGGACTAAATTCTTCACCAGCTTACCCACTCAGATACTCCCTACATATCAAGAATTGGGAGTGGGGTAATGGGACCAGCGACCACCCACACGATATAGGCTTTCTGCAGTACCGGGATATGGAAAGGGGATATGGTGATGTTTACTCGCTGCCAAATCCACCGGGAGTAGCTCTCCCACTCAAGGAAGCTGGAGGAGATGAGATTTGCCACTCAGCTGTCTAGCCTGCTGGAATGGCTTTTCTAGAACACATTGCTATGATGGGATAGGTTTGGTCCTTAGCTCAAAGGACCATGCGCTCAAGCCACGCCCTCAAGCAAGATCCTTATAGACTGCTGAATACATGTTCCTCAATAGGTAGTAAGCCCTTCCGTCAATCTCCAGAGACTCTGTCTTTGCTAAAACTGACCAGCTTAATAGATGTCTCTACAAGGGAGAGATTTTCCCCACCTCCACCATAAACACCTTGTTTATACTGTTTTGACAAAACTTCAAATACTTACTGAATCCAAACCATCAGTCCTTACCTTTCATATTTTTTAAAGACTTAAGTTTACAAAAGATTTTCACTTTTTTCATCCAAATAAATATTCATTCATAATCTATTTTTCTTATATTTAAATATATAAACCATATAAAATTTAAATCTTATTTCATTATATAATGTAAGGTATGCTTTGATTTTTTTTTTGTTTTCCTTACAAGTTAGCCAAAATTTTCAGCATCATTTTTCATATAACCTCTGCTTACTATGCTGTTTTCAACATATGCTTGCATCTATTTCCAGATTTTAATTTTGTTGCATAGATCTATTTTTGACACACTATTTTAATTGATGCACCTTTATCAATCATTTCAATACCTGATAGTGTAAACATTAAACATATTTTTTGTAGATCTTTTCCTTCTTTGTTATTATAGTTGCTTATATTTCATAACTTCAAAATCATTTCATCAGATACAGTCAAAATCTCATTGCACTATTTGCATTATATGATTAATGGTTAATTTGGGGAACTCCGACATCTTTAAAATCTTGATTCTAGTTAGAACAGGGTATGTCTTTCCAATTGTTTAATTCTTCTTTTAAGTCTTTTAGTAAATGTTTTATAGAATTTTTTTTTAGGTAGATCATCCAGATTTCATTTTAAGCTTGAATTTATGTTGCTATTCTGAATGGCATGTCCCCTGTATATTTCCTAAATGGTCACTGCGGATCTATAAGAACGATGTGAATTTATGTATATATATTTTGTGAGAAGTCCCCTTATTGAATTTTGTTTCTATTATTAGTCCCCAGGGCTTTACAGTCAAGTCTTTTAAATTATCTAGGTAACTAGTACTGACACTTAAAAATAATTATATTTCCAACACTTTCACAGTTTCTTTTTCTTGAATTATTTCATTGGATAGAAATTCTAAGACAAAATTAAAATATAATACTGATAATGCTTACTTCTATTATTAATAATAGGCATATAATATTTGTCACAGGGTGTCAACTTTCCATCATCCCCAGACCAACGTGCTGTGGGCCAGCCTCAAACCTGAAAATCTTAGAATGGAAACTATTCCGTTCCCTACACTGCTAGGTACCCAGTGGTTCTCTTATGGTTTATCAGCATCCTGTGATGTGTCACAGAAGCATCTTCCCTGGAAAACTGAATCAACTGGAATATGAGCTTTTAAAGCATCAAAATGGCACAAAATTACTTCAAGCCATAACTAAATGGCTATCAGGAAAGGCACAAGCCACCTGATTTTGATTCTCAGAAAGTCTGGCCAGGTGATGTCTTGAGACACATGCCATCTATGACCTGCCCAGGTAAGCCAAAGGAATTCGGTGCTTTGGAATCGCTCAGAATCACTCTCATCATAGTTCTTTTCTTCCAGTCCACTGGCATCAGCTTTTCCAAGGCCCTGGATTTTACTATGAGGTCATTCACTGTTGAGGCTTGGAAATGTGAACCTGCAAATCCAAGGACCCTCCTCCTTAGCTTCACTCTTCTGGGCTCTCATAAGCAAAATCTAATATCACACTCTTCTCTGAACTGTCTTCCTGCAGGCCTCACCTTGTAAGTTGCCTTAAGCTTCTACACATTCATCATTCAAACTAAAACTATGCTCAAAAATGATGAAGAGAAAAAATAAACAGAAACTTAATTTCTATTACTATGTGCTAGGTACTGTGCAAAGGTATTTATATTGCTTACATGATATAATCTTTACCACAACCCCATAAAGTAAATTTATTTATCTCCATTTTACATATATGGAAAGTGAGACTTACAGAGGTAAAATGTGCCCTCAAATATTACTCTGTATTTCAGTGTTTGCTATTTGTTTTAAATATTTACTTTGGGTTTAAAATAGTTTTTATCATATATTAAATATATATATATTCATATATATATATATTCATATATATTCATATATATATATATTCATATATATATTCATATATATATATCCTTCTATTTCTACTTTACAAAAAAAGTTTTCTTCATACATTGAAGTTGAATTTTTCAAATGCCTTTTTAGCATCAATTGAGATGATCACATAATTTTTCTTTCTTTGATCTCATGATATGATGAATTGTTTTAATAAATTTCCTATTTTTAAAATTTCTTTGTATGTGTGTGATAAAGCCAGCATATTCATAGTGTATTAGTATTTAAATATAATGCTGTATTTGAGTTGCCATTATTTATTTAGAGTTTTTGAATCTTTATTCTTAAGTGTGTTAGCCATTTTTGCAATTCATAAAATGAGTTGGGGATCAATCCATCTTTTTCTAAACTTAATAAAATGTTCATAGCATATTATTATTTTAATACAGTCTGTATTTGAGTTGCTATTATTTATTTAGGGTTTTCAAATCTTTATTCTTACATGAACTGGCTATATTTTGCAATTCACAAAATGAATTGGGGATCAATTCATCTTTTTCCAAATTCAATAACATTTTAAATAATGTAGGAACTGCTTTTTTCTTGAAGGTTTGGAGAAAATCACCATTAAAATATTATTAGCTTAGTATACTCTTCAGAGTTAGGTCTTTACAAATAGTCTCAATTTATCTGTGAATACTCAGATTTTCTATCCCATCTTGAATTATTTTTAGAAATTCATATTTGCCTAGTAAATTGACCATTTTATTAGGTTTGTCAAATTAATTAGAAAAAAACATTGTTCATGACATTCACTTATAGTATTCTGTCTCCTCCATATCTGATCTTACAACCATTTTCTCTATTAATTGCCCCCATTGTTGACGATCTTCTCTGAGCCTGACACTGCTCAGAGCACTGGGTAATTGCTGATGAACAAACATATATAGTTTCAGGCCCTTTAGGGTCCTACAGTCTAGTGGGGAGGAGCAAGGGTATACAAGTAAGCAAAAAATAAGTACTTACAAACTGTAATAAGTGGTATGAAGGTAACAAAATACAGTAATAGAAAATAACTAGGGTAGGGCTATAGGGCTAAGAGGAGTTCAAACTTAAATAGAGAAGTCTGGGAACACCCCACTGTGGGGTGACATTTAAATCCAGACCTGGAAGATTGGGAAGGACCAGCTCTGTGAAGGAAAGGAAGAAAAAAATCCCAAAAGATTCCAAGGCGGCACAAAGCCTGCTTTGTTTGGGGTAGTTGAAACACGGGGAGTAAGATAGGGAGGGCCTTGAGAAGATGTTGGAGATTTGGGCAGGTAATGAAACATTCGGGTCTCTCAATGGTTGCTGGTAAGCAAATTTCTATAAAGGAGATTAGGTGCTGACAATCCAATGAAAAGAGGAAATTGTAACTGGGTTTGCAAAGTTCTTTATGTAAACTGGAAAATAATTCAGTCATCCATAGCCAAGAATGGGAGAATTTGTAATAAGCATTTTGTGGATTATAGTAAATAGTTTAGATACATTTTTTAAATTACTAGACTTTACTTTTTAGAAGTTTTGCTTTACCCAAAAATTGAGCAGAAAGTACAGAATGCTCCCATATAACTAACACCTTTCCTTCCCTCCCTCATTCACTCCCCCACTGCACCACCCCCACCACAGCCCACCTAGTTCCCCTGTTATTAATATCTTACATTAATGGGTACATTTGTTACAATTGATGGACGTTTGGGCAATTATGAATAAATTACGATATATTGTTACTAACATCCGCAGTTTACATTAAGGTTCACTCTTGATATTGTACATTCCATAGTTTTTGAGAAACGTATAATGTCATGTACCAACCATTACAGGATCAATCAGAATAATTCACCACCCTAAGATTACCCTGTGCTCCACCTATCTATTCCTCCCTCCCTTCTTCCCTCGCTACAAGCCCCTCGCAACCACTGACCTTTTTACTGTCTCCAAAGTTTGGCCTTTCTCAGAATGTCATTTGTTGGAACCGTACGATTATGTAGCCTTTTCAGACTGGCTTCTTTGACTTAGCAATAAGCATTTCAGCTTCCTCCATGTTTTTCTGTGGCTTGATAGCTCCTTTCTTTTTATTGTTCACCTAGATTCCATAGTCTGAATGTACCATGGCTTAACCATTCACCTCTTGAAGGACATCTTGGTTGCTTCCAAGTTTTGGCAATTATGAAAAAAGCTGCTATAAACATTCACGTGCAGAATTTTGTGTGGACTAGATAGTATTTTACCTGCACTGACAATCCATCAAAGAAATTCAAATATGTGTTGATTAAAAAGATGACCCTCTGTCGCTGTGAGGAGAACAGTGCAGAGGAGGCACATGTGGAAATGAGAGGCTAGTAAGGAGGCTGCTGCAGTATTCTAGGCAAGAGAAACTCACGGCTTGGACCTGGGTGGTGCTGAGGAGATGAGTGAAGAGAATGCACTGGGTTATGTAGTGTGGAAGGAGAATCGACAGGACTTGCTTAAGAGAGGAAAATGAAAAGGTGAAACAATAGGGAAGGACTCTGGCCTGTGAAATTAGGAGACAGCATTGCCATTTATTGAGATATGGAAAAAGAGGGAAAAAGAGCAATTAAGAGTTCAAATGTGCACATATTAAAATTGAAATACAAAATAGAAGGATATACAAATTTCAAAAGACAGATTTGGAATTGGAATATAAGGTTGGAAATCATAGATAAGTGAATGGCATTCAAAAGCATGGGAGAAGAGGGCTAAGGATCAACTGTGGGAGCTCTAATATTTGGACATTACAGAGGAGAAGTAACTTTCAAAGAAAACAAACAGTATCCAGGGAGCTACAAGGAAATCCAGTGAGAGCATCATAAAAGCCAAATGAAGACTATATAGAGGAAGAAAGATTCAGTCATCAGTTGCAAACTGTGTATTTCAATGATTTTTCCCTCATTTATATTTATCATGCTAGTTAGAGGCTATCAATATTTTTTCTGAAAGAATCAGTTTTGAACTTATTTCCACCATTTTTTCTTTTATAGGCATTACTTCTTAAATTTATTACCAGTAATTCCTTCTGATATAATTTTGTTTTTATCTACTGTATGTCTTATTTTTTAATCTGCAGACTTTATTTGTTTAATTATTAAATAATTTAAACAAATATTTTAGTTATGGACAATAATCTTTGCCATTTACTAGAAAGCATTTTGTGAACTACTCTCATTATCATTATTTTCTAATTAGTGTGCAATTTCATTTTTTACTTACTTCTTGATCATAACATATTTAAGAGAGTGTCTTATATGCCTAAATTTCCTTTTGTATGTTTTATTTATATTCTTTACTGTTGATATTGTTAATACTTACATTATATTTTGACCAGAATAGAGTCTTTAGAAATTTATGATTTGGGGAATTTATTAAAATGTTGTATAACACATGATAAATTTTGTAAAAGCATTTAGGTCAACCCAAAAGAAAATAAGTTTTATTTATGTAAGTTGTTGAGTTTGATATGTTTCTATTATATCAATATTATTGTTTTATTATTCATCCTCTATTTCCTTAGTTGTATTTTTCCCATTTCATCTGTCAAGAACTAAAATAATATGGTAATATTTGTGTTGCCATCATGATTATATCAAGAGCTCCTTGTATTTCTAATAGTTTTTATTTCCATTTTAAGCTATATGTTATTCATCAAATAAAGTTCATGACATCCATATTTCATCACAGATTATACCATTTTTCAATGTAAAATAATAAGATTTTGTGGTTATTTGCCTTGCATTTACACTCATTTAATCTAATAATGCCTTGAAATCTGCACTAATATTAATTTAATACCAACTGCTTTATTTTTTTGCATTTGCCTGTTAACTTTACACAGCCATTGCTCTTTAACTACTCTCTATAATTTTATTTTAGGTAAAGTTTTTATGTAAACCATAGAGCTGTTTTTTCAATCCCTGTTATATTTTAGTGGCAATATTTTACCTAGTTTAATTTATTTTCTTGATTAATAAATAGGAGATTGTTATTTTGTTGCAGCTTTCTGTTCTTTGTTTTTTCTATATTTCTAAAATATTTTCAAATAACTCATAAAGTGTCTATCCATTTTCAAGTCAAAGTTTTTCTATGCACAGTTGAACATTATCCTATAATTATCAATATCCATTGACTCCCTTAAGTGAAAGAAGGAAATTAATCCTTTTTAGTTTTTTTAAACCACTTTCTGTTTCAGTTTATATAATTGATACTCTAGACCAAAATTTTTTTTCATGCTTTATAGTTTCTCTTTCAATAATTATTGATGATCTTCATATTCTCATTTGTGACTCTATTTACAACAAATAATCTTATTTAATGGTAAATTTACCAATTTTAAATTTACTGCTAGTCTTCCTCAAAGTGTGACTTGCCTATATTTGTTTATTTTCAATTCATGTCTTAGCTGACTGCTGTCTGATTAATTTTTCCCTCCAAGAAATGTACATGACTGAATTACTCTTTCAGCCACTGCCTATGTGACATTTTTTGTTTGTTTCCCTCATGAATGACGATTGTGAAATTATTGGTTTAGAACATCTTTCCCATGAAGCTTGTATTATTTTACAGTCTCCTATCCCTAACACTATTTATTGTAGAGGAAAAGCTGAAACACATCTGAAAGTTCTTTTTTCATTATTTCTGATTAGATGCTTGGAGAATCTGTCTTCATATTATGTTGTTCTTCAGAATATGCCTATAGGTTTCTCTCACTGATTATGTTCTTCTGGTTTATAAAGAGTCCTTTTGTTTCAGGTAGAGCTTTCACTGGTCAGAACCATTTTCATCTTTTATAGATATTACATTTTTCTGTTACACTTATTCTGATTTCCATATCTATAACAATCTCTATAGGTATTTCTGCCTTTTAAACATGGTTTTCTGTATTCTAGTTGAGCATCTCAAGCTTGTTCTCCACACTACCTATTTTATTTTCTGCAGATATTAATTCTAGTGTTATACTTTATTTTGTTACCTTTTAAAAAATTTATCTTACTTAGCTCCTTATTTAATTCTCCCTATATCTTCTTCCCAGCTCTTCATGCCAATATGTCATTCTTTCTCATCTTTAATATTTAATATTAAAGATCTTTAAACTTTATTACAAGTGCAAAGCAAGTGTCTATAATTACATCTGCAGACAATATTTTTAAATTGTTTTCTCTTCCTTTGCATTCATGTTTGGTTCCTCCTAGGGTGAAAAAAATCTTTTCATAAATATTTATCCCTACTTTCCAGATACAGTTTCTTTTTCTCTGGTCAGTTTAGTGGGTATTTTGGGTGATAAGAAAGAGAGATGGGAGTAATATATTACTGAAAATTGTAGAATCATTAAAAAATATTATAAAAACTGAAATAATTACATCTGTAAAAAGTATACTTTAAGCCAAATTAGGTTGTATTTCTATATTTTCACTGAGTGAAGAGGTTACAGAACTGATTTCCAATAAGAAGCTTAGAATGTATTATGTGAAAATCAGTAAAATTTTGTTAAATTTAATAGCCTTTGCCTTCCCAAGACTTGGGGATATTGACATTGTCTTACATAGAAAATCAACATGCTAAATTCACATCATTAGGACACTGAGAGATAGCTCTTTTCAAACTATTTTACAGATGGATCAAGGGAGGCTCAACCGACCAGTTGCTCAAGACACTATAAGTCAATAAAGAAGCAAGGTTTAGAATTTACAAAGCCTACCAATTCATAGGGTTACAAACAAAAATCAATAAAGGAATTTAGTGATTTGAAAATTAAAACACCATGGTGCTATCTTTAAAAGTTGAAAGCAAAATATTGATTTATAACTTTCCCCCTTTCTTTTTGTGCTCCTGTCAAATAATGAGATTGTTATTTTCCTAGCAACAACACGTTCAGAAATGGGAAATGCTGAACTGTATTAGTTAAGAAAATCCAATTGAAAATCACACATTAATTCTGTGAATTTGTTCAAAATAATGCTTTTGAGTACCATACATCATGTAAAATAGACTGTCTCTAAAGTGTGACATGTGCAAGGAAGTCCCTTCAGAGTTCACTAATGAACAAAGCAGTATGTAGTAATAGTAATTCTAGCAATAAGTGGTAGTAATTAGGATGTGCTTGGTAATAGCTGACACATAATTACGGCAATCACATCAAAACTGAATGAAAATGAAAGAGAATAGAGGCCTGATCTTCATATTAAAAAGAAATGAAATAATAAGTTAAATCTCATGCAGATGGAAACTCGCTTTATTCCAAATGCACACAGACAGCTCCGATCAGCCCACTCACAAGTTTGTGGCTGGTTAGCCACCGACTGTGCTGGGTATGAAGCCTTTTGCTCCCTGACTATGGGGAGACACACGTCTTGGGAGATGGGGTTGGCTGGTTGGTTTCCTGTTTATAAACAGAATTTTCTTGCTCTGAGGCACATCGTCTGTCCATGCCAATTTAGGGTAAATTACTTCCACAGGTGATCAGCTGTTCTTCATCTCCTTTGAGATCAGAGAAAGAAAGAAGAGCTTAAACATGAACATGTGGGACCTGAAGTGGCAAAGACTCACTCTGACAGGGAGTTGTCTGATCACAGACGCTGGAGAAATATTAACTGAATGGAATGAAACTCCATGAGGGTAGCAGTATATTCAGAAATGATCTTAATTTAATACCGTTAGCCAAAAGACCACAGTTCTAACATACGCTGCTTAAAGAAGGTGGGTGATCTACTGATGGGCACTACATTAAAAAATAAGTAATTGCACTGGGAGAGAAGAACAGACCCAGAGCTTTAAAACTTGCAATGGTGAGAAATGATCCTTGTATTTTAACATCTTGTTACTCAGAGTGTAGTGTGTAAACCAGCATCTTCAGCATTCAGAGTTATTAAGAAATACAGAATAGCATCTCATGTCCCACTCCACACCTGCTGAATCAGAATCTGCATTTTAACAAGATCCCCAAGAGATATATTTGTGTGACATTAAAGTTTGAGATGCATTGATTTAAGAGGCTCATAAGGCAGCAGAGGGGAAAAGAACTTAGAAAAGGTCTTACCTAATCTCACTTTTCAAATTCAGAAACTCACCAAAGTTGCATGGCTAAGAGGCAATAAATGTCAGACGGCCAGTTAATGTTAGAGTTAAATCTAGATCCTTGACCAGTGAGTGCTCTGTCCATGGCCCATACTATCCCCTACGAACTGCCAGATAACCAATAAAGGAAAATGACTGCTCAATTAGTCTGTTTCCTAACTTCTCCCCATTCAATTTTATACTAGTATTCTACTACTGGACTTGATATTAAAAAAAGATTTCTCATAAATGAACCCCCTGTCAGAAAACTAAACCCGTTAATAGAACAGATTTACTGAATGCCCAGGTTGTGTATTTAAAACATCTTCTCTCTTCCAGCATTACTGATGCAATCAAAGGTACTGTGTGAGATTGCTGGAAATGATTACACGTGTTTGATTTTAGATTGATAACTCTGGTGGAGTGGGTGAGGGGTATTGAGAAAGGAAGAAGGCAGGAAGATCAGGGAAGGTAGGGGGGAAAGCAGGAGTGAAGTGCTGGCCCGGCTATGGCAGGCCTGTCTGACATCACTAGCTTAACATTTGTATTTCAGTCCATCGCCTGACTAATAACACCATGTAGTGAAATAAAGCACCCTTTCTGGAGGTAATTGTTATGTGGTGGAATATAAACAAGCCCCATTCTGCAGTATATTTACCACAGTGCATATTTACGAGTTGGGTTTAATTAAAAGTCGGGAACACTAGAGCTATTTTTTAACTAGATGCCTATTATCTAGTGTCAAATGCTTGGTTTTAATCACGCATTTTATATCATCGTGACCTAGATCACTGCCTGTGACATATGAGATAGTGTGTTGTCTTTCCTGAGAAGATGTAGCAGGGCTTGATGGATGTTTTCTCATTCCTAACCTCATTACTACCAGCTTCCCATCCATCTAATAAAATGCTATGATAGAGAGTGGGAAGGTGCTATAAATCATAATATTCCAGCCGCTTCCAGCAGATTCATTAGAAATGCTGACTATATATCTCACAAACAGAAAGTCAACACACAAAGTAGGTTGCTGCTTCTCCTCAGGATCAGGAAACCCTGTTCCTTGCCTCTGCCTCTCCCAGGGAAACAAAGGTTCCTTTTAAATGGCAAACACCCGCCATTTAATGAGTGACTGCATAGCCCTCTGTCCTAACATGATTTATCCAAGATAGAGTTGAGAGATACTAGTTTCAGTCTTGTTATATACAATCTGATCATTAATTCCCTGATTGGAAGAGCTGTCGATTTCTAAGTGTCAAGGAAACAGATTCAGTTAAAATATATAAGGTCTTAGAGTTTTTGTCATTATTATTTTTACCCTGACAAAGAAAAGGACCCCGTGTCTCCTTAAAGTTTAGATGGAAGCTATTGAAGAGATAAGTGAGAGCTCTGATATTACCACTCCTTCAGGTAATCAGGCATGAATCCTTGGTGACATCCATGGCTCTTCCCTCTTTTTCCATCATTCATTTGTTCATTTATTCAACAAACCTACCATGAGGCTCTACCATGGGTGAGGTACTTGCTAGATGCTGGGTTACAACCATAAATCAGACACGGCCTTCCCTCAAGGACCTTGCACATGAAGTACAAAAACAGGATACAATGAAGGACAACATATAAGAGGGAGTCCTAATCCAGTCTGGGCAGGGTAATGGTGAAGGAAGGCTTCCTGGAGGACAGGAAACCTAAGCTCACCGGGCAAAAGAGGGAAAGTGTATTCTAGAATGAGAGAGCAGAGCACATGCAAAATTCAGAACTGTAAAAACATTATGACACAAGTTTAGCATAGCTGAGAGCAAGAGGCATAGGGAGTGGTGAGAGAGAAAATTTAGAAGTATTGGGTTGTCGGAAAAGTCATGACACATTTTTGCAACAAAAAACAGAAAAAAATACGTCATGACTTTTCCAACAACCCAATAATAGAGGCCATACTATGCAGGATCCTGTAAGCTTTATAAGTAAATTTAAGTGATTCTGGGAACAAGAGGAAACCGTTAAGCACTTTAAAAAATATATATATTTTATTGGGGAATTGGGGGAGGGGAACAGCGTTGGGGAATTGGGGAAGGGGAACAGACAAGTTGCTGTCTTTTTGTTCTTCAATATAGTTGTGGAGGACGTCGCTTCACTGGCCCATGTTGGTATTGTCATTGTGCTCTTCCCAGGTGAGGCAGTTGCTTGCCGGCCATTGGACGGCCACTCACGGTGGCTCATGGTCACTCACGCTGGATGCTGTCACTCATGGTAGCTTAAGGGAGCTCACTTCGGCAGCAACTCATGGCAGCCCAGCTCCAGGTCGAGCTGTTGTTCACCATCTTAGCTGTAGAGGGTGCAGCATCACTGGCCCTCATGTGGAATCCAATCCGGGGCCCTGCTGCTCAGAGCTGGTGCTCCCAAGCCAACTCTTAACAAACGTGCCACTTGGCCAGCCCCCATTAAGCACTTTTAAGCAGAACAGTGACATGGTGGGTTTTGCATTTAGAATGATCACTCTCACAACAGTGAGAACAGGTGGTGGAGAGGTGGGACAAGGATTAAGCCAGGGAAACTAGCAAGGAGGCAGCAGTCATAACAGCATGAGATGTGAGAATGGAGAAAGCTGGAAGTAGTTGAGAGCTATTTATGAGGTAGAGATGACAGGACTAGTGATTGATTTGATAGCTCTGACCTAGTTGGTCATCAAGTCTATTAGTCCTTTTTTCAGATCGAGCCTTATTCAGCTGTTCTCATTTGTTCCCATAGCCACTATAGGCCCTTTCCAGGTGATAAGACCTGCTCTGTACTGTAACTGACACCCAGATCTGACAGAGCTCTCTGGTCTCCATGTTCTACATCCTAATAAATCCTCATAGGCCTCTTCTCTGTTCTAAAATCCCCAGTGTCTGTCTGTAGCTGATCCCCACTGGGTACAGCAACAGTCCTCCAACTTCAGTGAATATCTGAATCACTGGGATGCTGGGATGAGGGCCATGTGGAAAATGAAGAATCCCAATTCCTATCAAGATAAACTGTCTGATGCAGATAGGACATGGTCTCTGGAAAGAAGTCTTTTTAACAAAAATTCAAGATACTAAAACAGGAAATACACTTTTGAGATACAGCTATGGTCTGGGCCTCATGATAGTAGGTCACAGGCCACTTACCTTTTCCTTACTTTGCATGGAATGTAGGCAACTGGACTAGGTTTGGAACTCCTGAGCTCAGAGTGCAGTTCCCAGTGCTTTTTTGGCAGTCAGTTCAGAGGTTTTGTCATCTCCCCAGGACTTGGCCAGAAACGAGATATGAGCTCTCCTCCAGAAAGACCAAATCGTTCTCTTTTCCCTTCTCAACCAAAGGGATAACCTCCCTGAACTGCCGGCTGTGGAAGGCAGTCCTCTCTTTTACTCTCAGGGGCACTTCATAATGACTTTAATAGGGTGCAAGGCAGGAAATTATTTCAGGGTCTGACTGTGTAAAATGAGGAAAGAAAAATAAACGAAAGGATAACCAGTACAAATTAATGTTTTAATAAACTATTCTTCCCAAAAAGCTAAGAGGAATGCATTTGCCTGAACACAGAAAAATTAAAGCACAAAATAAAGGTATGCTAGAATATTGACAGCATATTTTTTTCTTGAGTCAGACAAGACCTTTTTCTCTATAGTTTTGGCATTCGGAAAAAGAATGGGCCTTTGGTCAAAGTTAGGATTCACTCTGTCTCCTTTCCAAATTTTAGAAAACTTTCTGACTGTTACACTGAGAATACCATCCACACAGGCAAAGCACATCTTGCCTCTTGAAAGAACAAAGGCTCAGAGAGGCCATAAAAATTGCTCATAAGTCTTCTTAGACATCAAAGGACTCTTACCAACAACATGCAGATGACTTAGTGAAAGTAAATTGGGAACATATGGATTAAGATTCTCTTGAAATACACATGGGTTTAGAAACTAGGTGAGACGGGAACTGCTTAGGGCCAAATGCATTTTGGATTTTCTAAACAGATGTGTGTGGCTATCACCACCAACACCCCCTACCCACCCACCCTGACATATACATACATATAAACATTCGTTCATTGCATGAACTGGAGACTTAGAAATGGTGAAACTCTGGGAGACCACACATCATGGGAGATTCATAGCTATTTACCCAAGGTTAGATTAATTCAGCAAATGATTTTTTGATGTTTTAAGAAAAGGGACAAAGAAAAGTTAATTAGTGATTCAAGATAAATAATAACACATTTGCTTTTGATTTCTGATTTCAAGAATAAATACATATCTACTTTGTCGACCTCAATTATCTCATCTATAAAATGTAGGTAGTGGATTGACTGATCTTAGAAATACTCAAAAATGCCTTTACACTCTGACCAGCTTTTTTATGCGCTAATCCCCCTTGTCCTTCCTTTTCCAATTTGAACATACGTAAATTTTGATAGCAATAATAACAAGAACTGAAAGTTGAGCTTTAAAATATCCCCCATGCAATCCTAGCCCCAGGAAAAATTCAAGGCAGGTGAAAATGAGTCTGGAGTCCCCACCCACTCACTTTTTCTTACCCTCCTTTGCCCTAGAATACCACTACAAAGCACCTCTGCCCTGAGGCTCACCCTGATGGCCTAAAGCAGCCCATTAGGGACTCATACTAAGAGCTGACCTCCAGTATATGAAGATCTCTTTCATAACTAGAAAGTGGTGTGGGGCTTCAAAAAAACCTGATTAATCACAATGAGGAAGCCTCTAGAGTTAAGTCTAAAATTACAAGACGAGAAATTGGAAAGGGTGAGGTAAGACATTTTATTGCATATTTAAATCCACATTAATAAAGTGAGAGAAAAAGTTACTATCAGTATCATCAATATCAGGCAGATTAAATATCTATTGATGACTTCTTTCCAAAGACAGTTTTCTCATTCGTAATGTCCCTGCGATCCAGAACCTGAAAACAGTTCATTCTGGGACAGCCTATTTGTCTTATAATAAAAGAAGTAAAGATATTTATGTGCTTAAACTATTATTCAGCTGCACTCTATCTTTGCAGTGACTACTGTGGCATGGTCACAGTTATTTCCCAGACATTGTTTCCAGAGTTTATGTGAAGTAGATAATGATTGGGTCTAAGTTCTCTCCAAGAGCCAATGATAGCATCAGTCCTTAATGTAGGACTTCGTTTTGAGTAAATAACATAAGTGAACCCAGACACAGTGCTGACATCAAAACCCTGACTCTACCGAGATGAATGACCTACAGTGATTCTTTCCTTACACCTGAAAAAATTGCTTCTAACATATGGATCCCAATTGCTGTGGATGAAATTTCATAGTATAAATATCCTAATTTACTTGAAAGAGTCTTTTCAGTCACCTTGAACAGCCAGGCCATGTTAGTTTTTCCCACTATATGTTCCCATCGGACCTGGTACTTCCTTATCATAGCCATGAAGACTGTAAGATCTGAAAGGGGAAAAATCATGCTTATCTTGTTCTCAATTATATTTTCAGAGCCTACACAGTGCATGGCATAAATAATAAATACTTGCTGAAAAAACACATACATGAATGAATATTACTTCAGAACTCTGTTAACCTAAATCAGAACTGAAGAATGTTTGCTGATTCTCCACTTAATCTACCCATCTCTATCCCCCTCATTTAAAAACATCATAGTTGGTTCCTTTGTGACCTGAAAGGGCATTTAAAGGCATTTATCTGCTCCTCTTTATGTTTGATTTGAGAGCAGTATTAACTCTATTTCACAGATGACAAACCTGAGGAACAACCTTCTCTATTTGGCCAAACAAACAAAAACAACCCCAAATTTAACTCCTGAATAATAAGGGTGAAGATGAGCACTCAGGAAATCCTCACTTTCAATTCCATTTGTAATTCCTTATAAAGAAAAGATCTTAAAATGCTCCTGTGGAACCCAAGGACCTTGTAGATGTGCTTTATAGACACACAAGCAAACTTAAAATCTGACAATGAAAATGCACTTCAAGAATCACTCGAAGAAAGAAACCACATTGCACATAAAGAAGCATGTAGTGCCGAGGTGAGCCAGGTGGAGTTTATTAAAACCTGCTCTGTTGGCATTCCATTGCATGTTATGTAAGGGGCACAGGGCTGAATAATAACATTAGTATCCTTATATGAAAAATATAATCCAGGTAAAAATTCCAAAATGTACATGAAAAACTATTTTGAAGTCTCCATTAACATATTCCTTTACAAATCGATTGGCCAAGGATAAATATATTGCAGCGCTCTTCTTGTTCATTTTTTAATAAGTTCTTGGAAGAAAACACAAGCTAGGTTTGTTATTTCGTAAAAACACTGCACGCAGACACAATAGGAAAATAAAATTTTAAGCATTTAGACCCATTTTTGCCACTGCATCAATATGAAAAATGATGTGACATCTACACTGAGGGTACAAAAGAAATGGCACAAACAAAACACACAAGCGTTAAGGCTTCTATTAAAAAGACTGCTAAAGTATGTTCAAATATGTGTCATGTAGATGAGCCCCAATGCTGAAATGATGCCGAAAGATGCCAGGGTATTTCAAAACAGAGCTGGACAAGCCACACAAATCAGTATATGTGCTCTTCATATTTCCTAGTTAGGGAATTATTTGTAATTATACTGCAGAGAGTAGCATAATTTACGTTCATACTAAACTTTATTAACTATTCTAGACCAAAACAAGAATATTTATTGTATGAATATTTCAAATGAGAATACATGTTTGTTTCTTACTAAAATAAACCTCATTAATAAGTATATTTCAAACATAGTATGATTGTACTGCCTGTTAGCTTTCATACATGGAACAAGTTCAGTTTGGTATGTTAGAGTTATGGTGTCACGGTGATCACAAATAGAGATATACAGTCAGTAATGAAACAAGCTAAATCTTTGAACTTAATATGCAAAGCAAAATAAACTTACGAATTTGAATGGTTGAAAATTTGTGAATGTCTGACAAACGTATCACTGAATTATCCAAAATGTATTAAATTATAATTTTAAACATCTTTTTATGACATAAAGACTATTGGAAAAGTATTTCCCTACAAAAAAAGTGAATATTTATGTGGATGAGTATGAACTTTCTCTTAATTGGATGCTTATCAATGACAGTGAGTAAATTTTTATACATTGGCATTGATTTACCATATTTTGCCATGTAATGCGCACCCACGTTTTTGGTCCAAATTCTCAGGGAAAAAAACTTTTGTTTGAATTTTTTAATTCAAATTTTTATTTGTTTACATTTAGGTACTTTTTTTGTATTATAAAGGAATTTTAGCATTTATTTTTAAAATATTATGGCACAAGAAATTTTATGTGCTGGTAACAAATTTACGATATTTATGCATCACAGAAGGCCAAGAACTCTTCATTGTGGCAAGTTCGTCATAAGTTCAACAAAACCGATGATCACATTCCAGGGTATTATTTTGCATGCGGATATTGTTGTTGATTTCTGGAGTCAGACTTTTAACTCATAAGCTTAAATAAAGGAATTAAAAACATTTATATAGATATGAAATTAGTACTACCCATGTATAATGCGCATCCTTATTTTTCCCCCACAAATTTGGGCAAAAACGTGCTCATTATACATGGCAAAATATGGTAATTCCATGATGTGGGAAGGTCTGGGTATACATGCAAAGCCCTAAAACTAGCTTCTACAATAACATTAGTGTTTCCCAAACTAATCTGACCTCAGGATTCCTTTTTTTTAATGGAGCATTAAATAAGTTCCATTAGAACTTCATTGTTTTACAAACACTATAATCATACAGTGCTCTAATGAATATTATCATTTAAACGGTGCTTTCATATACATTACTTAATTTCAGTCTCAAAAACCTACGTGTTATTATCTCCACTGTACAAATGAGAAAAATCTGGGATCTACATGGGTTAATGGTTACTGGTAGACCCAGAAAGCAAACTTAAGCTGCTGATCTTAAGACCTAAATACTTAAGTACATCAAACTGCTTCTTTAAAAAAATATATTTTTAACTAATACATAAAAATTTAGTATGTAGGGTACTATTTGTCTTTTTATCCATGAAAGTCCTTAAAAAGAACTTTTGTTCTATTAAAATGACCCATACCACATATATAGTTCTATAAAAACTAAATTCTATAAAAATTTTAGACAACTTTGAATTCCATGGTTACTATAGAGATAGTGAAGCTTGCTGTCACTTTAATGTACTATGCTGTCTACAGTTTTACTGATAGATACCTGAGATAGCCTAATAAATTTTAAGCTTTTATGTGCCTTCTATATTTCACAGCATAGGATCACAATTTATAATGATATGATGTATTGTTATAGAAATTGTCAGCTAGCAAAGCCTAAATATACACGTATTTTAAAGATTTGCAGTTACTAACTATACTGCAGGAAAAACAAAAAGTCTTCAAAAACATATAGATCTATGATTTGGGGCTTTTTTAAAGCTAATATTATTGAGTATTTACTGTGTACCCAGCACTACTCTAAGTAATTTATAGATACTAATTTGTAAGTACTCAGAAAAACCCTCTGGGGTAAGTACCTTATTATCTACCCTATTTGACAAATAAGGGCATGAAAATGTTAAGTAACTTGTCCAATTTACACAGCTTTTGAGTTTTAATACCAAGATTTGAAACCACGAAATCTGGCTTCACAGGCTATTCTCATCAACATTATGCCATACAGACACATTCAAAGACACCACGCCATACTAGAATTACCAGAGTTGTTCCATGTATTGGCCCATTTGGAATTATCGAGGTTTTAATTTTAATTTAATCATGCAAAAAAGTATTTCCAAAACTTCTAAATAATCACTGTCAGATAAAAGATTATTTGAACTTGTGCTTACATTTTGCATAATTCCTTCCAACAGACCTGACCCAAACTATCTTAGGGAGAATTTTAATCTTCTGAGTTCTCCCTGACATTTTATTCTATGGGCTTTTTAAAATTTTTCATTTATGAAATAATACCTTCATGTGAATAATTAGAGGTTGCATATGGAAAATGAGTGTAGGGGGAGAGTGAAAGAGAGAGAGAGAGAATATATAGAGATTCTCAGACTGAAGTAGAAAATGTTAGAATGCTATTTTCTTGCTAAACTAAAGCAATTGGCATTACTCTGAACAGAGATACATCTTGATTTGTTTAACAGATGTTCTCCTGAAAGAGTTATATGTCTATTTAAGATATGTGAAAACACATATTAACATCACTTTTTTTGTTTGGTTTCCCATTGACCCCAACCTTCAAAGGTGCTTTACCTCTTTTCTGATTGATCAAGTAGCCAACAAACCTTAAACCTGAAAGAATAGTAGCAATCCTTCTTTGTAAATCAAAGCATCTTTTAAGAATAAAGGGAAAAATGGAAAATTTGGGGGAAATATAGTCTTTCAAGAATATGGAAGAGAACACTGATTGAAAGACTGCAGACACCATTGCATGACTCCAAACTTCTCAATTACACCTACATTAACATCAAGGGAAATATGCACAACTGCAATAGAAAAGTCAGTAAAGAGGAAGAACATGAATGCCAGGGTGGTGAGATCAGCATCTGTGCAAAGACATCATGCCAATAAATAACTTCAACATTTTATCAGTGGCCACACTGGTATCCTACCAACCAGCTACGTCCCACCCTACAATTGCCCGTAGGTCTAATGAATTACTCACCAGTCGTTAAAAGTCAGAGAGAAAGAGCTGGGATATTACGTACTTTTGAGAAGTAGGGATGTAAGAGGTAATTTAGTGTTTACTTACGTGGTTGATTCATTCTGCCTCTCTTCAATTAGAAAAAAAGTGCCCAAATTGTCAAATAGTCATCTAAATATGTAGATAAGAAAAAGTGACTACAAATATGAATAAGTTTTTGAGTTTGCATGTATGTGTGTGACTTAACGTGACTTTTCAAGCTTAAAAAATGCTCTGTATATGTGCACTTGAATATCTGTCTTATCATATGGTCACAGGTGGTATTCTTTTATTTCTGAGAGCAGTTCAAATCCTTCAACTGATATCAAAGGTAACTCAGTCATTCTCTGGAAAAAGTTTTTAATTTTTTGCCAATTGCCCAAAGGAAAGCAGCTCATACAAATATTAACGCAAATGCTTGTAATCACGTGTGTGTTTGAGAAGCCATACATTAGCTGACACATTATTTTCTAAAATCACTATAGTGTTTTAATTTTAACTAACCTAAAGTCAAACTGATTAGACTAATAGGCAGACAAGTATCTGTGGGGTAAGATATATATCATGACTCATTTATTTGCGGTCCTCTATGTCTGACTTTAGTCATGGAAGGAGAATTAGACAACTGTTCCCATTTTATGATATTGGTAGATAGGTCTTGTAATATATGTGAATAAATAAATCATGATCCCCAAACTTCTTCCATTCCATATGCAGGAATGAAAACAATTTTGGCAAATCATTTTAGAAGTGATTCAATATCAGAGGAGGCAGAACTTGACCTGGACTTTTGAAGATTGAGTTTAGATAAGTAACTGAGAGGAAAATAACTTAAAGGAACAGCATAAGCCAGTGGGAATGTGCACGACAATGAATAAATATGAACTATTATTATTAATTCATTTTGAAAGTAGAAATTAAATGTGGAATCATATTTGAACCTATAATTAGATGAGATCAAATAAAAGCAAGATGGAAACAAACAAGGAAAGATGAGGTCCTGCATGAGTGCCTCACACATAGCTAATATTCACAGCTCATCTTTACTATCTGGAAGAAATACTGAACAAGGGAGTTACACTGGCCCAGAGAACAAGTCACGTCAACAATGCCCAGAAAGAATAATTAACTCGTCCCATGTCTCACAGTAATTCAAAGATATAGCCAAAAGAAGAATTTGGGTTTCCTAATTCTTGTTCTACCACATCAACATACCTCCATGACATAATCACTTATATTTATATGGATTTTTATTTGACAGTTTCCAAACATTTTGACATGCATTATCTCGTTTTCAGTGATAATCAATGAATAAACAGATGCACTAGCCTTCAGAGAACCAAAAAACAAAAAATAGTTGGATTTCAAATCTACTGTAGGGTGATCCAAATTTAAAGAATGTGTTGTTTTAAAAGCCACAGTTCAACAACTGGGCAAGCTCAATACATAGCAATGTAAATACATTAGATGCAGTGCAGATAGTTGCCATGGTAATCTCCATATGATGGATGGATGGGTAGATTAAATTTTTGTTTTGAGCTTCTGAAAACAAAAATACTACATAAAGCAAAAATTGCTTGAAATCATATCTCATAAAGAATCTTTTTCCTAGTTAATACTCAAGACACATCATAAAGAGCCTTAGATAGCCATGAATTCATCAATTAAAACTTTTACTTAGTTTTCTTCTTTTATGAATGAAAAATGAAAATCAGAAAATATAGTGGTTAAAAGCCTAGCCTCAGGAACCTGGAAGAGTGGCTCATCCCCTCCTGGCTGTGGGCCCTCAGGCAAGTTGCTTGACCTTGCTGTGCCTCTGTCCCATTTGCAAAATGGGTACATAACAAAACATTCCTCCTAAGGTTGCTGTGAGAATTGAATGAGTTGGTACATGTAAAGGTCTTAAAATGTGCTTGGTGCATTATACATCCTCAATAAATGCTAGTTTTATTATTGTGTTCCTCACTGTCTCTTGTCACTGATCCATGTGAGTTTTTAAAAGATTTACTTTTTTTGTTTGTTTGTTTCACTTTAATGTTGTAGCTATAGCAAGGGCTTTTTAGGTTGGATGTATAGTTAGGAATGTGGTCACCAGGAAGTAACAAAACAAATCGTGGCCTGTGGTGACTAAAAGAAAAAAAAAAAAGAGGGCTCTTTTTCTCAAAGAAGAAGAAATCCAGAGGTAGCTGAGTGTTGGCATTGACTTGTGGCTTGCTAAGGTCGGGATCTGTATCTGGGCACCCCTTAATCTGTATTTGGAGCTGCTTTAGCTCCAGACATTCAAAGCAGGCAGAGTGGGTCCAGCAACAACTGCCCCTTTTATTAGGAAAACAAAAATATTTTCAGAAATCCCCAGCAGTCCTCTGTTCATGACTCGCTGGCCAGAACTCTGCCACTTGCCCCACCCCCAGCCCAACTACAAGGAAGGCTGGGGAAGCTAGTATTTCGCCAGCATTCTGCCATCCTGTGCAAAATTGGGATTCTGTTGGCAAGTAAGAGGAGGAATGGATAGTGTTTGCCACAGGTGCACGGGGAATCTTACAGCGTGTGATAAAGAGAATTCATTAGCCAACACTCTCTCGAATACTTAGAGAATAAAATGAGCTGTGTAATGTCTAGGTAGTTTTAGCTGCTAGTTAAAGCATATATTTTGCCTTCTCTCCGTTTCTGAATTTATCCCCTCCGCACTTGGTACTCTCATTCTGCCTATAATAAAAATTTAGGAATTACTGTATGTGGGTTCATGCAGCCACATCGCCTTGGAAGACAATCACTGCCAGGTTGCTGTGGTACCTCTGCAAGTGTATGGAAAGGTATCGGGAACAAAAATCTAAAATAACCACTGACGGTCTCTTACTGCTCTGCTCCCGAATCCACAGCTAGTCTGTCTCTGTGATGCACATAATCAAAAGAGTGCAGGTGCTTAGCCTGATTGAGCTGAGCCCACTTCCCTCCAGACTACCACAGCTCTCATTCAGGGGAGCTGTATAGCGAATGTGATAGAACAGGCCTCTTCCTAATTATGGAGATTTGTCGTCCGTGTTGGAGGTTATTTTTTGTATTATTTACACTATTCTGTCTGGCAGTAATATTTCTGTCTGCTGATGACAATGACATTGCTCTTGATGGGCACAGATCAGCAGTTTGTGATAGCTCGGAAAAGCCAGTGTGCAGCTCATGTCACTGGCAGACATATTAACGCTGGCGACGAGGAGTGCATGTGATGTAACACGATTAGATGGCGCTAAGATAAAGGGCCATCCTGAAGCCCATGAATAACCAAGAAGCAGCGAGGTGACAACTATCAATTATTTATTGCCCTTGTCCAGTACATTACTAACAGCTCCAGGAAAGCACAGTCTTCCTTTCCTGCTCTCTCTCCCTCATGTTAATGCTTGTCTCCTCTGCTTATGGGAGGTTATATCCTAAGGGAGACGTTTTGCTCTCAGCTACCATTAGACAACCCAGAGAAAAAAGCGAAATGACCTCAAGTCAGTCTATGTTCAGCTTTTCTGGCTACCAGAAAAGGTGCATCACTCTCCACTCTCCACTGGTGATGCCTCTTATCACTTCCACAAGCAGAGTCTCCTCTTTTCTTATCCCAAGTCCAGGGGACTGCTGATTTAACAACAGTCCGCCTTTTGAGGGTAGAAAGTGATGTTCTATGATTAAATCTCATGCATATACCTGTCAGTTAGGCCCTCATTTCCTAGGCGGGTGGTTATAGGTTTTTAAAGTCATTTCACAGTTGAGTCAGAAAGAGGCTATTTTATATCTTAGTTTATATGAAGCACAGAAAAGTTCTAAACAGGTGCTAGTCAGGCTGCTTTCGGTTGCAAGTAATAGGCAATCTTTTCAAAATGATTTTAAACAATCAGCAAAATCATCTTGCTTATGCAGACACTCAGTAATGGCAGGTATGCAGCGACGCTCCACCTCTCTGTGCTGCAACCCACCATGTTGGTTCCCCTGAGGATTCTCACATCAAACAATTCTTTGTTCTTTCTCATTTCTGTCCTGCAAGCAAGAGAGAGAGAACCTCTCCTCAACCAAGGAGAAAAAGGACCTGCCTCCAAGTCACTGGGGACATGACCTCACTGGGGTCATGGGCTTATCATATGCTGATCGGCTTACATGTGGGCTTCAAGACAAATTCATGGTAAGGGTACTGAGAATATACTGGCTGGTTTAGACTCATCTGGACCCATCCCTGGTGCTACAGATGACATTAGGGACCCCGGAATGACATGAGCTATTAGGGGATGAACACTTTAACAAAATCCAAATTATGTGGAACAGGAAGGGACTAATCAACTAATAGCACACAGTAAGTGAGATGTTTATGAAGCACTTTAGAGTTCTTCTCAATTGAGCAGATAGAAAAGATATATTAAAGATAATTTTTTGACATACAACATGTTGCCTAATCCTAAGAAGTTATTCATTCCAGGGATTTTTTTGAAGATAAAGTTATTATCTATAACCCAAAATTTCTATAGCTATATAATTATTACATGTTTATTATGTGTCTTACGTCTAATGTTAAATTGCTACCATATTGGTACTACATGAATCTTTCACATAAAAACAGAGTTGTGAAAACCTTGAGATATCATATGAATCCTGTCCTCAGGTCAAACTCCACCTTCACTCTTGCTTGAGGATTTATTCACATATTTACTCATTTGTTCATTCACCAAACTTATAAGGTGACTAGAACATACATGACACTATATTAGCACCCATTTTCTAAAGAATTCAATAGAAACTATTTATTTTTCACTGATAAGCACCCCCTAAGGTGCTAGATACAAAGGACATCATCGTAGCCTTCAAGAAGCTATAATCCTGGAAGAAAGACCTACGAGTAAGTGAAGGGTGCTATGGAAAAACAGAAAACTTACCCCAGCCTCGCAGTAGGAAGGGTGTGCCCAGGATCTTCCTAGATGAGACTAACTAAACTTAGTCTAGAAAAACAAGCCCAGTATAAAAGCAGGAAGAGTAGAACACAGGAAGAGGAATTTACTGGCACCTCGTATTATTAAAATGAGATGAAGAAACAGAAATGGAGGCCACACTAGAAGACAGGAGCTGAAGCCTCCAAAGGGGAGCTAAGGAGCTTTGACTCTCTCACTCAATGGCAGGAAGCCGTTGAAGTACAGAGAAGCAGCTCCGCCTGTTTGGCACTTAAGGAATGCCATTCGGACACCTGTTAGAAGACGGAGTAAAAGGGAACATTTTATGAAGATTTTTAAAGGACACTCATTGTGAAAAAGTCAAAATGCAATATCTATTGACAGCCACAAAACATGACACACTACGCTACTTTCACATAATAATCTTCAGTATTTCAAATATAATTATTTCACATATAATATTTATTATAAACCCTTATAACAATTCGGAGAGGTAGTTCGTTTCAATAGGTTTTTAACAGGAGGAAACAGGCTATAGAGAGAAGAATGAAAGGAGGACCACAGCTTTCCCAGGGTGACAGAGCTTGTAAACATGATCACTAAATTGAATACTCAAGCAGTTATGAAAGCTGGATCCAATTTGAAAAACAAAGGCGAAATCAGAATTTGAAATGTGGTGTTCTGGGATTCTTAGTTCAGTTTAATATTCTTCTATACATCATGTACCTTTAAGCATAATAAAATTAATATTCATAATGAGACACAGAGGTCACAAAGTATTTTCATATTTGCATCTTCATCATAACGAACCTAGTTCGTTCATACTCTAATAAGTCTACTTTATTTATAGAAAAAATACTATAATAACAACAAATTGGAACACTTGCCACATGCCAGGATGCCTGCTAAGATCCTTATATGCATTTATCTCCTGTTAATACCTATATCAACCATATTAGGTAGGTATTATTTGTATCCCTCTTTTTATAGACAAACATACTCAAGTCAGGGAGGCTCAGTAAGTGTTTGCCAAACATCACACAGTCATCAGTTGCTCAGGTGAAATAAAACCCTTGTCAATGTGACTTCAAAATTCAAGCCCTTAACTATTTCACTTTGCAGCTTCCTGGTTCCAGGCATTTTTGGAGAATCTGCTCTGGGTCCAACCAGCACTAAGTTTGCTGGTTGTTATAAAGGATGCATAATTCTAACCCTCTTGCCTACAAGATATGATTAACACATGGAAATAATTTTTAAAATAGCATTAAACAGAGTATAATACAGTAAAGAACAATGTAGTGTAGATTACCACAGCTTTAGGAGTTCAAAGAGGGATGAGATCAAAGGGGTCTGATGTTGTCAGGGCAAGTTTTGAGGGATGTGAGCCTTGAATTAACTCTTTGAAGAATGATTAAGATTTCTCTCGATAAGTAAGGACAAGGGGGAGAAAAGGCGTAATGTGATGAGAGGAAAGCATTAAAGATAACAAAGGTTCGTGCTGCAAGAATAATTTCTCTAAAAAAAACTGCTAAGAAACTTCTAGGAGATACAATGGAAGTAATTCTAGGTGACCAGCTTGGCAATGATTTTTTCAATACAACATCAAAAGGCATGCTCCATAAAAGGAAAAAAAAAATCACTAGTTGAACTTCTTAAAATTCTGCTCTATAAGAGACACTGTTAACAGAATGAAAACACAAGCCACAGACAGGGAGAAAATATTTGCAAACACATATCTGATAAAGTACTTGTATTGAAAATATACGAAGAACTCTTAAAACTCAACAGTAAGAAAACAACTGAAAACAACCCAATTTTAAAAAATATGCAAAAGATCTGAACAGATACCCGAATAAAGAAAATATACAGATAACAAATAAGCATATGGTAAGATGTTTATCATTATATTCATTTGAGAATTGCAAATTAAACCTATTAGAATGGCTAAAATCCAAAACACTGACAAAACCAAATGATGACAGGGATGTCAAACAACACAAACTCTCATTCATTGCTGGTGGGGATGCAAAATGGTACAAGCCACTTCGGAAGACAGCTTGGCAGCTATCAGACAATGATTCATAATTGTCAAATCTTTGAAACAACCAGACGTTTGTTACAGGTAAATGGATAAACAAACTGTGGTACATCCATACAGTGGAATATTATTCAGTGCTAAAATGAAATGAACTGTCAAGCCACGAAAAAACATGGAGGAAAGTTAAATGCATATTGCTAAGTAAAAGAAGCCAGTCAGAAAAGGCTATATATTGTATGATTCCAACTATATGACATTCTGGAAAAGGCAAAACTACAGAGACAGTAAAAAGATCAGTGGTTGCCAGGAGTACAGAGGGAAGGGAGAAGAATGGATAGGTGGAGTGCAGAGCATTTTTAGGGCAGAGAACCTATTCAGTATGATAATGTATGACATTATACATTTGTCAAAAACTATGGAATGTACAACACCAAGAGTAAACTGTAATGCAAATTACGGGCTTCAGTTAATAAAAATGTATCAGTATTGGTTCATCAATTATAACAAATGCACCACACTAATGCAACATGCTAATAACAGGAAAAACTGTGGGGTGAGGGGAATGGGAAACAGTATTTGGCAACTCTCTATACTTTATGAGCAATTTTCTGCAAACCTAAAGCTGCTTGAAAAATAGGTCTTTTTAAAAAACTGACAGAATAATTCTATGCTCAATTTTGCCAAATCTGTTTTTAAGATACCATGTTCATTCCCAGAGAGCACCCACAATATGGGATGAATTTGGAGAGCCACAAATATTCAACATTTACAACATTAGTTTCTTGCATATGTTCCATCCTGCTTGCTGTTCTCCCAGATGCTGACCATACTTTTTCTTTCTCCTTTTTTAGCCTCACTTCGTCTTTTTGACTTAACTCTTAGTCTTATTTCCCTGGGATTTTTCATATTTTTATAGAGTTGGGTATGTATGTATATATGTATCTTTGTGTACATATATAAAACTCAACATGCACTCACACACACACTCACACACACACACACACAGTAGTAATCAATATATCCAACATGAACCAATAAGACTAAATAAAGTCCACATGCTAATGAAATAACAATAACAAATATTATGTACCTGGCACTCTTGTAAACACTTTTCATAGGCTAACAAATTTAATCCTCACAACATCAACATCAAATAAAAGAAAACTCCATACCAAACTTTAAAGATATTAACCATTAAACTTCCAAGATGAATAAAATAGTCATAGGTTGAAGGTCACATTTAAAGTATGTGCTTTCTGCTTTTCTGGTTTACGTTGACCCTTGATTATTAAACAGTACCACAGCCTAATGTTGAAAAAATCCAGCATCAAATATTAACCTATACATACATAGGGTTAAGCCAGTTAGAGTTGCCCAAGACACAGAGTATGATAGAAATCAGGCTGAATCAAAGATATTTGAAGTGACATTAAATGGAAATTTTCAACAAAATAAAGATTATGCATTACAAAACCAGATTTTTTTTTCATAGACTACCATCAGAAGTATATTTGTCATGATGGTAGTAAAATATAAGGAAGGACTGGGAAAATGTTCATGGCCTGATATCATTATGTTATTACTAGATATATGTATCTATGTCTATCTATCTATCTATCTATTTATCTATCTATCTATCTATCTTATTCCATACTATTCTTTATACTATACCATATATTATATTTGACATATATACTACATACCAAATTATATTATTATATTATACTTGCTCTATGTATATGTAAAATGATTTCTCTTGTATACAAAATATTTCCTATTGGAATTAAGAACACAGAAAACAACAAAAATCTAGTTATGAAAACACCTGTATGCATATACACATCTCAACTTCTCTACCAGCTCTCCATTCTTGTAATATGGAATCTAGTGAGATTTCTTGGCAGTATCTACTGGCTTCCATTATGCCCTGTGTGAGTTTGTAAGCACTGGAAAATCATTCAAAATGGGAATTCTTTCATGAATTGACTTACTGTGCTAGTCAATAAGATTTAAAACATACATACAAACATGCAGTCATATACACACAGGGAAAGGGTTAGTTCCCTATCTTTTTCTTCAAATATCCCACAGCCTATCTTGGTAGTATCTTTTTACATGTCCTTCATTCCTAGGGAAAGGACCATTGTTTGAGGCACTGGTTGGGAATACAGCTTTTGCCATCGTAGTTTTTGATTCCCTAAAAGACATTTCAATATCTACCTATGGAACTCAGTTACACTTTAAAAAGTACTCTGTCAAAATCCTGTTGCTTTAAAGTTTTGATATAGAAATGAGGTCAATTATCTAATTCAGGGTCGGCAAACATTTTCTGTAAAGGTCCAGAGAGTATACTTTAGGCTTTGCAGGCCATATGGTCTCTGAAACAATTATTCAGCTCTGCCACTATGGCACAAAAGAGCCATAGACAATATAGAAGTGAATGGGCATAGCAGTGTTCCAGTAAATTTTATTTACAAAAGCATGGTAGGTCACACAAAAACATGGTAGGCTGCACAGAGCACAGTTTGCCCATACCTGATCTGATCTAACGTTCATTTTCCAAAAGATGAAAGGGTTCCATGGATCTTTGTGCTAGTAATTGCGGTTGATTGTTACTCTTTTCTGTGTGACTCTAGAGAATCATTCTTCTCAATATCTGTTTCCCTTATAGTCCTTTCCCACAGTGATTTTGCTGAGCCATGTGACTTGTTTGACTAATGAGATATCAGCAACCATGATGCAAGCAGAAGCTAGATACAAGGCTTGTGCATTGGGGCTTAACCTTCTCCGCTTGCTCTGCTACCACTCCATGGAGAAGGCTGGGTTAGCTTCTCAGAGGACGAGAGGGCAGGCAGAGAGCAAGCAGCCTGAGTTGTACCAGCCATGGCCAGATACAAGAGTGAGCCTACCCCAACATCTGGTGGTGCACAGCCAAGCCATCTCATCTGGGCCCAATCTGAATAGCCAACCCACAGAATCATGAGCAAAGAAATGGATGCTGTTGAAACACCGCTATATTTTGGGCTGGACTTGTGGATAGTCTTAGGTAAATGATGTAAATTAAAAAACCCCAAACACTCTCAAACACAGTTGCTCTGTCAGTGTAACCAAAGCAACAAATGAATGAGCTATGTATTTAACTTGTGAATTTGTGGCTTTCTTAACAGTCAGTTCAGATGGTTCTAAAGTTCTGGACTCTTGTAACAGTCAAATGGACTATTCTGGTATTTATGTGAATATTCATTGAGTAATTCATAACAAACCTCCACTTTCTTTGATTAAAAAGATTACATGATGATTCACAGAAAAAAATAATAGAATATTTCTATATTCTATTATTCTATAGGCTATTTCTAGTTTGTAAGGAGACTTCCCTGATGGAGGTGCCTACAAATGATTTTCCCTTGGAAAAGTACCAAAATACAAACATAAAATCCAAAATCCAAGTGGAGCTTTATTTAACAAGCAAATTGTCATGCTAAGTAGTCAACATATGAATCATCAGATTAATATATATCATGTCCCATGTTTATAAAAGTCCTGGATTCTAGCTTTTCTGATGCCATTCTCAAGACTGTTGTGCTCTTAATAAGCTCGATATTGTCAATATGTCTTTCTTAAGAGACAACAAAATATCCAATTTTGTGTTATTGATCACAATAATTTTATAAACTTTCTTAATAATAAGCCCGGGAATATAGACAGCCAAGAAAACCATGGAACACCTGTGCTTCACATATAAAGTTTCATTAAATGAGATTCAAAGGGCACATTAAATTTTTCTCAGCTTGCAAACACAAGCAAACGCTTTTACCAGGAAAAGTGACTGTCAAGTCTATAACAAGACCAAAAAGTTCCCAATCAGAATTGGTGAAATATACCCATTAGTGGATTATTGGTTTTTAAGTAGTGAGGCATTGGGGTTGAAGCACCTGCACTTGGACTGAATGTCCTGACATCCTATTTTCACAGATGTGTTGGGTAGGTTACAGATTACACTGCAACAAGGTTTGTGGGAAACAGAGAATGTCATCATAGGTCTGATGTTCTCTCATCATAGAATACTTGGCTCATGCATAATTGCACAATATGTGATGGTTACTTTTTTAAAAATCGTGGAATAAACTCTAACGTAGTTTAGGGAAAGATAGTCTAAACCCTAGGGAAAGATCCAGGACTGTCTAAGAAACAGAGAAGTACAACAAAATAATTTGGTGTGTGTGAAGGATTTGGGGGGAAGTTGGGAGATAAAGGGAGGGCAAATTAGGGAATGGTAGATAGGTGATAATGAGAGCCTCCAGAGGCTGCATAACCGCACCTGCAGATCAGAGCTCGTGTCATATCTGGAATGGAGAGTGCGGGACCTGTTATGGGGAAGGGGACTCTGCATCCCAGGTGCCAGAACACAGGAGGACTGGGTCTAGATGCCCCAGGCTTCTTGCTACAATAACCTGGATTCCTTAACCATTGGCAATCCTGTGTTGGAGGTAGTCAGGTATAATGAAACAAAGAAGCAAAACATGCTCTTGCAACCACTAAGGCATATACTCCAGCTCTCACATTTGCTAATTGTGCTGCCTTGGACAAAATAAAACATACATGGATAATATCCTAAAGGTTTGCTGTGAGCATTAAATTAATTCTTTGATGTGAAGAATCCCAGCAGAATATCTGGCGTTTAGGAGACTCTCAACAAATGCTCATTTTCTTTCTCTTTTATTTTCCTCACCTCTGGCACAAAGCTGTCACACGCTATGACTCTGGCTAAATCAATTAATCTCCTTGTGCCTCATCTTCCTTTTCTATAAAATGGATGGAATCATTTAGTCAGTTTTTAAGGTTGTTTCCATCTGTAAATCCATGAATTGTGAGAGGATATCACAAGCGTTCATAACTCCTCTCTGGTTTACATAAATATATAGGCAAAGTGTAAACATAATCCTTATTGTGATTCTAATATGATGTGTTAACTGCCTTTTTAAATGTTAGCAGTTATTAATTGGGTAGAAATTTGCAAACTACTTTTGTACATAGAACTTTTATGTATGTAGTATTTCGAGAATTTTATGGTCTTCCCCCTCTCGTACCCAAAGTTGCTTTGCCACTTAATGAATTCTCTCTGGGAAAGACAGATTAAGTGTTATTAGCCTCATGGCCATTGCAGCTCGGGGTACTGGGCACTTGTCTCCGATTCCTGAAAGAGGTAATGTCAGAGCCGGGCTCAGCACACAGAGGTCCCCCAGGCCCCAAGACTGGGCTCACTCCTCACCTCTCAGCCAAAGCCAGGATTGTTTCTAGTGCCAAATTAAGCACAGCAGTGCTTTCGCTTTTTATTATTTAAACATTTCAGTGATGTGAAGAATAATTAAATATAAGTTCTAAGAAATATAAAAGGATATGGAAAAGATTCGGGGCATTTCAGTGAAAAATATACATTGCCATTATTCAAGCTTCCATTCTTATGGTATAGAAAAATACAAGCTAGGTTAGGGAATACTGTGGAAATGAAGTACTACTGTTGAATAAAAAAAGGAATGTATAAATTGGGGACCACTGATACAGGGTGATGTGTATTGCCTACTATTTGTGAATATGCACGCCCTCGTGATGGGACGATTCACTTAGCAGCTACTGAGCCTGTGATTTAATTCTTATTCACTTTCCTAATTACTTCATGGATTTCAGATAGTGTAAAATTAACCAATTAGCATCTGTTAGACAGGGGATTGATTTTGGCCAATCTCACATCCATTTGTAGTCACATTTATAGACTAAAAACTTCCTCCGAGGTCTGTGCTCACACAGAAGCAAAGAGAGCCAGAGGTACTGAAGAGTCAGAGAATGTAAATCCCTCCCAGAGGTCTTATTTTTTTCATTGTTTGTTTTTTTTCTTTTTTACTATAGGCAGTGGAAATTATTCATCCTGGAAGCATTAGACTACCTACATAAAGTCCTTGGCCAGGAAGGAGTTGGTTCAATCCTGAACTTTGGGAAAGCAACACTCTGTAGCCAAGGTTAGGTTTCAGATTTTCTGGAGAACTTTCTGACCAATGGCAACCTGAGAAGCTAACCAAATGTCTTTAAGTCTCCCTACTTGACGTGTGGTCCAAGGACCAGAGGCATCAGTATTACCTGGGAGCCTTTAGATAAACAGAATTTCAGTCTCCACCCAAAACCTACTGAATCAGCACCTGCATTTGAACAGGAACCAAGGATTTATCTGCCCGGTAAAGTCTGAGAAGCACTATCTTAAAGAATTTCTAGGTCAAGGCTATGCTGTCTTTCAGAAGGACACATCTCAAATACATTCGGGTAGGGAAGAGGACTAGGTGTTATTCAGTGAGGTGTGGGGGGAAATCTCAGATCACAGTCCTGAAAGGGAATGGATTTTGCTCTGTTATTAAGAACAATAACAATGCATCTATAGAAAAAGTGATTTTTTTTGGTTTGTTTGTTTTTTAGGGTCCTGAACCTCACATGCCGTCACTCTAAGAGACTGTAGGGAATAGCTAAGGTTTTTTTTCTCTTATTTTCCCTTACAACCTTCTTTTTTTTTTATTGTTAGTTTCAAGTGTACAGAACAATGCAATAGTTACCCTTTTCACCCTCACAAAGTAACAACCCCCCTCCCCCCATCCACTGCCCTCCCACCCCCGATA
>NW_017732249.1:149677-171373 GCF_001890085.2 Hipposideros armiger | reverse complement strand
TGATAGCCATTCTGACCGGGGTGAGGTGGTATCTCATTGTGGTTTTAATTTGCATTTCCCTAATGCTAAGTGATGTTGAACATTTTTTCATATGCCTCTTACAACCTTCTTTTGATAACAGAACTCTTCTTTCCCTCTTTTCTTGACTCATTTCATGTGGGAGAAGAGGAGTTGACTTCATCACAAGATGGAGAGAGATAATTGCGACAAGATTGTATTAACTCCTGAATCCAGCCATGTCTGATGACGACTTTGTGCTTTACGGTCCTATATGACAAGAGAGCTCTCTTTTTTCTTACCTAGTTTAAACTGAGTTTCTGTAAGTCACAAATGAAAAAGTTCTGACAAACATAGCAGCCCATCAATTTTACTTTTCTGAGGTCTCTAGTCACTGATACCTATGAATCACCAGGCATTTGATAAAAAGCTCCAACATGACAGTGAGATTAAAAAAGAAAAATAACAGAGAGACTTCTAAAGCTTTTTAAAATATTCAGAATAATAAAAGAAAATGTTATGTCTACAAAACAATAGCCACATGTTGTGTAAAACAAAAAAGCAGAGCTACTGAGAACACAAGAAAGAGTAATTAAACATATGCTAATCAAAATAAACATCTTTATGTAATAAGCATTGGAAGACAAAGTTGAGAACAATCTCTCAGACAGTAAAATAAAAAGGAGTAGCTAGGAAAATTGGAGATTTTTCAGAAATGGGAGAATGAATTCAGGTTTCTTACCTTCTCATTAAGAGTAGTTCCAAAGAGAGAAAAAAGGAAAAAGGGCTGAAAACTATCAAACAATATATGAAAATTTCTCAAAATGCAAGGACATGCATTTCAAATCATACAGGTATACTGAAAGCCCAGAACAATGAGTGGAAAATGTATCAAAGTACATCATCATGAAACTTCAGAACATCATGGATAAAGAGAAAATCATAAAAGGCTTCACATAGAGAAAGAAATTGAGACCAGACTCTCATGAAACATAGTAATGACAATAAAATCTAGAAGATGATAAAGTATATTTTCAAAATTCTAAAGGAAAATTATTTTCGGCCCAGAATTTTCTACCTAGCCATATCATTTTTAGAAATGCAAGGAATAATAATAATAATAATAATAATAATAATTTCAATGCACCTTTTCTTAGAAAGTTCCTGAAGGATATGCTACAGAATATGCAAAAGTTATCTATATGAAATCCAAGAAATAGGGATTGGAACACGGGAGGGTAAAAAAAAGTGTCCCAGAATGACAGCTGCCTTTTTGACAAAATGAGAAAGTGAAAGACTAGATTAAATTGGGGATATGTCAAAAGAGGTTTTCTGGGGAAAAATTTAACCAGTATATTATTTGATGTTTTGCTATGTAGAAATATTTTTAGTGTTGCAACAGAACTAATGGACTATTTTGAAAAATAACAATAGACTCATAAAAAACTAAACAAATGAATATTTGGGGAAATTTTTAATTTCAGAAAAAATGTACCTTAAAATAAAAGAAGTCATTACTTGGCTCTACAATGTGTAATAATTACAAGGTAATAATATTATAACTACTAACAACTGATTTAACCAAAATTTGTGATAGAGGACTATAGTAGGACAATAGGAGCAGTAAAATTAGAAAAATAATGAAGAGAAGTAAATGCTAAACTATTATATCAAAAAGTTAATATATAATACCCCAATGTTGATAACTCAGGAAATGGTGCACATCTCTTATTTAGAAATAGCTAAATAGAGAAAAAGAAGAAACAGTTATTGAGGGGGTAGGGAGGGATGGAAATAAAGGACTGCTGGTTCCTCTTCATAAGTCTTTTTAAAAATATTTGCTTTAAAAAACATGTGCTTATTACTCTAGTAAAAAAATTTACATTGTAAATATATTTCAAAAGTTAGGCAGCCTGGAGGGAGAATAGAGAGGAACTTCCTTTTAAAGCAGCAAGCCAGGAGGAAATATTGTCCCAAATTAGGAATGTGGAGAGAGCTGTTATAGGCAGTGCAGCCTCTGCACAGGGTCACAGCAGCACCCCGAAAGGTGTGTCCTTTGTAAAGTGGAGACCACCTAGAGACACTGTGTCCAGAGTGGTGGGAGCTGTCCCCATGGTACAAAAGCAAAAAGCCACTGGACTTCAAGGAACCTCAGTAGACTTGAGCAATAAGGATTTCAGAAAGAACAAAAACAAAAAGCAGTGTATCTGACCAAACTCAAACTCTGAGCTTTACTCCTAAAACTCTGTACAGAAATTCTGAAAGCCAAACAGCCAGGGTGGAGTAATGTAAGCAATAGCAGAGAGTTTATTTAATGAGAGAAGCAGAAGTAATAAAAATGTAATAGTCTTTTGAATGTGGATGAAAGCTGAGAATTCAAAGAAACTGGACAAAAGAGGAAAAGAATGAAAAGTAATAAAGAGACTATATTGATGCTTGAAAATTGTGAAGGTCTACACTACACGCAACATTCCAGGTAAGTCGGTATCAAGTCTGAAGAACTAAATCCCAAGGTTGTCATTTAATGTATGACCTTGAGCAGTTAATTTAATTCACCTTTCACAGCTTGGTTTACAATGTGTAAAAGGAGGATCATATATACTTCACAGGGTTGATGAGGACGCAACATTAAAACGATTTCAACAGATGAGAGCACTTAGGCAAAGGTAAATTTCCATGGCAAAAGTTCCGATGTGAAAGGGAAATATCCCCAGGAGAATCCCAAGAAAGAAGAAACATTTAGTGAACTGAGAGTGGACAGGTAAAGGGGAAGCTAATGGTTTTGCTATCAGTCTTCTCTGGGAAGAATATGTCAAGGCCTTTACCTGTTTGAGCATCCCAAGTTTCAACCATTCTGATTTGATTCTGGTATTTGTGATTGAAAATAACAATACCCTTTTACCATAATCTAGAAATTTAAAAAAATTTCTCCTGAAATTTACAAATATTTTTAATGGCACAATAATTTAAGCAAAACTATTTACATAATGGAAAAATCTAGAAGCAAAATAGTAGAAATAAATATATGGCGATGGAAGGAGAACTGACTCTGGATGGTGAACACAATGTGATATATAGATGATGTATTACAGAACTGAACACTTGAAACCTATGTAACTTTACTAACAGTTGTCACCCCAACAAACTTTAATTAAAAAAAAAATAGTAAAAATAAGATTTTAGAGAAAGTAGCAAATACATGTCAGAGAGGCCATTCATTAAGTAATTTGTGAGAAAAGCCTCTTTTTCCTATTATAAATTTTGTTTTTTTTCACAACTTGGTTTTCCTCACTCGGACTTTCATTGCCTTGGCTATATACTTGAAACTTCTGATATTCTGCCTTATTGTCCCTCACTGCATTATACTAAAGTGGTTTAGAATGTGAGAATAAGAAACAAATATTTAAGATGATAACTACTGAAATCTAATTCCCCATAATGTAAAGGGGGTCAGGAACAGTAATCCTCTACATTTTGATGGATATTTCTACCTAGTTTAAATGATAGTCATTATCATAAACTGCTTTAGTCTTTCAGACAGTTATCAGAAAAAAAAACTTTTTAAAGATCATAGATTAAATTCATTTGAGGTAATTTTTCAAAGAGAAAACCATAAATTTCTGTTTATATATATATATAGATATATATATATATATATCTATATATATATATATATAGATATGCTATTTTTTTTTTGTCAACCCTTAAGTCATCATTGGAGTATACTATACCCCCTCCATCCCTCAAACCCTTATATTCTGAGGATCGTTTTATGATTCTACAGCTTCACACAGCACTGGTAAAATCAGACGAGTTGAATCCAAGTTATTGCCTCAAACTGTCATTTGGTAAAAAAATAAAATGATAAGCTGAAATATATTACATGGAATAATTTGAATGGGTATTTAAATTGTATTTATAGCCACTTTCTTTTTTCTTTCCTTTGGGAATTTTTTTTTTTTTTTTTTTAATTCTAAGGAGAAGAAGAAAAAGCCTGACATTATCTCAGGGGCTTTGTAGGCCACAATGAATGGGCCACAGTTAGGGAAACTGGCATTTGTTGTCTTGAATTTCTCATGAAATGACAGATTCCTAACTAGAAATCACCCATTAATTCTATCCCTATTTATTTGTTCCGCCTAAGGTTTCAAATTCATTTTCAGTCTGAAATCCTAGACTAATGCTTCCCTCAGTTTTACATTTACAAAGAAATTCAACAAACATTAGTTTAAAAAAAATAGAAAAAATTAACAATAAGTGGATCCTATACTAATCAAATTGCATAAAATTTAGGATTTAAAAATGTCCAATAAATGCAATAAAGACAAACATCTAACAACATCCTATATATCAAATTTACAATTAAAGCTGTTCACCCCATGACTGCTAGGTAAAATGTGATTTACATAACATTAAATCTGAGTAATATTTCTAGTGGACATTTTCTTTTAAAGTGGCCTCTGCAGTGCATGAAAACTAATCATCCAAGTTCCCACCATAAATATAATTGCTTTTTGGTAGAGGGCTTAACAGATATTCTTTTCAAATAGGCAGTTGAATTGGCAGACCAGGACTCTGAGTTCCATTTTTGATGTTTCATGTGCTCCTTCCAAAACTTCCGTATTGAATACCCAATGGTTCTTTTGATTAACTGTGGAGAAAACCCATAATTCTCTAAGTTAATTCTCAGGGGGAAAAAAAAAAGCTAAAATCAAATATGCTTTCACAGTTTGTAATGTGACAAACCTTTAACAAATGCAGATCAAAATGTAAGCACCTCAAATTAAGCTTTGTGTGATTTCCCACCTGCCTTGCTGTGTTTTCAATAGAAAATTCTAAAACTGTTAGGAACAGCAATTATATGGAAAGGCATTCACTGGGTGAAGTTTCAGTCATCTATTATGCCACACCCCTTGAGCAAGGAGATTTCAGAAATGCCATGACTATCATTTAAATAGGTTTTTTTTATTAAAAAAAACTATAATATGCAGTGCCTCGTACTCTCTTCTGACAGCCCACTGACAGGACACACCCTGACTATGCTGGACACTTAGGGTTCCCTGCTTCCCAAAAGAACATTATTAGCACACTGTGGCACTGCAGTCAATTATACTAAGAACTCTTCATGCAAAGACTGGAATCCCGATGTTGACCTAGAGACAGATATAGGCTGGTGTCTTCAAGCTACGCCAGCGGCAGGCTGCATCTTTAAAGTGTTTTTGTTTTGGTTATTGTTGTTGAAATATAATTTATATACTATAAAATTCACTCTGTTAAAGTCTACAATCCAGTAGGTTTTAGTATTTCTTACAGTTGTGCAATCATCACTAATATCTAATTCCAGAGCATTTTCATCACCCTAAAAAGAAACCTCTGTGAGCATTAGCAGTTTTTCTTAATTCCTTCCACCCTTCCTCCTCCCCTCCCCCACTTCCCTGCAACCCTGAAAACCACTAATCTACTTTCTGTCTCTATGAATGTATATGTATGTATACATTATATGAATTGGACATTTCATATAAAAGGATGAATCTAATATGTGGCCTTTTGACTGGTTTCTTTCACTTAGAATAATGTTTTCAAGATTCATCTATGTTGTAGCATGTATTGGTACTTCATTTGTTTTTATGGCTCAATAATATTCCATTTTATGGGAAAAAAACACATTTTATTTATCCATTCTTCAGTTGATGAATTGAAATTGTGTCATTTCCACTTTTTGGCCATTATGAATAATGCTATTATAAACTTTTGTGTACAAAGTTTTGTATAGACATAAATTTCAACTAATTTGGGTATAAATCTGAAAGTGAAATTACTGGGTCATACAGTAACTTTATGTTTAACATTTTCATGAATTGTCAGACTGTTTTACAAAGCAAGTGCACCATGTTACATTCCTACTAGCAACATATAAGAGCTTCAGTTTGTCCATATCCTTGCCAACATCTGTTATTATCTTTTTTGTTGTAACCATCCTCGTGGCTGTGAAATGATATCACATTGTGGTTTTGATTTGCATATGCATGATGCCTCCTGATGTTGAGAGTCTTTCCATGTGCTTATTGGCCATTTGTATATCTTCACTGAAAATACGTCTATTCAGTTACTGTGACCATTTTTAAATTGGGTTATTTATCTTTTTATCGTTGAGTTATATGAGTTCTTAGTGCATTCTGGAGAAAAGTCCCTTATAGGATATATGAGTTGTAACTATTTTCTCGCATTCTGTGGCTATATTTTGACTTTATTGATAGTGTCCATTGAAGCAAAAAACTCAATTTTGATGAAGTCCAATTGACCTATTTTTTTTCTTTTGCTACTTGTGTGTTTGGTGTCATATCTAAGAAACCATTAACTAATTCAAAGTCAGAGATATTTATGTCTATGTTTTCTTCTAAAAGTTTTATAATTTTAGCTCTCACATTTAGATGTTTGACCCATTTTAGAGTTAATTTTTGTACATGGTATGAGCTGGACATTCAACTTCATATTTTTTTGCAGTACCATTATTTCTCCATTGAATTATCATGGCACTCTTGTTAAAAAGCAGTTAGCTGTAAATGTAAGAGTTTATTACTGGACTGTCAATTCTACCTCATTCATTTATATGTCTATCCTTATGACAGTACTATCTATTCTTGATTACTGTAGTTTTGTAGTGAGTTTTAAAATCAAGAAGTATGAGTCTTCCAATTTTGTACTTCTTTTTCAACATTGTTTTAGCTATACTTAATCCTTTGTATTTTCATATAAAGTTTAGGATCTGCTATCAACTTCTACAGAAAAAAACAAAAGCAGCTAGGATTTCAACAGGGTTTGGATTGAATCTAAGATGAATTCCGAACTAGTTCCATCTTAGAAGCATTAGGTCTTCCGATTCATGAGCATGGATCTTTCCATTTACTTAGGTTCTCTTTAATTTCTTAAAATGACGTATTACAGATTTTTGATGTACAAGTCTTATACTTTTTTGATTTATTCCTAAATATTTTATTCTTTTTGATGTTATTGTAAACAGAATTGTTTTATAATTTTATTTTCAGATTGTTCATAGCTACTATATAAACATACAAATAAATTTTGTATTTGATCTTACATCCTACAACTTTCCTATACTCATTTATTAGCATAAATAGTTTTCTTGTGGATTCCTTAGGATTTTCTAGATGCAAGATGTGTCACCTGTGAACAAAGATAGCTTCACTTATTTTCTAACCAGGATGAGTTTTACTACTTTTTCTTATCTAATTTATCTGGCTAGAAATTCAGGCAAAATGTTACCTAAAAATGGTGAAAGTAAATATTCTTGTCTTGTGCCTGATCTTAGGGGAAAACTTTCAGTCTTTCACCATTAAGAATGATGTTAAATGTGGACTTTTTAAAGATGCCCTTTATTATTTGAGGAAATTCCCTTCTCGCCCTAGTTTTTACAATTGTTTTACCATGAAATAGTGCTGAATTTTATCAAATGCTTTTTTTTTTGCATCCTTTGAGATGATCATGTGGATTTTATGCTTTATTCTATTAATATGGTGTACTACATAGATGTTCATAAATTGAACCAACTTTGCATTCCTGTGATAAGTACCGCTTGGTAAAGGTATGTAACTCTTCAACTATGTTGTTGGATTCAGTGGATAGTATTTTGTTGAGGTTTTTTTGCATCTATATTCATAAGAGATATTGGTCTGTAGTTTTCTTGGCAAATGTTTTTCTGCCTTTGGTATAAAATGATATCACCATCACAGAATGAATAGGGAACTGCCACCTCCCCTTCTGTTTTTTGGAAGAGTTTGTAAGAACTAGTGTTAATTCTTTAAATGTTTGATAGAATTCACCAGTGAAGTCATCTGAACGAGGACTTTCTTTTGTAGGAATGTTTTTTTTTTCTTTTGTTTTTGTGTTTTTAATTACTAATCTTCACTTGTGGTAAGTCTATTCATACTTTCTCTGTCAATTTTGGTAGTTTGAGTCTTCCTAGAATTTGTCCATTTTTTCTACAATATCTAGTATTTGGCATACTCTTGTTCATTGTATTCCTTTATATTCTTTTTATTTCTTTCATTCCTTATTTTTGCAATTTGAGCCTTTTCTCTTTTCCCTGACAGTCTAGCCAAAGGACTGTCTGTTTTAAAAAATCTTTTCAAAGAACCAATTTTTAGTTATGTTTTCTGTAGTATTTTCTATTATCTATTTCATGTTCTTCATTATTTCTTTCCTTTTGCTTACTTTAGGTTTATTTTGAACTTCTTTGTCTAGTTTCATAAGGTAATTTTTTTGGTTATTGAAATGCAGTCTTTCTTTTTTTAATGTAGGCATTTATGGCTATAAATTTCTCTCTAAGCACTGCCTTCCTTGCATCCTCTAAGTTTGTGTGTTGTTTTTCCATTTCCATTAATCTCAATAAATTTTCCAATTTCCCCTGTGATTTCTTTTATGCATTGGTTATTTAGTAGTGTGTTGTTTAATATCCACATAGTTGTGGATAATAAATAAGAACCTTAATAGTTAGGATAGTAAGCTTATGGTTCTTAGCTCCATGTCTCACTTCCTCTCAGCCAAAAATAAGAGAAAAGAACAGAAGAGAAAAGTGATTAGTTTCTCAATTGTATTTAGATAAATAAGAGCATTTTATATCAGAATGTCTAACTATAAATTAGTCAAATTTCCCAATAAGGCTGTTACTTCAGCATCTATTAGGAAGAAGAGGAAGAGAGGGAAAAACACTAAGTTTAAATGAGTTTAATTCCTATAAGACTAAAAAACTTATCAGGAATTTGGAAAAAGTTTACCTTACACTGAAATATTAAAATAAGAATGTTCAGGGAACGTGTGAGGCCTTTAAATGAATTTTAATTTAATCTCTTCAGATGTTAATGGGTTTTGTGGGCAACACTGTTTTCTAAATGTCAGGGAATATGGGTTTCTGTAAGCACTAGTACTAGGGAAAAAAACATATTAAATTTGGCTCTTAAGGTAAGCTTGGATGAGAACAAACGGGAAGTTTAAGGTCACAAATCGTGTTTAGATAAACGACACAGCAGTGACTAATCTAGCCTTAATATGTATTAGAAGGCAATGTCACCAAGGGCGCATACTTGGTAAATATAAACTGAGCATGCTTAGCACCTCAATACTCTTAGCATTTATTCATTTTAAAAGGCAATATATGAATACAGCTTACTTTTGCTATTTTTCTTCATTAGGTTACATTATTATTATACATTATATTGTTAGCATGATAAATATTACACCTAATTATTTTCATTAGAAATAGTCTCTAAAGGCTGCTGCAACCAAAATGTGCAGTGTATAAAAAATGACGGTGGTGTAAGGGAAAGATAGATAATGATGGGTTAAAAAATATATATATTTCATGGGTATCAGAACTGAGAAATTGAATGTATGGCATGATTTAACAATTTTCCCTCAAACATGGCATTCAAGTTTTCTAGTTAAGATATAAAAACTAATGTAACTTTAATTACATGATTACATTTTTCTTTTTTATACATATGGAAAGAAAAAAAAGGCCTTCCCTACTTTGAAAAAAAACCACCATAGTATATATTAATTTAAAATTTGTTTAGTTTGAGGGGTTAAGATATTCAGAAAAGGGTATGTATTGAAGATATTGGAATTTGTTTATTGAAAGAAAGAAAGAGAGAGAGAGAGAGAGAGAGAGAGAGGAGGGAGAGAGGAGGGAGTCCAGTAAAAAAACAACTGGGTCAAGGCAAAAATCAGAAAAAAAAGAGAGTTATAGAGTGGACTTAGAGAATGGATTACCTGAGTGATGTATGAAAACTAAATGGTCAGAGCAAAAGTGGGGGTCACTGACTACCAGACCAGGAACATCCTAGATTGGAAAGCATGGCCAGGAGTTTCCTTTAGTAGGGAAGATATTCAGAGTAATTAGTTTTTAAGAAAAATAGGGAAATATTAAGCAGGTAATTAGTAACTTTAGATAACTAACATTTAGATTAAATGCCTGGTCTCTGGAAGCAGACAATTTTGATTTAAATCACTGCTCTACCATATTAGCAGTGTGAATCTTAGCCTCTTTGTGCCTCAGTTTCTCTAATTTATAGACAGGGATTAAGTATATCTCTTTCATAAAACTAGTGAGAAGTAAATGGATATATGTCTAGCACATGCTGTGGGCTATCTACATATGTGCTACGTTATTATTTTGCACACAAAATATGGAGGCTTTGGGAAAGAGAAAAATGCCTAAAGCAGATTTTAATAAAAAAGAGAAGTAAACGCAAGCAAGTTTTTAGATCAGTTGAACTTATTAATAGGTAGTGATAAAAGTATTCAATGGGAATTTCAAGTTTTGAATTGCTTTCCAACTTTCAGAGGTGAAATAAAAAGTATATGTGTTTCAAAATCCCTCAAGAAAATTTTAGTGGAGAAAGCTTAAATGAACTGATGTTGTGGCACATTTTAGATGGTATCTAATGACAGCAGTAATTTTGGTACTTGGGCGGAGTTAGGTGGCAGGCCTCCCCACCGGCTGTCTGGGGCCACTAATTTGCATGTGAACTAGGCAGGCTGCTGGGAAAATTACTTGACTTCAGAACACAGTTGCAACACAGACCAACACAGATTTGTTCCATGTGTATATATGAAACACAGGTGTGTATGTCAATGTGCTGATTGACTACAGGAAACCTGAAGAAAGCCAAATTTCAGTCAATTATGATGGGGCCCCTGAGAGAGAATTCATGTTGGGGGCAGAAACATCATAGTGTACTAAAGTGGCCTAATATTACAAGGAGTTAGTAAATTTAAGAGCAGTGATACAGCTTTCCTGGGAATCCATTCTGTTGTACCCACGCCCTGATGGCATATGAGTGACCAGAAAGAAAGACTATTACATTCATCAAAGAAAAAACACATTTCATTAAATTCTGTTACACTTTTGGGCCCAAGCATAGCTCACAGGGAGGGAAGGTAGCTCTCATTTCGAAGGTAGCTCTCATTTCCTCTCATTTTGAGGGACTGTCAGATTGTCATGAGGATCTAGAGCTGGATTGTTCAATAAAACTTCCTGCAATGATGTAAATGTCCTAATCTGTGCTGCCCAAGGTGGTTGCCCCTAGAACATGTGGCTAATTAGCATTTGAAATATGATTAATGTGACTAAGGAAATAATTTTTTAATTTTATTCCATTTTAATGCACTTAAATTTAAATAGTCGTGTGTGGCTAAAGTCTACTGTACTAGACAGCACACACTAAAAGCACCATTGGCCAGTAGGACAGTGCCTGTGAATCTCCTGTGTCACCAAGATAAAGCAACTCAGTTGCTCAGTGGTTACGTATATGGAGCATGGAGTCAACTGTCTGATTTGTATCCTGGTTCTACTTCTTATTAACAAAGTAAAAAGTTACCCTGGGAGACATATGGGACTTCCACTTATGGTTGGGATGTAGAAAGCTGGAAAAAACATGCTCCCACCATTATTGAAATAAAACAAAAATACTGGACAGTCTGAAAATTCATAACTTTTCTTGAACTCATCCGAGAGCTGAGACTTCAGGGCAATAAACTAACAGGAAATTTAAGGAAAGAAGAGTTAGGATACCAACACTTGCTTAACTAAGGCAGATGCAGACAGACACTGGAAGAATTCCACAAAAACTTTTAACGTTTTGGTCAAGGCTGAGTATGGACTCAGAGAATATAGACCCGCTAGGGGCTCCAGATATAAGGACATTTTACATCCACTTACAGGCTCTTTGCCACAGAGCTTGCTAGAAGATTGGAAGGAAGACACTTCTTATGGTACAGACTGCAGGAGGGGAACAGCAGTGATCTTTTCCACAGTCTCCCCAACGGAGCCAAAGCCTCAGATTGCTATGGGAAGAACAATAAACACTATTACCCTTAGGAATCTAGTGAAAACCCATTTCCAACGGTGAAGAAAACTAAAAAACACCCTTTACCCTTAAGGAAAGGACAGGAATGCATGCTGGGCTCAGAGCTACAGTTAGGAATGGGGCAAGGATCCTAAGAAAGCCACAACTCTGAGACTCAGTGACACAGTACCTGCTGAAGACCGAGGCTTAATCACAACAGGTAATGCTCCTCTCATACCCTCACCCCACGCCAAGCTAACAAGTGTTAAATAACAAGTAACCCTGACATCCTGCTAGAAAAGAGGCAAAAACATGAAGAGAGGACCTCTCTGAGACACAGTACAAAGGGAGCACCTAAAACTAAGAATGGAACAAAATTGAGAAAAACTATGGAGATCTATATTCTCACCAAAGTTCCCTACTATTGTGGTAACTTGTTTGCTAATAAACTGGTATCGGCTTTCTTGCGTTGTCTATCTTACTTCCCCGTTCCTTTGCCAATGTTTTCTAGAGCCATTTCCCAATAATTACCTGTACTAAAATCTTTGTCATAGGGTTGGCTTCTGGGGGAACTCAAACTAAGTCACACTGTAGTTAGTGCCTGAGAAAACTTAAAAATGTAAACAGAGTTTTTAACCTGGCTCCATATAATTATCTGGAAAAAACGTTTTTAAATACTGATGTTTGGACCCCACTCACAAGGATTTTGATTTAGTGTTCTGGGTGGGTACCAAATATCAGTATATTTAAAATGCTCTCAAGGTGATTCTACTATGAAGCCAAGGTCGAGAACCTCTTCCTTAAAGTGTATGTAACGTGATGATGCATGCGCACTCTTCCAATGGATCATGAGCATCTTAATGATAGGGGTTTTGTCTTATTCATCTTTTTGTCTCAGGTTCTTAACTGGTACATAATACTTTTTAAATATCCATTGAATGAAAAGAACCCATTCAAGTAATGTTACTTTGGGGAACAGCTCATGTGGTAATTTTAAAAGTGTATCCACACATTCTCTGATACTTCTCCTTTCAAGAAGTAGAGCTTACTTCTCCTCCCCTAGAGCATGAGCGGTAGTTAGTGACTCATTTCTAATGAATAGAATGTGGTAGAAGTAATGCTCTGTCACTTCTGAGATTAGCTTAGAGAAGACTGCAGCTTCCATCCTGCATGCTTGTGAGTGCTCTCTCCGTCTCACTTGGTCTCTTTCTCTTTCCTCTCAAATTACTCACTCTAGGGGAAGTCATGTGGGGGGCAGCCCTATGAGAGGCCCACATGGGAAAGAACTGCCAACAGCCATGTGAGTAAGCTGGGAAGTGAATCCTTCAGCCCCAGTCAAGTCTTCAGAGGCTAAGGCCTTTGCTGACAACTTAACTGCAAATTCAAGAAAGACCCAGAAGAACCAGGACAGCCCAGCAGAACAACTCCCAAGTTCCTGTCCATCAGAAAATATGTGAGATAAGAAATGTTTGTTGCTTTAAGCTGCTAAATTTTGGAGTAATTTGCTATGCAGGAATTGATAATGAATACAGCTCTTCACCTGGATGTACCTGGCCAAGATGCTCTGGGCTATGTAAAATAGATGGTTAATCCAGGTTCCATCTGGGAACAAGATGACCCAACCACAATCCACAAATATTTCCAGATAAAGAAAAGTAAGAATAAAGTGGATATTTGTAAAAATACCATACCAGATATAATTTTCCATAAATGAAGCTACTTATCCCATTGCATTTCCCATTCCCATAGCACAGCCCTGTGAGGTTAACCCAATTCCTTTTTTGCTGAGGTTCTGAGTCTGCCATGGCAGAGTTTCTATAGGTCAGTGTCCTTACCTCAGCCTAATCAGCAAAGGAACTTCTGCTGCTATGCTTTAGGACCACATGCTATAAGCAGAGTATTTGCTTATTATTTAAAGCTTACTAAAAATGAAAGACTTCTTTTGACTAGGAAAACTTTTAAATATCTAGGTTGCCAGTTTTTGGTGGCAGACCTTCTTCCTATACAGAGATAAATAATCTAAGAAATTGTCTTAGATCAGGTCTCCTAGAAGCAGATCTTGAGCCTGCAGTTGATTTACCAAGGAAGTGCTCCAAGCAGAAGACAGTAAGGGAGTGAGAGAAGCAGGCAGGGAAGAAGCAGCAGCAGCCAAGGGAGGCTAAGGTTTCCTTTCTGATCAAGCCTGACATGCTGTTTGGAGGTGGTGGGAGGGGGGGAGGAGAGTGCCCCTAATGAGCAAGGAGGCTCCAGTGCCCAAGGGTAACCCCCAGAGCTAAGCTGAAGGTGACAGCAAACCTTGGAAAAGCTGGGTGATGAGTGCACAGAGGGATTCCAGGGGACCTGGATGGGGCTCCAACAGAGTTTTCTCAGAAACTAATTTTGGACACAAGCATCATCATTCTATGTAGGATTGCCAGAATTAGCAAATAAAAACACAGGATGCCTAGTCACATTTGAATTTCAGATCACTAATGATCACCTTTTTAGTATATGTCCCTTGCATCACATATTTTCTTTGGAATATCTTTAGAGTGTTTATTTGTTTTGCAAAATGTAAGAGACTTCGGTAGTCAGGGGGGTTGTTGCTAAGGTCAGCAGGTACCCCATACTACCAACTGATCAGTATGAAAATGTCCTCTTGTTGTGTTTATACGATGCCAAATATCAGGATTCAAACCAGAGGTATTCAAATATTCCACTCATCAATCCATCCATGGACCTATCCATCCTATAAACATTTACTGAGGACTAACTACCAGGCACAGTGCTGCATTCTGGGAATAAAATAGTGAGCAAGGCTGAACTCTATGTCTCTCCTAAATATCTAGATATATGACCACATTTTCAATTGTTATAGATGCCTGGCAAACTATAAACATATCCTGGAACTAAAGGAAACGTTGCTCATGTGATCTGTATTATTTTTCTTGAATTATTTGCATTCATTTGGAAGTGATGGATACAGGAGGATATCACAGTTTATATACTCAACTCATTTGATTCTATGTGTGTTTTGACCTATATGACAATCTAATTTTACTGGTTACCTATAGAAGTTAATCCCAAATGTGTGACAGAAAGGACTCTCCCTCCAGTTTTTTTTTGGTTTTTTTTTTAAAGATTCCTCAAGAGCATGCCACAAGTATATTATATTTTAATAATACAATATATAGTTTATTCAGAGAATAACTGTCTTATCAAAGACAGTTTTCAATGACCATAGTTAAGAAAGGAGCACAGGTGTTTTTAAAGTATTATACTCTATTGTTTCATAGCACAAATAAATCTACTCCATCAGCTCCCCCATGCCAATGGCTTCTTATACGATTCTACTGGTATCCCAGTGTGTAGTATTTTTATTTTTAGTTAGAATTAATAGTACAAATGTCCTCAGAGATAACTGACTTTTTTATGTTGCCAGTTTGAGTCCTCGATTCCCTAATTTCATACAAAAGTGCAATATTATCTAACCTGCTGCTGTAGGACTCTGTCCACTGCAGGGCAGGCCTACTTAGCAGTAACTGGGGGAATTATCATTTTTCAGTACCTATGCAAACGAAGCGCAAAATATAGATGAACCTCATAGGTCCCTCTATTTTAATTAATCTGAAAATCACCTCACTGTTATTTAGCTTCTTTTCCAAGTTTAAAACAAACAAAAAAATCAGAGAAATAAATAACTGAGTCAACTTTAGCAGAAGAACAATCACGTGAGAAAATATCTACATGAGAAAACTTAATGGAGATTTTTTAAATGTAGCCCTCCTGTTTCTGCATGCTATTTCTAAACCTTACTTTGTCTCTCAAAATATTCAAGGAAGGCGAAGTTTGGTAACGAACAATGTCACCAATGTCACCCCAAAGAACTGGCAGTGCTCCAGTGGAACACACATTCTGACAAAAGCTAAGCAAAGGTTTTTCTGTGTAACATTTGTCAAAGTATAACTGAACTAACGAAGTCAGTCAACTAGCTTCCTGATTACTGACCTAAGACTCGTGGAGGCAAACCAGTTCCTCCATGCCCCATCTATTTGCTGTCTTGCAGTGAGACAGAATTCCACGCTTCCTGGCTAGCCGCAGGCTAATGGGAGCGAGCACTAGGGAGAATCCCAAGGAGAGTATCTTCTTGTGCAACTAAGATAAATATCTTTGAGCAATAAGTGAACAATTCCAAGATACTATCTAGGAAATTGTATAATATTCCAAAATGGATTCAGGGGTGGGGGTGGTGGAGGAGGGAGGGTACTAGTGTCAAGAACTCTAATAGGTATTACATGGAAAAAAAAATCCCAAGGTCAAATGTCTGCAACACCAGGGGGAAAAAAATTAGAAGGATTTTTCCTGTACTGAAAAAAGGTCTTTTAACATGCTAATGTATAGTGTGATGCTCCGAAGCTATGCACTTCACAGTTCCCTAAGCCTTTTTTTAAGCCCAGAGCCTTTCTTCCATGGAGTATCTGTGGTAATCACTATTCAGAAAGCACTCATCTCTGAACACCCCCATGCTCCCACCAAGGAAATGTGCATTTTAAACAAAGGGTCCAAACCTGAACCAAAGGAGTGAAATGCTGACGGCTGGATTTCACTGGGTGGACAAACAATAGATGAGGAAGATTTTGATGAATTATTTCAACTTCACAGGACTTCGGGTGACATATCCGCCACCAAGAATTAGAGAGAGCTCTGCTGGCACATAACAGAGAAAAATAGTATTTCTTAGCCTGAGCTTTTGGGAAGTAAAAGCTGCTTTTCAGACTTTGCTCTTATCTTCAAATTATACTTTTTTCAAATTGTAAGGAGCCACCTATAATTTATTTTCTCCTAGGACTGAGACTTAATCTTCTAGGAACAAAAGGGAAAAGCTGTTAAACTATCATATGCAAATATACTCTTTAGAAAAAGAGACTGGCTATTTTGCTACAACAGCCACATGGTAAAATTCAAATTTTGCAAAGTGTTCATTGCATCCAAAGCATATGCAAATGAATATTCCCATGAAGTCAAGGCAATCCATTTCCTTCTCCCAAAAGTGTCCTGTGGAATAGGTCACTTCATTCTAAATGTTCAGTATAATATCTTGCGACTCACATACTATGTTGGACAAATTTGCTACATGGAAAATTCATTTCCAAGGAATAAGTTGTTTCTTATATATAGTCAACAAAACAGTAGTATTTCTAAACTCTGTTTAGAAAAAAATAATAAATCAGATATATCCAGTAATTGTTGCTGATTTTTTTTTTTGATGGTGAGTACCCTCTCAACTAGTATATGTTCGGTTTTCTCCTTTTTTTTAAGTTTATTATTCTCTGTGGTTTTTTGTTTCTTTTTCTTACTGAAGAGGAAAAGAAAGAGTTGTCAATTTCAAAACAGTCTGCTACTGATACATTAGAAGGAAATTTAATTATTCTGGCATAAAAAGCTAGGAAAGCAAAATAAATACATTTAATACAGACAAACTCTCAGCTACTCTAATTGTTTATGCAATATAAGGGCTTTCAAATAATAAGTCCTTAAGTAATAAATTGATATGGGAAAGAATAATGATACCCAGGTGCAAAACCTTAATCTGAGACCTGGGCCACATACTCAATAGCATAATTACCTCTATTACCATATTCTAGCTTAACATAAGAGTTTGAGTCATGGAAACTGGATAGAAATGAAAGACAAACTATGTTCAAATTGGAGGATCGCACAATGGAAACCAGGTATCTAAATAGCTACTTGAAATTTAAAAGCAAGCTTCAGTTTTGTATGAAACATTCCATTTAAACATGTGCCACACTCGGTCTAAGCCACAAAACACGAGTTAAGAAAATTCTCTGTTGAGAACGTCAGTATTCTTAGTCAAAAATCCTCACAGAAGGAACTTCTTTAATTTCCAAATAGTATCTCAAGCTACTCCATCAGAACTAGATTCTGTTGTTTTAAAAAAAGATCCTTCTCTGTGCTACTCCAAGGTCTCTACCAGGAGGGTTTCTCATTACAGGCTTTTGAATGCACCCACTGCGTTTATCTTATATTTTGTATATTCATACAGTATTTACCTGAATGACTAGCATAGGACCTATGCCAGATAATGATATCTCTGGAGTTCACATTTCTTAACTCTAAAAGAGCACACTAATTGAGAAAAAGGTTCAGTCTAGTCCAACAGCTCTTGGATGCATCCCCTTGACTTTTCTTTCCATTATTAGGATGAAAGAATAGGATATCTCACCAGTCCACAATTCTGAAATCTGAAAAGTTCTGAAACTTGGAAATATTTTCATGATTTATTTGGCAGCAAAACCTGACTGTTCCTACATTTCACCATCGACATATTAATGTATTTGATTACATGATATTGACCCAACTTTTCTGTGGATGTTATAAAATATGTGGTGTATGTATTATATTACCTTACTAAAATCTGAAAAAAAATTTTAACTATTATATAAAACTGACCTAAGACTATCAGAAGAGAGACTGCAATGCTGCTATATATATTGACTGAATTGCAAAATTGACTTACCTACCAACACACATAAATGACTGAAAAGTTCAGCAACTCATGCATTGCAAGCAAGGTGTTAGAGTCGCTGTAACCACATCTCCTGTGATGCATGCCACATGATCTGCATCTCATCGTTTGGGGCTCTGGAATCACTGACGGAGCATGTAGATCCAGTGTATTACTCTACGACAACGTAATATTAACAAACATGAGTGTAACTTTCTTCCATCATTCAATTGGCAGAATTAAAAAAAAAAAATCAAGCCCTTTATTTAGCTTCACTGTTGAATATTTCTGATAGACTCTCAGGTAAAGAATCATCTACTATATATGTATGTTTATTTTCATTGAACATAACTAACAGACATTCTAGGCGGTTACCTAGACTATGGGCCTAGAGTCAGAGTTTTTTATTTTTACCTTAAATTCACCTAACAGTTGAATTTGTTTTTACCTTGAACATGTATTGCTTTTTAACTAAAAAAATACCTCTATTTTAAATTTTAAGTTAAAAAATTGAATGTTACTGTATTATTTCATCTTCTTTTATTATCTAGACATAAATATTATACTCAGTCGACCTGTGGGCCCTTTGCAGATGTGTCTGTTTAACACTGACTCTTTTCTGTTTCTTTTATTCTAACTACATTTGAAGTTCCTCTTTGAAACCTGTATGATTTCCTTTGCAGGCTCTGCAGAGTGTGCAATATACACCCTCTAGAACCATAAACAGAAGAAAAGTGTCCTTCCCCAAATCACTCAAATTATGTTTCAATATAACCAGCACCAAGATGGAGTGAACAAAGCTCAAGTAGAGTCAGAGACCTTTACCAGGGATGGCCAAGACCTAGTCACATTTTCAGAATCATTTAAAAATAAGTCAAGATGAAATTTAACAACACTATAGGTATCCTACTCTAGCCCTGAATTTTCAGCACACAAACATGTAAGTTTGGCTGAGAATTATCTACATGAGGCATGACACTGTTTTTAATACAGTAACACATCAGCATATGAGAAGAGTTCCCCTTCCTAAGCCTCAGCTCCAAAAGTAAAACCATGAAGATTGTCTCTCTGTGTGGGTTTAGGTCACTCTGGACTGGAGAATATGTTCTGAGAGCTTGTTCTAGTTTTCTGTAGAACCTAGAGCAATCTTATATCTCTATTTTTCACAGAAATGTATAGCAAACACAATGAAATATTGTTCTATTTTTCAATCTCTTTGTGCCTTATAATGTAGTACTTAAGGATGTAGGTGATGAACTGAGATTCTCTGAGTTAAATTCCACCTAAACCACAGATTATTCCTAACTTAACAGATATCAGAATTATTGAGGCCCTTTTCAGACCATGCACTATAAAGAGCCAATCTGTATTCCCCAAAAAGGGGAAGACGCTCATCCCCTTCTCAGTGTCATCTCAGATGACGTAATTCCTCATAGGCTTTTCATTTGTTCAATCTAATCTTTAAATGAGTTTTCCTGGGGTAACTAACTGTTATTGGGTTATCAAAAAAGCCATGACACATTTTTGCAATGAAAAATAGAAAAATATGTCATGACTTTTCCAACAATCCAATACTTTGAGACAAGATACCACTATATATGGACATCTGAAACAAGGTTCTTGTCCAAAAGAAACTTAAACTTTAGTTAAAGGTATGTTATACATCCCCCAATGTAGCTACTATACAACTATGAATATATGCAATAAAAATGAAGAAAACAGGCATGTCCTCACTGAAACACTAACTTTAAAAATGCCTGCTCCATGACACAATTATTCCTATTTGGAAGTTTCAGGCTGCCTATTTTCATATTCTACATTAGTCTCTCATTTATTTCTGAGTTCATTGAATGTACGTATCATGTTCCTTCATAGAATGAACGCTCCTTGGAAGACAAGGGAAAGGAGATTGCAAGCACCCTATCCTGCTCATGACCGAGAGCAGGAATGCCAACAAGAGAGGAGCTCAACTCAGCCGTCTCTGTTCTCTCTGCCATGACCAGCATTCTCCATCTCTGTGACTGAGACCACCATTCATCTAGCTGTGCACATCAGGAACATACCAGTTATCTCTGACACTCCCACCAGTCTTCAGTGAATTTTACTTGCTAAGTATTCCTCACACCACCATTATTGTTCTCTTTCTCCAGAATAGTACATGGTCAAGCTAAAACTTCAAAATTCCAAAATAGAGAGCACATGGTAAAAGAGGAGAGTCTTCATTCCATCCCTCAACACCAAATCCCACAAACCAGAAGTAACCATTGCTTACCATTTCTCATTTATTGTTCCAGAAAGCTTCAGTGTACATACAAACATTTTAATGTTGGGTGGGAACTCAGGAGGCCTAAGAAAGGAAGGGATTCACATCCAAGGAAGCAATAAGCAATTAAAAAGTAATTCTAATCTTATTTGCATCTTTAGATGAATGTGGAAGACTATCAAATCTTAGACAATTATACAGCACTGTTTAAAATCCCCCTGCTTCTCTTCTTCCATTGTCTTATTCCCCCACAGGTGTCAAGAGCCTCACCCTCTCGAGACTTTCAACTCTGAATTCTTGCCCTGCTCATTCTTCAAATCTTAGCTACAACATCTTGAAAGGGCCACTCTACCCCCCAGAGCAGGTCAAGTCCACCACTATGCAAGCGCACAGCACTCTAAGCTCCTGTTTCATGCTACCTATCACCATTGTTATCAAATAACTAATTATGTAATTTGACAGTTGGTTGATGTCCGATTGCGCTAAGATTCCACAAGGGCAGGGACCTTATCTCTCTTGCTCATCTCTGCTTCACCAGCACCCAGCACAGCACTAAGAGAGTACGAAGCCTCAAAATGTATTGAATGAATGAATGGTCAAGATAATGGTGGATCAATGGTAAATAAATTTCAAACAACAAACCCCAAAAATTATAACATTATTTCTACAAGAAAGGGAAATTCTCGATTTTCAAAAACTGACTTACATATTCACATTTAAAAAATTGTTGGCAAGCTACCTGTATTTCATTATAACATGAAAAAAATCTATGCCAGGTAACTAGAACAGATTTTTAAATTCTTATTCTTTGTACAATGAAACTGAAACCAAGAAAGGATTAAATGACCTCTATGATGACAGAGCACTTGTGAGAAAGTCACAATTGGGAGGTGAGGCTCTAGTGGCAGAGGGGTTAGGAGAAGGGAATCAGTGAGGGACAGGAGGAAAGAAAATCCTACCAATTCAGCAGAAAACACACAACCAATCCCACTAAAACTTACATCTTAATGCAGGTTTATATAGATGACAGGAGGGTGAGTGGTAAATAAAGGCAGTTAAACATG
>NW_017732249.1:143251-145087 GCF_001890085.2 Hipposideros armiger | reverse complement strand
AATGATTTAATCAATCATGCCTACATAAAAATCTCTGAACTACAGGATTTGGAGAGCTTCCAAGTTGGTGAACAAGAACATATCCATGTGCTGCGAGGGTGGTACACTCCTATCTCCATGGGGACAAAAAAGAAGCTCCTGTGCTTGGGACCCTTCTGGACCTACCTTAAGTATCTTCATCTGGTTGTTCATTTGTATTCTTTAATATCCTTTGTAATAAACCAGTTATCTAGTAAGTAAACTGGTTTCCTGAGTTCTGTGAGATGCTCTAGCAAATTAATTGAACCTGAAAAGGGGGTCATAGGAACTTATAATTGATAGCCAGTAATATAACAGGTGTGTCAGAAGCACTGTGATTTCCATCTGAAGTGGGGTGGAGTGGAGTCTTGTGAGACTGAACCCTTAAGCTGTGGGATCTGATACTATCTCCAAGTAGATGATGTCAGAACTGAGTTAAATTATAGGACGCCCCCCCCCTGGGGTGTGGCAGTATCATTTCATGTGTGGAAAACCCAGACATCAACATCGGTGTCAGACATGAAGTAGTGTTATATTGTAGTAGAATACTGAGAGTAGAGGAGATATACAGGAGGTTTCTGTTGTGTTTTTGTGTGTTTGTTTTGGCTTTTTTTCTAAATAAAGTTCAACATCAAAAAATTGGAGATCTTTTCTAAAGATATTGGATGACTCAAAAAGAGATCTCCATATTCATTCCTGTAGAGGTCTCCCAATGTATAAATCTTCTACCACACCACCAGACCATGCACTCCAAATAGAAGACATCCAGTTGATATTCTCACCAATGCACGAAAATCTGCTAATAATCTTTACTGCCTCACTTTCTTCCAGTGGGAGTAAAGGGGGTGGGCCAGAAACAGACTTCTCAGGGAATCATGGATAGTTTTTTTGTTGGTTTTTTGTTCTTAGAGATTAATTTGGTATCTTCAGAGATATTTGAAAAACTGTATCACTAAAACATGATTTGTATTCTATGAGACAGAAACAATCATGGAGGAAGAATGAACTCTTAAAAATCAAAAGTACGCTTGCCAAAAATATTAGCAAAATAAAATAAATCACTCAGAATACAGATCCAAAAGACTGAAAGTATTAGAGAAAATCTAAACCCATTAGAGTTGATAGTCCAAGAGCCTAAAGTTCAAATATTAGGAGTTATAGAATGAGAATACAGAAAAAGTGAAAGTGAGAAAATCAAGTAAGAACTCAATCTAGATGCTTTCCCAGAACATAAGGACTCAAGTCCTTACAACAATGTCCAGCACAGCGAAAGGTATCCCCCTGGGCACATCACCATGACATTTCCAAACATTAAGAATAAGAACCTTAAGGTTTCCAGAGAGAAAATGCAAGCTACAAAGGCACAAGAATCACACTGGCATCAGGCTTCTCATCCAAAACAACATGTGGTGCAATAACTTTATATTTCTGAGGAAAAACTATTTTCATATTAAAACCTACCACCAGCCAAATTAGCATGCAATGATATGACAGAAAAGCAATCACGTCACACTGAGAAAATTTCTCTCTTGTACGTTTTGCTTTTTTTAAGAAATTCCTGATGCTTCATCTATTCTCAGTTTCCGAAATATAGGTTTTTCAAAGTTCTTAATTTCTTTTGATTTGGAGAAAGTTCTTCTTGTCAATCTTATCTTTTTATCCCTTTACATCTTATATTCTATTCCCTAAACATTTTATATTCACTCTTCCATGTGTCCAAAGACTAATTTACCCATCAAGAAAAGGTTATTGCCTGTGTACTATATGCTAGGCACTGCAGTAGTTTCTAAGAGGTACAGATGAATAAGGCACAGTGCC
>NW_017732249.1:139482-140501 GCF_001890085.2 Hipposideros armiger | reverse complement strand
GACCACACACAAGTTTGATAACCTGTCAAAAATTACTGGAGCTTGGATGGGATGTGTTGCCACACCCACCATACTCGCCTGACCTTGCGCTGTCAGACTTCCACTTGTTTTGCTTTCTTCAAAACTCCTTGCGTAGTATAACGTTCAATTCAGATGAGGCTGTAAATCAGCACCTTGTTCAGTTTTTTGCCAATAAAGACAGGTCCTTCTATGAACGAAGGATTATGAAGCTCACTGAAAGATGGCAAAAGGCTATCTAAACAAAATGGGCAATATATCATTGATCTTTGTTCTTTATATAAATAAATGACCTTTGAAAAACACAGACAACATACATATGGCTTTTCCGACAACCCAATAACTTCAGGAGGAGCTTTCCTGCATTAACCAAGGACATGGGCATAAGTCTGGGAGCTGCAGATGCTTAATGTGCTATCAGGTGAGTCATGAGGTAGGTATCCCCAATGTGGGATACCCTGGGGAACTGGCATAGTTCCTGAAGCCATATAATAAATTGTAGATAATAACCTATTATGGGTATCCATGCATGTTTTGAAAAGATATCAGATATCAGGGAACACAATCTATACTCCAGCAATCATTAATGTAGGAGGAATGTTAAAGACCTTTTAATCCAACCCACCCTGTCCCTCATTTGTTATTGGGGTAACTGAGATCTAGAAATATTAACTAACTTGCTTAAAGTTACACAGAGAAGGAAGCTCTAGTTTCCTAGGCCCAAAATATATATATATTTCTGAATGAATCTTCCTGGCCTCCTCCAATTGCCTGTGTGCTGAACTCTCTCTTCATTAATATTTTGTTTAATTATGGTAACATTTTATTGGAGAGCCCAAGTATGATTTTGAAATACAAGTTAATTATTTTATGAACAAAAAAATAGCATTTATTATTTAGAGTTTAATGATAGGGCTCAAAAATAAAGGAGAAAGTATTGAAATCTTAAATTATATAGAATAGGAAAGTCAGTGAAGACACAAAACACTAATTTCTAAGAA
>NW_017732249.1:68763-138872 GCF_001890085.2 Hipposideros armiger | reverse complement strand
TTTTACAAATTGCTCTCAAAGGAAGAATTGGTGCTAAATATACTTCTTTCCTTGATACTTCAGAACGCACTATCCAACCTTTGTAACCCTTTTGAATATGACTGTACTCACAATCTGCTTTCTTCATTGTTTACTTCAGCTCCTACTGACAGTGGAAAGTTGTCTTTGGAATATAAACAGTTTGTCCTATGTTGTTTCTTTTTGACAATGTGTACCAATTATCATAATTTTTAAAATAATAATAGACATCCAATTTCTGCTTGGAGACATAGAAAGTTGTAAAGAGCACCGCTCCCAACGTTTTGATTAAAAAGAAAAAATCTGGAGAAACAGGAAATTTATGACTTTTCTTGAATCTACCAGTGTGCAGTAACTTGACTAGTTCAAATGCCAGCAACAAGTTATTCTAATTTGATTATATTGAAGTAGAAGAGTTCAGCTAGGGGAACAGGCTAGTTTTTGGAGGCCAACAATACATTAGTGAAAGGGTGAAGACTTAAGTGGCAGCAAATATAAAGGCCTTTTTTGTCCCCGCAAACCTTACCAGACACTCACAGAAACGCTTGGGAGAATCCTAAAAAAGTTTCCCTTCTGTTGTAGAACTAGAATAAGAGAATAGCAGTTACTGCAGGAGGGGCAAGAAATTTGCCCAGACCCTTCTCTCCCTTCTTACCTATAGAAAAAACAAAACAAACAAACAAAAACTACTTTACTCTGTGGGGGAGGGGAAAAAACACGATCACACTTAGCACATTAGTAAAATCACATTGCATCTGGGGGAAGACAACAGGAAATAAACCTGGACTCTGAAGGGGAAGCAGCAATATGTGCAAAGTTCAGAACATCACTAGGGAAGGACAGGATCACCAACAAGGCCACATCCCCAAGATGCAGGGACACAGTGACTACCTAAGACTGATGCTTAAACAAACAATGGAGAATATGCACACCACCCCCAGTGCCCACTGTTAGGCTAAGAACTAATAAGCACTGAGTCATAAGTAACATGCAAGAGACAGACCTTTCTCTCTAAGGCACAGCACAAAGGCAACACTTAAGACAGGATCATTCAAAAAAAAAATCCTCTCTCAAACCAATTTCTACTTTAAAAACAGAAATTACCCCTAGAGGAATTTAAAGCACATGGTGCATTCAGGGTAAAAGCCTAAGACTTTTACAGAGAGATAAATAGGTAGCTCTATTCATGTTTGGTACCTGACACCCTCCTAGGCTACTTAGTTAGAAATGGATATAGATACACACACACACACACACACACACACACACACACACACACACACACACACACACTTACACCTGATACTAATTTCATCAGTTGTGGTATTTCAGAATTACAGCCTGCAAAGGAAATTTTCCTTGTATGGAGTACTTTTTAAGAGGTTAGCTCAGCTAGTTAAGGACTCCTATAGCCATGCTCCCAAAGCCCTCTACAGCACTGCTTCTCAAATTTAAAGGTGCCTATGAGTCACCTAGGGTTCTTGTTAAAATGCACATTCTGATTCAGTAGGTCTGGGGGTGGGGGGCCTTGGAGCGTTTCTAACAAATCCTCAGGTTGATGCTGTGGTCTATAGGCCATCATGTTGAGTAGGAAAGCTGTAAAGAATTGAGCATAGGTAGGGATGGGCCTGAGTTCTTCCTTGCTTACCTTTTTATAAAAACTCTAGTTATGTTATTCCTGTTTTTATCATTCTAGCAGTCTTCAGGGCTACATGAGGGCAGACACTATATCGCTTTCAACTATTCCAGCCTGGACTAAGACTGTCATCTCAGAAATTCTAGTCACACTGAGCCTTTAAAAAGGCACACTTGTGAAATGTGCCTGTCTGATAGTTTATTTATTTATTTATTTATTTATTTTATTAAAGTTTATTGGGGTGACAATGGTCAGTAAAGTTACATAGATTTCAGGTATACAATTCTATAAACATCATCTATATATCACATTGTGTGTTCACAACCCAGAGTCAGTTCTCCCATCACCATATATTTGATCCCCTCTACCCTCATCTACAACCCCACTTCTCCCTTATCCTCTGGAAACCACTAAACTATTATCTGTGTCTATGAATTTTTGTTTCTTCATTTGTTTGTCTTGTTCCTTTGTTGCTTTCAGTTTTATATCCAACATATCAGTAAAATCATACGATTCTCGACTTTTTCTACGTGACTTATTTCACTTAGCATAATAATCTCAAGATCCATCCATGTTGTCGCAAATGGCACTATTTCATCTTTTCTTATGGCAGAATAGTATTCCATTGTGTATATATACCACATCTTCTTTATCCAATCATTTATCAAAGGATACTTTAGGTCTTTCCACATCTTTGCCACCATAAATAAAGCTGCAATGAACATCGGAGCACATATACCTTTATGCATAAATGTTTTCAGATTTTTTTGGTAGATACCCAGGAGAGGAGTTGCTGGGTCATATGATAATTCTATTCTTAATTTTTTGCAGAAACTCCACACTGCCTTCCATGGGGTCTGCACCAAACTACATCCCCACCAACAGTGTATGAGGGTTCCTTTTTCTCCACAGCCTCTCCAACACTTGTTATTATTTGTCTTGTTGATGATAGCCATTCCATCTGGTGTAAGGTGATATCCCATTGTGGTTTTTACTTGCATTTCTCTGAAGATCAGTGACATTGAGCATCTTTTCATATGTCTGTTGGCCATCTGTATGTCCTCTTAGGAGAAATGTCTATTCAGGTACTCTGCCCGTTTTTAATTGGATTGTTTTGTTGTTGTTGTTGTTGAGTTGTATGAGTTCCTTATATATTTTGGATATTAGCCCCTTATTGGAGACATTGTTTGCAAAAATCTTCTCCCATCCAGTTGGTTGCCTCTTTATTTTGTCGCCGGTTTCTTTTGCTATGCAGAAGCTTTTTAGTTTGATATAGTCCCATTCATTTATTTTATCTTTTACTGCCCTTGTCTTTGAAGTTAAATTCATAAAATCCTCTTTGAAGATATTTTCAGTTAATGGTTATTTTTGTTTTTTTAAAGAAGCAAAGGGTTAACCAGTTGGCCATCTGGTAGAAAGAAACAATGCATAGTCATGTTGAGATAATTTTATTCTGGTGAAAAAAACGTGTTGTGGACCTCGTCTACGGGGAAGCTCCAGCCCAGGTCACATCTCAAACTGTTTTAAGAAGAGTTGCTTAAGAGGCACTGTTCTGTAATATGTGCACATCTGTCATGTCAAGTCCACAGCGGCCTCTGTATGAAGCAAGTATCACGTATATGACTTATGACAGCAACTGTTGTCTTCATTCTGTCTCTTACAAGCCTCTCAGGGAGGTTTGTCTGCCTCAGAGTCTACTGCCATGTCCCCATCACACCTGTGAGAAACTAACACTTGAAGACTTAAGGTTAATTGTCCCCTGCAAAAAGGATATGCACAAAAACATACAGGGAAACCCATGAAATCCATGGAATATCCATCATAATGAAAAAATGATTAATCCCTCAAGATAAGTGACTTAGCAGGAAACAGCCCAGATTTTATTAAAGACTAAAGACCCTGTTGCATTCTCTGACCAGTTAAAAAGAAAAATCTGTTGACATCAAACATGTAGCCCACATGGATTAAATTAGGTCACTCTTCGTGTTACAGTTTAAGATTTCATAAAGTACAGCTTGTGGTTAATCACGTGTTTCAGTTCTGAAGGACTGGTTGATGACTTCCCAATCTTTTCATATTGTACCACTAGCAATATTTACCCAAACTCCACCACGGCACTCTTCAACCTGGTCTTAATAATCCAGCCCCCAGTTTTGTAGCCCACTCCACATTTTGATTCCCAATAAACAAATATTTGTGGTGTGTTCGTGGGCTGTTTAACTGCTAGCATATTTGGTTTAGGACAGCAATCTATGAAGAAAGGGGACACATCTGTGAACCCTGGGTTGAGTGTTGTTGGGAATGGGTTTCATTGAAAGCACCAGGTCCTTTTTTTTTTGAAAGGTTCAATAACAGCTGATGGAGACTAAACTGGGACAGCTGTTCAAGGGGGACAATTCTTCAAAAGTGTCTAATGAGGAATTTTTCTTCTCCATCCCCACCACCCTGATGCTATTTGAGAGCCCCAAATGTTAGGGCATTAATGGGTTTTCAGATAAGCGGGAAACAGAGAAGACAATGGAAGGGAGAGATTTCCTTTATACATATGCAAGGTCTCCAGATGCTTCAGTTTCTGAACTTCTTAGCATGACTCTGGGCATGCACTTAACCACTTGGGAACTCACATAGGGAAGGAATGTTTATTCATATCAGTATCTTCCTGTTTGCAGGATTAGAGGCTGTCAAAAACAAAGACATCAGCAAGTCCATGCTGTCTGTCTTGATTCACTTAATTCATTTTGTTTGCAGTCATAACAAGCATGTTATTTATTTAGTTGTAAGTACATACCAAAGTAAGGATGCATTCACTTTAATCCTTTAATTTAACAAGATCACATACTTTAGGAAGCCAAAAGCTTTACAGCAAGATTAGAACAAAGAGTTCTGTTTCCTCTTAGATTAAAATAGATATCCTGAGTATTTGATTTGTGGTATATCATTATGTTTGATATTTAGGTGCTCTCTTGCTGAGGTCTAAATTAGTATGTTTATTAAATTCCCTCTAAGTGGCATTTTACCCACTGTGTTTACATTTAGAATCATCTTTCATGATAAAGGCTGTCATGAAATGGGAAAACTGATTTACTGCCTATATTTCTTCCAAGTTTGGTAGCTAAGACCCATCTGCCAACAGAAATAAAGTGTGTGTATGGACTCACATGCATGTGTGCATGTACACACACACACATACACACACACACACACACACACACAATTTCCTTAAGAGATCTCTGGCCCTTTAGCTCACTCCCTTTCTTAGTTCAGTTTTTCAGCAACAGGAGATGGTACTAGGCACTAGGTCAGTTTGTTGTTTTTTTTGTTTATTGTTTCTGATTTCTGCTAAAATTTTTCTTTCCAATGCACTCTCTTTGCACCATTAGGAGGTCAGGCTGGGTTTGCATTCAAAACCTTGTCTAGCATGGAAAGGCTTAGACAGAAACAACCTTTTTGAACAAGGCATTGTTTACTTGGTGAACCACAATTCAAGTATCTACTCTTGAGAAACAGATTGAGATATATGTTAAAATAAATTTAAAATAATCAGTTTGGCTTGAAGAAACCACCCCCAAAATGTTAATCTATGAATAGAAATCTTAAGTGGTTAAAATAACAAGACTATGGAAATAGTAAATCAATTTCTACAAAGATTCTGAAGTGACTAGCTTTTATGTAGATGACTTGCTGCTATTCCATTCCCTGCAACCCCCCAACCCTCATCTATATGGCCTATGTGCAAGCGAAGGTGTCTAACAAATAGTGAGATTTGTAACCAAAGGTTATATTTGTAAACAAGTGATGGCACAAAGATCTGTCTTCCAGAGTCCTAAGTAATGGCTGCACCTCCCACATTGATATTTCCTTTGCAGAGATGTAGAGCCAACCCTTCTCCAACTCATGTACCCTCTGCCCAGTCCCTCTAAAGTGACTGTCCAACCTCTATTTTATAAGGCAGCCTATTCCAAGTCCACACAACTCCAAGTTCCACCACATAAAAAGCACACCATCAAGACAGATGCACTCATTAGCACCTTGCCTACAGAGATTTATCAGGTTAGCTAATTCAAATACCTGGTAGTTCCTGAGGAATTGAAGTTCAGAGAAGGTAAGTTGTGGACGGGATGGGTAGAAAGGTTTGAGAGAATAGTCAAGTGTCATGAGGTCAACTGGACACTGAAAGGAATAGCTTGTGCACAGTGGAAAGAGCACTAGTCTTGGAGTCAAACAGACCTGGGTTCATTTTCCTCCTCCATGATTCTTTGTACGTCAGGTGATGTTCCAAATACTACACATAGTGATCCATTTAATCCTCTCAACAACTCTGGGAGATAAGAACTATTAACATGATTACCTCCATTTTACAAATAAGAAAACTGAGGTACAGAAAAGTTTCAGTAATTGACTAAAGTCCCACAGCTTTGTAAGGGGTGATGCTAGAATTTGAATCCAAGAAGCCTGGCTCAGAGTCCACATCCTCAACAAACTCTGTGATATACCTTTATAATGTCCCATGAAGTATGTGACTTAACATTTAAGCCCTAAGGGCCTATTTAGGAAACTAGAGGTTAAAATATTGGATTGTTGGAAAAGTCACGACGTATTTTTTCTGTGTTTTTCGTCACAAAAATGCATCATGACTTTTCCAACAACCCAATACTTACATCAAGTTGTGTTGTGAGAATTCAATGTGAATATGCATGGCAATTATTAAAAACTAATTTCCTTCTTAAACAGATGAGGTATCTACAGAAAATGGAACAAAGAGGGCATGAAAAGGGAACTTCACCTGACTCACACTTTTGCGGCCATGTTTCCAGCTTCCCACCAATGCCCCATGTCCTCCCCAGCCCTTATGTACCACATAAGTCGTTCCTCCAGCCCTGTCTGCAGACTAATGAACAGCTGCTTGAGTAGGACGACAGGGCACTTTCATCTTCAGCACAACAGAAAGGAGCAATAGAGCAGAGAATATTAACAAGACAAACCTTCGTCTTCTAGAATGGCAGTGGAAAACTTAGGTTATTTGTTTCATTATGTTTTCATTCTCACAACACGAGCAAAATTCCTTAGTGCTAACTGGGTAAAAATCCAGCCTGCTGAGAATTAGTTCCATTTACCAGAAACTGCTTTTTTCCCTTCATTTTACATTTTCCAAATGCAAAGCAAGACAGTTTTGATGTTGTCACATCAACAAATATGAATTCACTGCCCACAAACGTCCTGGAGGAGGCTACAGGCGGAATAGCAGAAACTGTGTGCAATTGGGGGTTAGAAGAATCAGGTTCTACTCTTGGTTCTCCCACTCTTCTAGGTGACACCTGATTTAACCTTTCCATGTTTCTTGACCTTCCTCTGTATACTGTGATAATCTCCTGTGCTCCCTCTCAGCTCTAATTCACAAAGCCCTAGCCACATTGCACGCTAGGGCCGCTGTAACAAATTATCACAATGTGGGTGGCTTAAACAACAGAAATATATTGTCTCCCAGTTTTGGAGGATAGAAGTCTGAGATCGAGGTGTCACCAGGGTTAGTTCCTTCTAAAGTCTATAAGAAAAATATCTGCCCCTTTTCTAATTTCTGGCAGTTTGTTGGCAATCTGTAGCATCCCTTGGCTTGTAGAAGCATCGCGCCAATCTCTGCCTTCATCCTCACATGATGCACTCTCTGTGTGCATGTCTTTGTCCAAGTCTTCCCATTTTTATAAGGACACCAATCATACTGGATTAGGGGACCACCCTACTCCAGTATGAGCTCATCTTTTTTTTTTAAAGATTTTTATTGGGGAGTTGGGGGAGGGGAACAGACAAGTTGTTGTCCTTTTATTCTTCAGTCTAGTTGTGGAGGACGTCGCTTCACTGACCCATGTTGGAATTACCATTGCGTTCTTCCCAGGTGATGCAGTTGCTTGCTGGCCATTGGACAGCCACTCACTGCAGCTCACGGCCACTCACACTTCCTGCCAGCCACTCACGGTAGCTTATGGCAGCCCACTGCAGCAGGGGCTGTAGCCTACATCATCGCCAGCGACTCACAGCAGCCCAGCTCCAGGTCGAGCTGTTGATCACCATCTTAGCTGTAGAGGGCAGTGTCACTGGCCCACATGTGGGATCTGATCCCGGGCCCTGCTGCTCAGAGCTGGCGTCCCAAGCCAGCTCTTAACCAACGCACCACTCGTCTGGCCCCAGTATGAGCTCATCTTAACCTACCTAATTATATCTGCAATGGCCCTATTTCCAAATAAGGTTACATTCTGAAGTAGTGGGGATAAGGACTGCAACATACGCATTGAGGGAGGTCACAATTTAACCTGTAACAATTACCCTTTTATATTTTCTTAATAGAAGATATTCCAATCTGATTTAGATATTTTTTTTGTTTATTTTCTATGTAAAAAGATACTAAATTATAAGCTTCCATTGAGGCACCAAGATATGAGAGATATTAGATATCGACATGAAGTATGAGGATGATTACCGGTAGAAACTTTAAAATAAGAAGCTAAAAATAGATTAGATAAGTGCTTCCCAAACTTGAATCACCTGGGAATCTTGTTAAAATGCAACTTCCGATTCAGCAGGTCTGGGGTGGATACAAGGTTCTTCATTTCTATTAATTTCCCAGGTTATATTGATACTACTGGTCCATGGACCACAATTTGAATAGCAAGGGATTAGATGATTGACTTATAACAACTAAATAAAAGAGATGAAAGAATGGAGAGAGAGGATTTTGAGAGGAGAATTACTTTGTTGAGAGCTGAGCTGTGAATACCCTTCGTCTGAACCCCCATATAGAAGAGATATGTGTGTGGAGGAATGCTGCTTCCCAAATCCAAGCCTCGTACATGAGACTTCAACTGGACCTGGTGGGGTTTGCTCTGTGGCCCTTAAATTTTGAGTGGAGAGTGGACTGAGTCTGACTCTCATCTGAGACTGCTGGCTGCTCTGATGGCAGGAACAAAGCAGAGATGACCAAAGCCCCAGAGTTTGTAAACAAAAAGGATGTGCCACAGGAAAAAAAGAAGCTGTCTGACAACAGTATCAGTCAAGTAAGAATTTTCTAACCCCATTTCCTCTCCTCCATTTCAATGCTCCACAGTTGGAAGAGTCAGAACAGCAGCTAATGAGTAGAAGAGAAAGGAAGCCAGCTACACTCTTTCTCAGACTGTAGGTTGGCTTTCCCTAGGGAAGGGAAGAAGATGTAAGCCAAACTGAGATTCCAATGACTAAAATACTTTATTACCTAAGAGACAAGAATGGTCATAGGACTGCCAGTGTTCAAGCAGAAGTTAGGGGAAGGATGACTTCCACCAAGTAGGTTTAAAGAGGCCACAGGTGACAAAAAGATGATTTTTTGACTCTCTGAGTCTTGTAAGTTCATTGTGCTGGCAAAAACGCTCTCTCCTTGGTAGAAGGGAAGCCGCACGGGAGCAGAACCCTTAACTACCTCATTCACTGCTGTTTCCACAGCTGCTGTATTTGCATGTGCAGATGATGTGTTGCACAATGGCACCACGTGCAAGAGACACAATTTGTAGACATCATAGATTTGCAGGTTTACTACCAAACATTCAGCATATAACACCTTTGCTCAATAAAATCAGGATATTATGACAAGTTTCCAATAGATATAAGTAAAATATCTTGAGGAAGCAAATTGTCACAAATTAACCTCCCCGGCTAATGATAGCCATGATATTTAGCACCTTGAAGATTCCCTGGCATACAGTAAACAATCAATGAATATTTGTGAATGAATGAACTGAAGTCTCCTATTAATACTGTTAGTGAAGTGATTACTAATATTTTAAAAGAAAGTCCCAGAATGATTACATACAATAAGAGAATTTTCAAAATGGTTAGTTATGGAATTAATATATAATAATCAGTAGTCTACATTTATACAACCAGATAGAAGTTATAAAAGAAGAAAAGGGCCTATTTGCAATAACAAAAAGATGAAGTATCTAAGGATAAACACAACAAAATATGCACAATCTATGTGAAAAAAACTTTACAATGCCACTAAAACGACTTGAACAAATGGAGAAAAGAAGACATGGAGAAAAGAAGACATGGGCAAACAATAAGTCTTACTGTTAAGCAAATCTGAAACCCTGGGGATCCCATAATTGGGATGAGGTAAAGTGCTTAAAATCCTCTAATAGGTGGTTGATAAAAGAGCAAGTGAAATGTTTTATTTCTATCAGTGTGCCCCTCATTTTAAATTGTGTGCTGGACTGATCTAAGGGATTATCAATCATACTAACCTTTTCCTTTCCTACAGCTGAGCATTTGTCTAGGTTCATTCAAGAGTTACATACATAATGGACCCCCAACAGAGTCTTCAGTAAATGCCAAGGAGACATAGTCAAAGAGAATTTATAAATCTAAAAAGGCTCAGCCACTATTCCCACAACAGCAAAATGAAATCTGAGGGGTCTCCACTTCCCTGGCCCCTCCTTTCTAGCACACTCATGAAGGAGCAAGGATCATTTGTGGCAAGAAAAGAATGTCCTGGAATAGTACTCTGGGACCCTTGGCTTGTTATTCCTAGTGCAGAGAATTTGCATCCCCTAAATGGTCACTTGACTGGAACTTTATCATTGAGGTCTCAGCTCAGCTATCATCTCTTAGAGAAGGTATCCCTAACTACCTCATCTAATTCCCATCACTTTCTACTACTTTGAAATTTTTAAGATTTTCTTCATAGGCCTATCCCTCTGAAAGCATCATATTTGTTTACTTACTTATTGTCTGTGTTTTTCCAAGGGAATGAGAGTAAGACTGTATTCCCGCCATCTATAATATGTACATTCTCAACCCTTTGAGAGTTATCATGGCTATTACTTCCTCTGGTTCCTCTGTTTCACTGGTATTAAAATTGTAATACTCAAAATATACCGATAACAAAAGATGAATACAAGTCACGTTTGACTTCTGTAATTACAAGAGATGCTCAAAGTGGTTACCATCAGTGTCCAGCCACTTCTGATTACAGCAAACTACTACTTGAGCAATGATGACCAAAGTGTCCACTTGTATATATTTTTTTGGCACCTCGGGTATATGAACTTGATTATACTTTAGCTCTAGCAACTGCTTCCATTTCCTCACCAAACATCTCCTTCTTGTTCACACATAATCAATCTCCAACCACTTCAAAGTGTCTAGCTGAAATACAAGATTGCAATAAAGAAGAAATGCAAGATATAATGAGAAGGATAAGGTGCAGTTTTATTTAACAGGTCTAAAATAAAATAAATGGCGGAGTAGGTAAACACTGTACCTGCTTCCTTCAATTAAAATTACAGATAAATTATAGAACAATCAACCTGGAGAACCACCTGAAGTGTCTGGCTTAACAGAAGTTTTATATCTAAGGATATAAAGAAGAAGCCATGATGAGACTAGTAGGAGGAGCAGAGATAAGAAACTGGCTGGCCCTAAACCTCCATGTGGTGGTTGAGAACCAGAAGGGATAGCTCAGCTATGGAGGTCCCCCTGCCCCTGGAGGAGTAAGAACCCCAGCCCCACATGCTCCTCCCTAGTCCAGAGTAGTGGCGCCAGGAACAGGAGCCCCCTCAAAATCTGGCTGTGAGAAACAGTGGGAATTCCAACTGTCCAGGTGGGATAATAGGTGGCCACAAACACAGGCATCCCTTTAAATGGCCTGCACACAGACTATCTCACTCACAGGCACTCCCCTTGGGCTCTGACAGAGCGACAGCAACTTGTGGGGGTATTGGAGGCATATGGGGTGGGGGCAGACTGAGTTGTGTAGCTTCAAGGCAAGGGCTGGAGGACAGTTGCCATTTTCCCTGTGTGAGGTCCTCCTTCTCTGCAGCCAGCAGGTGGGCACCATCTGTCCTGTGTTGAGCCCTCCCCTTTATGGACAAAAGTGAATCTGGATGGTCTAATGAACTCCACTGCTCCACCCTGCTGACTCACTGGGACCACACCCTACCCATCTCCCCCAGTGCTGGAGGCAATTTTTCCGTGAGCAGCCAGCCCCACCCGCATTCTTTCTTGAAAAACTATTGGTGTCTGCAGGACCGAGGCAGGTAGCAGTTGGCCTCAGTGTGCTCTGAGACTTCTGAGTAGCTCCAGGCTCAGCACTGGAACAAAAACAGAGTCTACATTAGCTTGGTGACCACAACTCTTCCCACTCTAGTGACACCCTGAGACTCTGCCTCATCCAACTTGTGTACAACATGAGGCCTTATCAGTGGATGAACCTTAAGGGAGCTAGCAGGTAGCAGCAGGCCTCCGTGTGTCCTGGCTTTTTGCAGAGCTACCCCAGGCCCAGTACTAGTGGCAGCCAAAACCAGTTAGCAGTGTGGCCTCTCCCACACACCTTCAGGATTAGTACAGGCTGTGAACAACTATGGATCACTTTGTAGCTCCTACCAGGTAGCCCCCGACTGGTCACAAGCAGTGGGTAACCAGGGCCTGCATGGAAGCCCCTCTCAAAAAGCCCCAGAACCAACATACTTGGAGGCTGGCTTCAGAAAACGGCAGATCACCACCCAATTAGTCCAAGTAGCACACCCAAAGGGTAGTCTCCACAGGCACTCGAACCCTCTGGGGGGAATCCCATTCAGTGGGGTAGGTCCCCCACACAGCAGCCTATAAGTTCCCCCCACAGCAGCTGTGGACGTGGTTAAAACCCACAGCCAATCAGCCTAAGGATCAATCCTACCTACTGAAGTACCAATAGCAATCAAGGCTCAACCATTACAGGAGGGACACACAACCCACAAAAGGGACACTCCTGGAGCACCTGGAGAAGGTGACCAGGGAAACTGTGCCAGGTCCCCATAGGGCACCTACTACATAAAGCCACACGGCCAAGACTGGGAGACATAGCAGATCTACCTAATACATAGAAACAAACAGAGAGGCAGCAAAAATGAGGAAACCAAGGAAAAAAATCCCAAATGAAAGAACAGGAGAAAACTCCAGAAACAGAGCTAAATAAAATAAAGCAAGTAACCTACCAGATACAGAGTTTAAAATAATAGTTGTAAGGATGCTCAAGGAACCTAGTGAGTACTTCAACAAAGAGATAGCAAGAATAAAAAGGACACAGAAACCATAGAAATGAACCAGTTTGAAGTGAAGAATACAATAACTAAAATGAAGAACACACTAGAAGGGATCACCAGCAGACTAGATGGAACAGAGAATTGAATCAGCAATTTGGAAGACAAAGTAGCATAAGACACCTAATTAAAACAGCAAAAAGAAAAAAGAATCCAATAAATAAATAAATAAATAAATAAATGAGGATAGTTTTAGAGACCTCTGGGACAACACCAAGTGTAACAACATTAACATCATAGGAGTACCGGAAGGAGAAGAGAGAAAGCAAGGGATTGAGAACCTATTTGAAGAAATAATGACAGAAAACTTTCCTAACCTGGTAAAGGAAATAGACATAAATGTCCAGGAAGTACAGAGAGTGCCAAACAAGATGAACCCAAACAGGCCCACACCAAGACACATCATAAGTAAAATGGCAAGGGTGAAAAACAAAGAGAGAATCCTAAAAGCAGCACAAGAAAAACAACTATTGATAGTAACTTACAAGGGAGCTCCCATAAGACTGTCAGCTGATTTCTCAACAGAGACTTTGTAGGCCAGAAGGGATTGGCATAAAATATTCAATGTGATAAAAAGCAAGGACCTACAACTAAGATTACTCTACTCAGCAAAGTTATCATTTAGAATCAAAGGACAGATAACGAGCTTCTCCGACAAGAAAAAGCTGAAGGAGTTCATCACCACAAAACCAGTATTACAAGGGATGTTAGAGGGACTTCTTTAAGATGAAGAAAAAAAAATCAAAATTATGAATAATAAAATGTCAATAGCTATATATCTATCAACAATTACTTTCAATGTAAATGGATTAAGTGATCCAATCAAAAGACATAAGAGCACTGAATGATACGAAAACAAAATCCTTACATATGCTGCTTACAAGAGAATCACTTCAGATTGAAAGACACACACATGGAAAGGGATGAAAAAAGATATTTCATGAAAATTGAAAGTAAAAAAAAAAAAAGCTGTGATAGCAATACTTAGGCCAGACAAAATAGACTTTAAAACAAAGACTATAACAAGAGACAAAGAAGTACCCAGGAATCCTTCAGGGTATTTATCTGAAGAAACCCAAACTCTACTTCGAGGGGACACATGCATCCATGTGCTAATTTCAGCATTGTTTACAATGGCCAAGATATGGAGACAGCCTGGTTGTCTGTCAATGGAAGAATGGATAAAGAGTAGGTGGTGCATATATTGGAATATTGCTCAGCTGTGGAGAGGAATGAGTTCATGCCATCTGCGGCAGCATGAATGGACCTGGAGGGTACTGTGCTGAGTGGAGTGTAAGACAGAGAAAGACAGATGCAATGTGATTTCACTTATATGTGGAATCTGAAGAACAAAATAAACAAACAAAACAGAAACAAACCCACAGATATAGAGAATATATTGATGGTTGCCAGATGGGAGGAGGGTTGGGGGGGGTGAGTGAAAATGTGGAAAGGATTAGAAAGTACAAATTGGTAGTTACAAAGTTATTATGGGGATGTAGGGTATAGCATAAGGAATATCGTCAATAATATTTCAATAATTATGTACGGTGTCAGATGGGTACTAGATTTGTTGGGGTGATCGATGGGAAGGGGTTGGAGGCAGGGTGAAAAACATAAAGAGATTAAAAAGTAGCAGCTGGTAGCTACAAAATAGTCATGGAGGTGTAAAGCACAGGGAATACAGTCAATAATATGGTAATAACTATGAGTATGTATGGTGCCAGGTGGGTACTAGGCTAGTCAAGGAGTCATTTGTTTAATTATTATTCAACTGTCTAACAACTATGCTGTCACCTGAAATTAATATAAAATAATATTGAATGTCAACTGTAATTTAAAATTTTTAAAGTGGGGAGAAGGTGAAGGGAAATAAGTGGTCCAAATTTCCAGGTATAGAACAAATAAGTCATGGGGATGTAATGTACAGCATGGGGAATATAGTCAATAATATTGTGATAGCGTGCTACAGTGTCACATGGCTGCTGGGCTTATCACAGTGATCACTTCTTTAGGTATAAAAATGTTGAATAACTATGGTGTACACCTGACACTATATAATACTGTATGTTACCTATATTTTAATAAAAATCTTAAAAAAAACTAAAATGCAAGATCAGGGAACAATTTGGTAGGCAATTGTGTCATTAAATGATTTTGAACAAGGGGGTGTAATAACAATAACCATATTTTAGTAAAGAAGATTAATCTGCCTATTTGTATATTATGGAATGGAAGGGAAATAGGCAAGGGAGTTTGGTATTACTTATCTAACAACTGAAGGGGTCCATGTGAGAAGTATTAAGGGCTTGAAATAAAGGGCTGGCATGGAAATGTGAAACATGCAATGGGAGGAATATTTTAAAAGAATCTTTAGGATTTTCAATAAATTGAGTCTAGCGATTGAAAAAGAAGGAGGAGTGACATGTGACAAGTTTTAATCCTCAGTGTGCATAAAAAATGTTATATTGTTTATGGAAACAAGGCCGTCAAGGAAAAGTTAATTGGGGGAAGAACACAGTGGGTTATTTTCAGCATGTTAAGTTTGAGATGGCATTTATCCATGCAGAGGTGCCCAGGAAGCAACTGAACATACAGGATTATAAATTAAAACACATGTCAGCACTAGACATAGAGGTGTGTGAGAGATAATGGTTTGCAAAAGCGCAACCTTCACCTTCCCGCAATTTAGCCTGTTAGCAGCACCCCCCCCCACTTAGTCTCGTCTAGCTCCCACAGCTCAAACTGTCCCCAACAACAGTTAGCTTCCAAGAGGGTTAGTCAAAAGAGAAAAGAATAAAGAATTAGAGACAAGGTATTGGTATGGCTGGAGCTGGGGTGACAAGCCAGACGCCTGCTCTAATGTAATCATCCCCCTAAACTTACTCAAATTCTTCCATCGTTATTTCATTGGGACATCTAGTACAAGCCTGTGAATTTCCCTCAAATACATCCAAAACTAGAGAATTTCACAGTAATGATATAGTAAATATAACTGACGTGGATGGCAGTCATAATGCCTTCTCAGATCTCATGCTGTACTATATGTTTTATTTGCAATATTACTGACTTGCCTCAATCAACCACACACCCACACACAATTTCTAGAATCTACACTCTCCCGAAAGCTTGGAGCAATTCCATACAGATAAGCACTACATTCACAAGTAACTCTCCCAGCATCTCTCCCAGTTGATAAAAGCATGAATCCAAAGTTGAATTCAGCAAAGCTAAGAGAATGGTTTTGCTGAATCGAATTAATATCAATTGGAAGCAATGGTGAATGAATCATAAAACACCAAAGCAATGTAGATATATTTAAAGAAGTGTGATTTCTCCTGAGTCTCAAGAGGTAAACTGGTAACTTATAGCCAAGAAAACCAAGAAGCAAAGTACTACCTAGATTTGTGCACAAATGGAAAAAGTAATAACCGAAACTATGGCATAAAAGACTAAACCAATCTTTACGAGAACAACTAAAGTTACAGTTTATGAGAGAAAGTTATACAGAAAATTGACACTGGGAAAGTGTGAGCAGGCATAAAAAAACTGAGCAGATAGAAATGAAATAACATATAAGATGAAAACTTTGTAAAAGCCATTGGATAGACTTGTAGAGTGTGAACACTGGACAGCAGTGAACAATTCCAATGGGTGCCACTCGCAGTCTGTGTGAATAGCTCACCCAGAGTTGTTCAGTGAACAACCTGTGCAGCTGTAAGCGGCTTCCCTGCTTGGTTTGGATATTCAACAAGTTTTTGTTTGTTTGTTTGTTTGTTTTCTCTCAATAATGAGTCAAGTCACAAACTATTCAGCTGCTAACTCTGGTTCAAACAATGGCTAATGCTTTAAAAGGCCAAGCACCTGGTTTCCGGGCCATACTCATATATTCTTAAACCCCTACATTCAAAGAGAATAGAATGAAATGATAACATTTCCTTAAATAATTTCAGGTGTATTTTCCTTCTCTGGAGATAGATTTTATTGACATGGTCTCCCTCTAACTAAATGCAAAAAGCAAAAGACAAGAAAAAAGTCAATGAAACCCACCAAACTTTAAAAGTTGAACCTAAATAACTAGTATTTAAAATTCTTTCTGAAGTTAAGTGCAAATAAATGATTCTTATTTATTCCATCTTTCTCTAAGTTACAGTTGTGATCTTTAAACGTGAAAAAATTAAGCTATTCTAACACTTTCAGGTCTATTTTTAATTTAAAAAAAACCTCAAAAAAACAAACAAACAAAAAAAAACAGTAAGAAATATATAGTTAGGAAAGTTACTTTGAGTCCATCCAATCATTTCAAGCATCAACAAGTAGTTCTCAAATGGTAATAAACATTGGTCATGATGAAGTTGACCTTGGTTTGAACTTGTGACCTAAACCTCAAAACTTATACTAAAACTAACTCTCAGAATTATACATCTATATGACCCTCTCACTGCTGCTAAATATCACTGGGATTTTGAACTATTTCAAATCTGCCACAAAATCTCATTTATTTATATGTCTTTAAATTTAGGATAGCTATAAAAAGCACTGACAAATTCAAAGCTAATAAACTGTTTTCAACATTTAGAATGAGCTGACTCATTTTTGGTAATTATATTCCATTCTTAAAGCAACCAAAATATGTTTTAAATAATTAGTTAGCAATTAATAAATAAGCAAAACCTACTTTATCTAATTTAAATGTTAGATGAAACCTATTTAAAGCAATTTGATAGCTTACTATTTAAATTACTGAGTCAATAATGTGTAAAAGTAATGTTGTAATAATTGCCCCAGTGTTATTAAATCTGTCAAGGGAGCAATGATTGTTATATTATTTAAAATAATGACAACCACCTTTCTTCTCCAGAATAAGAATCATGGGTGAATGTTTCATAAATGAAATTCAAGAAGGTCTCAGGAAAAAAGCTACTTTAGAACTGAGTGTCTGAAATTCAAATTGTTTTTCTAGAACAAGTTTAACATCGATACCATTCACGCCAAACAGAGACCGAGTCAGTAATGCAGAGGGAAATCCTATTGCAGAGAACCAGAGAGCACCACATTCACTCTGCCTTTCAACAAACTGTCATTGTAATTGCTGTAAGTATAGTCTGGTTTTGTGGTAGCACTTATGCCATAATTTGATCCTAAAGAAAAGGCTGAACGTACCCGGAATTTCCACATACTCTCCCATGGCTTCTGTAATTAGGGAATCCAGGCATTTTCCCGAGTTTAGTGAAGCAAAGCCTGAGGCTGAGTGAAGCAGAATCAGAGCTGTCACATGCCCCAGTGACTTAGATCCCTGACCACATGGAGCAACTCAGCTCTTTATTCCTGGATCTTGCCCCTAAACCACTTGTCTCCTTCTCTTAACAATGACTGCAAAATGTTCCATTTTGACTTCCAGAATAATGCTTCTGCACTTTCCACGTCCCCAGGAAAAGGGCCCATGAAGGTAGCAACATTATCTCTCTAGCTCATATTCTGAACCTGGCACTGTTTTTGGCATAGAGAAGGTCTCAATAAACATACGTTGATTGATTGAGAACTAAAGTGCCCAGAGAGTTCATCGTGGAGTTCAATATCCATTATTGTGGAAGAGAACCACCATTTTCAGGATCTGGCTAAATGCCCTTTTATGTATGAAATTATTTTCAAATGACTGAACATCTTTGGGGGAAAGATCTGAGAAACCAATTCCTAGATATTTATCAAATATATAATGCAAAAGAAAATCTGTTATTCTTAACACCAAAATTATATCTTTTCTCTCTCAAGCCTCCTGCCCTTCTAATAATCCCTATCTCACCTCATAACACACCTACCTAGTCATCCAAGATGGAGCCCTCAGAAACCTTTTGACTTCTCTTTTTACCTCCAGAACCATAATTAGCTACTATGTCATGGAAATTCTTTTTATTCCAATCTTCTTTAATCTACCTTGATCATGACAGTTAGTACTGACTCTTACCTGAAATATATTGGTGTAAAAGAAAATTAGGCAACTCTGAGTTTATTTTTTTATCAAGCCAATGGAGGTATATAGTATATTCTTCTTAAATTATATTGTGGTATTTTTCAACATATTCCTAGATTTAAAGACTAGTTACCTGGATATAAACTATATCTACTATTATGCATCTTTTAAAATTTCCATTTTCCAAAAATTTTCAAAATTATTTCCAAATTATGGGAAAGTGTTCCATAAGGAGAATTCCAGGTTAACATGAGTTATTTTTATAAACTCTCCCCAAAATGCATGTGTATTGTGCACATTTATTTATATGTGTTTTAAGTTTATAAATCCATGATTTGCAGAAATGCTTCTAACAGTTTTATTTGGATATTATTGACATATTTATATTGCATATATTTAAAGTGTACAGTTTGGGGCCGGCCGAGTGGCTCAGTTGGTTAAGAGCTTGCTCAAGAGTTTGAGCTCTGAGCAACAGCGGTTCAAGTCCAGCCCGAGCTGAGCAGCCGCTGAGCTGCCAACAGGTAGCAGGATGGCTCAGCTAAAAAAAAAAAAAAAAGCGTGGTAAAGTGTACAGTTTGACAAAATCTGGAATATGTATACACATGTGAAACTCTCACTACATAAGAATAATAAATTAGGCCACCATAAGTAAAGCTGCAATGAACATTGGCGTACATATATCTTTATGGATAAATGTTTTTAAATTTTGGGGGTAGATATTCAAGAGAGGGATTGCTGGGTCATATGGTAACTGTATTTTTAATTTTTTGAGGAATCTCCACACTGCCTTCCATAATGGCTGCCAAGACATGGAAACAACCAAAGTGTCCTCTGATAGATGATTGAATAAAGAAGTTGTGGTATATATACACAATGGAATACTATTCTGCCATAAGAAAAGATGAAATTGTTCCATTTGCAACAACATGGATGGATCTTGAGATTATAATGCTAAGTGAAATAAGTCAGACAGAAAAAGTAGAGAACCATATGATTTCACTGATACATGGTACATAAAACTGAAAACAACAAAAGAAGAAAAACAAATGAAGAAACAAAATTCATAGGCACAGACAACAGTTTAGTGGTTACTAGGGGATAAGGGGGGAGGGGGATGATAGATGAGGGTAAAGGGGATCAAATATATGGTGATGGAAGGAGAACTGACTCTGGGTGGTGAACACACCATGTGATATATAGATGATGTATTGCAGAATTGTACACCTGAAATCTATGTAACTTTGCTAACAATTGTCACCCCAATAAACTTTAATTTAAAAATAAATAAATGTATCCATTACTCTCAAAAGTGTCCTCATACTTCTTTTATTTATTTATTTATTTATTTATTTATTTTTATTATTAGTTTCAGGTGTACAGAACCATGCAATAGTTATCCTTTACACCCCTCACAAAGTAAAAACCCACCTTCCCCCATCCACTGCCCTCCCACCCCCAATGTCACACTTATCTATTAGAATTCCATTGACTCCATTCCTACTCTCTACTCCACGTCCCGTGACTATATGTATATATAATTATAGTTGACATACATTATTATTCAACATCAGCTTCAGAAATACAGTGCGGTGGTCAGGCCTCTACACCATCTATGAAGTGGTCTCCCTCCTCCTTCCTGATGGTGTGTTTGAAAACCATCGTTTCATACATTTTGACTAGGTAGTGGTTTTTTTCTTGGTTATTTTAGGTGACAGGGTAAATCTGGTTCCTGTTTATCTTTATCAGGAGTAGAAATCTCTCAGTTGATTTTTTTACTTGTATTCTTAGCTCTTTTCTTAGTGATTGGCCTAGGAATTACAACATGTGTCTTAACTCATCACAAGTTACTTCAAAGTAATACTAACTTAATTCTGGTAAAATATAGAAATGTTGCTACATCCTCCATTTGTGCTATTATAATAATATATATTACATCTATGTATGTTATAAACCCAATACAGTTATAATTATTGTTTTATGTACTCTAATACCTTTTAAAGAATTTAAGAGAAGAAAAATATTTATGCAGTCTTTTATATTTATCCATATATTTAACCATTTGCAGTGCTCTTTATTCATTCTTGTGGATTTTAGTTACCATCTAATGCCCTTCTTTTCAGCATAAAGAACTTCCTTTAGTAGTTCTTATAAGGCAAGTCTGCTAGTAACAAATTCTCTCAGCCTTTGTTTATGTGAGGATGTCTTTTTTTTTTCATTTTCATTTCTGGAGGATAGTTTTCTTAGATACAAAATTTTTGGTTGACAGTTATTTTTTTCTTTCAGCACTTTGAATGTATCATTTACTGCATTCTGGTCTTCATTGTATCTGATGAGAAGTCAGTTAATCTTATTAGGGTTCCCTGTACTTAATGAGTCTTTTGTTCTCACTGCTTTCAAGATTTCCTGTGTCTTTGTCTTTCAGTTTGACTGTGATGTGACTAGGTATTCGTCTATTTGTGTTTATCTGCTTCAGTGTTTGTTGACTTTCTTGGTCTCTAGAATCATGTTTCTTATCAAATTTTTAGAAGTTTTCTGCCATGATTTTTTAAAAATATTCTTTCTACCCCTTTCTCTCTCTTCCTTCTTTGAGAGTCCCATTATATTTATTTTGGTAAACTTGCTGTTGACTCACAAGTCTCTGAATGTGTGTTCATTTTTCTTCAATCTTTGTTCTCTCTGCTCTTCAGTTTCTAAAATTTCTACTGACCTACTTGAAGTTCCCTGATTCTTTCAAATCTTCTGCTGAGCCCCTGTAGCAACCTTTTTTCAGTTATTGTACTTTTTTAACTCCAAATTTTGCATATAATTCTTTTTATACTTTGTATCTCTTTATTGCTGTTCTCTAATTACTATGTCATTGTCACCCTACTTTCCTTTAATTTTTTAAGCATGGCCTCCTTTAATTCCTTGAATATATTTAAAATAGTTGCTTTGAAACCTTTCTCTGCTAAATCTAAGTTCTAGACCCACTCAGTTTCTGTTCACTGTTTTTTACTTCTGAATATAGGTCACCCTTTCCTGTTTCTTTGAATGTTTCACTGTTTTTGTTGAAAACTGGACATTTTAGATAATGCATTATAGTAATTCTAGATTCTGATATTTTCCCTGGGAGTTGCTGGTGTGTGTGTGTGTGTGTGTGTGTGTGTGTGTGTGTGTGTGTGTGTGTGTGTTTTAGAAACTTACCTACTGTAACTCTGTGGAGTTGGTTTCTGCTGCCATGTGTAGCCCCTGATGTCTCTTCTTAGTAATTTTTTAAATTCTTGCTTTATTTTTAAGCATGGCTTCCTTAAAATCATCCCTGTGTCTGCATAGCTTAACAGTCTGTGGGCTCACACAAAGTTCAAGGACTTTCTGTCCCACCCCAGCATTTATTTTCTGCTGGGATCTCTTGACTCTATGCCATATAAGTGTGTGGTCTTCCAATTAGCCAGGGATATTAGGATAGATTCGATTCCCTTTGGTCACCCTTGTGCATGCACAATGAAGGCAGCCAGAGGTATATGGAGATATTGTCAATCCCCTCTGTGACTGTCTCATACCTTGGATCTCTGTCTAATTTCTGATTGGTCCATTGGTCTGTTGCTTTTCCCAAATGGGACTACACATCAAATAAGCAGTTGCTGGCCTTCCTCATTTGCTTGCTTCCAAGACATTACTTTTGCCGAGAATGCTGAGAATGTTGGGAGTAGGTTTTTCACCTTCCACACAAAATTAAGTGAGTCCCTTCTGGCAGCAAAGCTGCTAGTGTTCATGGCCTGCCCCACATAGTACAACAGCCATATAAACCAAAATGGGAAGGATGAAAGAAACTCTAGGCATAAACGCAATTGATTTCTAATGTTCTTATCTGATATTTAGCAAACTTCCATGAAAAAATGCTTCTCAATGTTTTCTGCCTTTGATTTCAAGAGCCACAAAATGTTTGTTTTTGACAATACTGTCCAGTTTTATAGTTGTTTACAGACTGAAGATTTGCTTCTCTCCTCACTCTGCAAATGGAAGTTACGCTTCTCAATTGATTGATTTTTCTGTTTACTATGGGTCATATTTTCCTGCTTCTTTGCATGCTTAATAATTTTAATTGTTGGCCAAAATTTGTGAGTTTTACCTTGTTAAGTTCTAGATATTTTTGTATCCCTTTACATATTCTTAAGCTTTTTTCTGGGACACAGTTAAATTGACTGGAAACAAAATGATCTGTTATATAATGAATGTGTGTGTCCCTCAGGAATTACATGTTGAAATCAACCCCCCATGTGATGGTATTAGGAGGTGAAGGCTTTGGGAGGTGGCTGCGTCATGGGGGTGGAGTCCCATGTGGGATTAGTGCCCTTATAAGAGACCCCAGAGAGCTCTCCCAGTTTGCCACATAAGGAGACAACAAGAAGACAGCCATTTATGAATGAGAAAGATAGCTTTCACCAGACACAGAATATGACTGCACCTTGATCTTAAACTTCCCAGTCTCCAGAACTGTGAGAAATAAATACTTATTGTTTAAGTCACCTGATCTATAGTATTTTTGTTATATCAACCTCAACTGACTAAGATATCTATACTCTGGGGTCTTTGTTTTAAGCTTTGTTAAGTAGGACCAGAACAGTATTTAGTCTACAATTTTGGCACATTGCGATGTTAAAAATCCCTCTGAACACTCTACCTGATGACCTTATATTCTCACCTTTTCTAGAGTGAGTAATAATAGGAACTATTTTAGCTGGTCAGAACAAGAACTATTCCAAGCTCTGTGTGTGCCCTGATTATTCCTTCTAATTCTTTCATATAGTGTGTTCTATGGGCGTACCCTCAATAGCACGTGCTGATAATTTTTCAGCTAAAGCCTCAAAAGAGACCACAGATCTCTGAAATTCCTTCTCTATACAGATCTCTCCTCTCTGGTGCCCTGCCCTGCAAATTCTAGCTGCTTGGTCACCCCAGATGACCAGCTTTGTCTACTTAATTCAGAGAGAATACCCAGCTCCACCTGAGTTCTCCCTCACTGTGCCACAATCTGGAAACTCTGGACAGTGAGCTTGACAATTGTAGGGCCCTCCTCATCTGCTTCCCATATCTCAGGAAATTGTCCTTTGTTGCTTGATGTTCAGTGCCTTGAAGCCATTGTTCCATACGTTTGTCTGTTAATTTTTTCAAGTTGATTCAGGTGGGAGAGTAAATCCAATATCTACTGGCCCATCTTGCCCAGAAGCAGAAGTCAGGAATGCTTATTTTGACAAGCGAACACATTTAGCTGAGTCTGTTGATTTTCCCCCTTCATTTGTTTTCCATCACCCCCTCCATGAACCATACATGTTCATTGTCACTCAGGACAGATTTGACTCACTTTTAATCACATAACATTAATTTTTTCTTAAGCACTTACTACAGCGGGTCGCTGCCTTAAGTGCTGAGGATATAGAGACAAACTAAAACAGCAACCACAGGGTGACGAGGTCTGTGGCGAGCCTGGTTTCCCAGTGTCCAACCTTTCAGATCAGCAATCTCCTTGTTCTTCCCGCAGCCAGAGCCACATACTGTTACCCAACCTCCAAGTCCTATTACTTCTCACTGTGCCTTCAATGTGTCTAACTCAGGTGAAGGGGAGTTTTTAAAGCCTCACACACCTTTTCCTTATGAAATTAAATTTTTCTCCTCATGCCATCCTTCTCTAATAATGGGAAAACATTTTCCTCTCTCTGTTTTCCTGGCCTATATTTATTCTGTTTTTCTCTCATTACATTAATTTTATTTGGGCCAAAGAACAACAATCTTGTTTAAGTTTTGGATGGGAAATAACACAGCAGAGTTCCATAAATAGAGTTTAATTGCAGTAATTACTTACGTTAATTATATATCAACTGATTATTTTTAAGACATATTTATTGAGCACCATCAGCTTTCAGAGGTACCCATCATTCTCCCACTATCTTTTTCAGATTTTATATCCAGGCTCAGAATAATCAACTATCATTTGACACATGGTATAATAAGTACCTAATGAAATCCCAATTAAAACTGTATTTGAGATGCTTAATTTTAGGGATAAATTAGAAATAATTACATGATTCAAGAATCCACATCAGACAGGAGAGACACAACTATATCTTGACTAACTGGAAAGGACAAGCACAGATGAAGCCTTTTAATGTGTTTTCCGAAACCTGTTACAAAACATTATTGTACCTCAGCAGATGGCACAGAAAGATGTCTTTTTATTATTTTTTTTAAATAGACAGTTTCCTTTCATACGCTGACTTGAGTGATTTTAGTTCTCATCATTACTGTCATCTGTTAGAGACAAGAGAAAAAGGAGGGAGAGAGCACATTATTTTCCATAAGGCAAGAACATCAGTATGGAGCCAGCCTCTGAGCATGCTAAGTTTAATTTACTGAGCAGCATAAGCAGGAGGATGCGCCGACTGTCTCCTAAGCTGTTCATTTCCAACAACTTGTCTTCATTTGGAGCTGAGACACTTGCTGCTTTCTAGCTGGGTACAGTGCTTCCTCTCTCACCTCCCCCAACACCCTCACCCTGGCTTATTTTTTTTTCCTCCTTAAAATGTAATGAATTCTGGAACCAATCAAATGCAAGTTGTTGGTAGACACTAGCCAGGTAAATGCTTAAATAGCTTCTCTTTCAGAGTTCAAAAGGTCACTTCCCTATACTAGGATCACAAAAATATATTTATTCCCTTCTGAGAGAGCTATTTACCTCCAAGGGGGAGCAGAAAACTGCCCCATTAAGTCCACCAACACTTTGCTCAGAGCTTCCTCTTCTTCCTGCAATATCTTTGTTCAGAGGACAACAGGCTCGTTTACAGCCTCACTTGGGGAAACTATTAACCGTAGGTTTCTGGTCTATGTAATTTGCTGTTAAAGAACACAATAGCATCTAATAGAAAACAGCTGTTAGAAAATCCACTCTTTCTGGCAGAAGCAGTTCCTAATGCAGGATTTTAATTTTATCTCCTGATTGATAACACCCCATTAGCCATATCCAGATTCTGAACTGCAAAATGACGCATGGGCACTATTTTAAGCTGCCTCCCAGATGGATATCATTATGCTTGCCTGTCTGTCCCTCAGAGCAGAAAGTCCACAGTTTGGGCGGTTGAGTATGATACAGGCACTTATTACTGCCCTGACACACAAAATGGGAAATACTGGGCACAGCTGATTCAGAATGTTCAAAATGCATAGATAAGGCAAGAAAAGAGATTTGAACAGAAGAAAAAAGAAATGAGTGTTAGTACCAAAAAAAAAAAAAATCCAGGCACATAAAACCAAAAGTGGTTTGCATTTCATAAAAACATGAAATATTTTCATTTGATACTTTGGACTTTTACTTTTTGTAGACAAGACACAGGGAGTGTCTTCTTTCATTAGTCACATAGGATTTTATTCAAGAATAGCTAGATTTGTAGGGACATGTCAACTTGGGAGGCCAGGATTAGTAATCATTGAATCAGCTTTCCCCGAGTCCACAACAATTTCTCCAAGTAAACAACAATTACTATAAAAGGAGGAAGGGGCATTTTGGCACGGCAACTTTGCTATACTACTACCTCAATTGGACAAATTGTAGAATCTTCATCAAGTTTCAGCAGCAACATATTCAAGAAAAAATCAATTTCTTTGGAATGGCAGCAGAAAGAAGGCAAAGGAAGGTCTGTGCCCAAATTCTTGAAATTCTAATAAAATTGGTGGCTGATTCATCATACTTTCTGGAATACCTTTAATTACACACCTAAAGCCATCCTTCACTATCACAGGCATGACAGAAAGGCACAGAGCCTATGCCAACCTTAGTGAGATCCATATAAAGCATCTCAACAATGATTTTGTAATGGCTTCAAAGTCCAAAATCAAGGGACATTTCTACATGGGATTCTAAAAGCCCCTCAGGGCTGAAGCACTGTGCTCATCAGAGGGGGCTATGGTTCATGAAAGGAGACAGGAGCTGGAGAAAGCTACCAGGTCACACAAGATACCCAAGTTCCCGTAGAGTTTGTACAGCACTTATTCCCCAGCAACAAACCTCTCTCCAATAACCGTGTTTCCTGAGAGTCAGAACCAGGACATTTATAGAGAAATATCCACTCTCTGGCTGTGCTGATCTTTGTCGTGACCACAGCTGAATTTTTCCAAAATATAACGGCACACTCAGTTTTTGTTTTCACCTTTCATCTAAGTATCACTTCCTCCAAGAGACCTTCCCAGACCCATGGAATAGGGTAAGACTCCCAAGATGTGTTTATGTGGCACTCTGTACTCCCCCCATCCTATTCGTCATCACATTTAAAGTTTAATGTCTGTCTACAGAAATTAACTTGTTTGGTTAATCTATGAATCTATATTGTGGATAATGAACTACTTCTACATAAATACCCCCACCCCCCATTCTATATTGAGGAGCTCTTGGAATTTGGAGACTCCATGTTAGGACTCACTGATCTAAATCTTAGTTTATGAATTAAGAAATAAGCACTATATATGGTAATGCATTCAATCTGAGGCAGGCTTAGACTAGGACTTGGGTTTCATGATTCAACACAAGGGACTTTTACTAAGTACTGAGATCATATTTTAGCCCTTTAATAAGAGTCTGACCCATGCTTCCTCCATAGCTTTAGCTGCAGCCAGTCTTCCCATCTTGCCCTCAACCTGGCACAGACAGGCATTTATCAAACTGAAGGAGGGGTACATCCTGATTCTATGTTATATTTCCTAAATTCTACAACATCCTCTAAATACTCTGCCAAGTCCACACCCCTCAGAACACTCTGTTTCCCCAACCTGTCTAGTATCCCCTCCTCCCCGCTGTATCACACTTCTCACCCTTGTTAAGGTCAACAAGACTCCCCTCCACCTGCACGCACTTCTTGTCTCAGATGATCCAAAGACAGTAGCCCATCTCAGCTATATCCTTGTGGCCTGCAAGTGCCCAGGATACTGAGTTTAAAAGCTAGAGCCACTCCCTCACCTCTACCTATCAGTGTCCTTTTTTTCAACTTTCAATAAAGTGTTAGATGAAGGGGATGATGAACATTTGTTCCCTTGCCTGCCCAGGGAGCATCCAGTATTCTGTGAGTCTTATGCAAAGCAGTACCTTGCCTCCCACCACTGGAGAGAAAGCAAGGCAGATGTCCCCTCTCTGTGGCAGTTCATACGTTTGCTCATTATGTCGGCTCCACCAATTTTGCCTCATATTTGGACTCTCAAGGGAGGGGGGTGAAAATGAAAGGACAGTTGGAAATTATTCATAACCCAGGATTGAAAGTCCAGATGTAGAGATGAGGAGTGTAGCCCCTCATATGTCTTCCCTCCTCTTTGTTATGTCATATTCATACTTATACATTGTAACTCATTTTCTCTTTCCTCTCCCTTTCCCCTAACTATTGTGTAAGGACTGTGTTAGAAGTAGTTACATTTATAGTTTATTCATTACACTATGGAAAATGGAAAGAGGATCAGGACTGGAGGAAGCATTGACAACCTGTAGAAATTCTAAGTTCAGAGCAGGATGAAACAACTGACAGGATTCAGGGCCCTGTATCTGACAATGGGCTATACTGCCAGTTCTACAAGGCAGATTTAGGTGCATTGTTAAGTGGATACATCTGTCTTTTTAGGATATAAGTACAGTAAGAAGAGTGTATGTGAATGTTGGACAGCCAATGGAGGAAAGAAGTAGGCTTTTTTTTTTTTTTTTTAGTTACCTACACAATCTGAATCCCCTTCCTAGTTTTGGAGAGTCCTTCACTGTATGGGTCTTGGCCATAGAATGGCCAGATAATTAATCACTCCCACTGAACAGCCACTAAGAGTTTAAGGGGGCACTGTTAATAATCATGCTGTAGCAATCACCATAAACCAGGACTGCTGCAGTTAAGCCAGGACATAGGGTCACTCCAGGCTTGGGAAAGGCAGTCTCTGCCTTCTACAGCAGAAACCAGTGAGAGAGGCAGGATCCTGCTTCCTGCTCCCTGACAAGGCACGGGCATGTGTACCGGCTCAATCAGGTGCTCCTTGAAGTAATGATGCAGAAATGTTGTGGCTGTTATAAAATATTATTAGCAATGGCAGATTACTAGCAGCAGCAAATTAAAGAGTCTAGTCACTACTAGACATTTGAGAGCAGAGAGTGGCTGCCAGACCAGCAAAAATGTCCCAGCCATAACGTTCTTTTGATATGATCATAACTGGGCCCAAATGGCTCCCAATTAACCTTGACTCCAGGTATTACCCTCCGTTACATACTCCTCTCCCACAATGAATCTGGGTTGAACTGTGATTTGCTGTAACCAACCAACAAGTGATACTGTGCCAGTTCTAGACCTAAACCTTGAGAAGACCTGAAAGCTCCAACTTTTGTTTTTTGGAAACTCTGAGCCACCATATAAGAAGTCGGGTGACCCAACTGGAGAGAGCACATGTAGAGGGAGAAGCCCTGAGGTAACAGAATAAAAAAGGCCCAGCTGCTTAGCTGTTCCTGCTGAAGTATCAGATCTCGAGGGGGCCAGCCATCTTAGACACTCAGCCCAGTTACGTGCTCAAATGAGCACAGCCAGGTAATATTATGTGGAACAGAACAGCCACGCTCTGCCCAGTCAACCCATAGAATTAGAGGAGATGATGTTGCTTAAAGCCACTAAGTATCAGGGTAATTGGTACATAGTAGTAGATAACTAAAACTAAGTAATTAGTTTAACAACCAATTTTGGTTATTTCCATTTCATGAGCCTGTTTCTCTAATTTTCCTGTTTCAGTTTATTAGTCCTCACACAAATCTCTTTCCTCTCTCCTGATTACTTACAGCTTTTCTAAACATAACTATCTCCACTTTTTTTTCCCTTCTAGAGCAGGGGCTCCCCAACATTTCAAACACGAGGGCTCCATTTTTACTTTTAAAATTGCATGTAATAGATGTACTTTTAGTAAACATTGGTTGGGAAAACAAACTGACAAAATAAAAAACAATTAAGAATTCAGCAACAGCCTTAAGCGAATTTATATACATTCAGAAACAAAGAAGGAAACAGCCATGTGAAAGCATATTACTTAGTACTTTAGAAGTGTACACACCTTTGGACTTCTTCCACAGCTCCTCACCCTCAAAGGCCATGTCCCCCAGGGTGGGAGCCACTAAGTTGGCACATGTTTCTCCTTTACATCCCCTTGAGATGGCGTGGTCACAAAATACACTATTTCTTGGGAAAGAACAACAATTTGGAAAACACTGCAGCTCTTGGCAGGTAATATCACTGAGCATAGACAGAATAAATACATAAATTTTAAAAAATTCCAAGAAACCAACTATCTCCAGAGGATAAGGGTGGAGATCAACATTTTGGAGAGCAATGACTCACAGGTAGAAGCTTTGCTAACAAGGCACCTGAACGATGGGGTAAAGCTATTCATGAATTCTGTTCATGGTTAACATGTATATACCCCCTCAATCTGGGCACTTTCTGCTCCCACATCCTTCCTATAAAGAGGACGGCACCTACATACAGACCTTTTCCTATTTGGCCAAGTAGCCCACCAATAGAAAAAATTCATTCTTGTTGGGTTGAGAGTATGCCAAAATTTAAAAGGCAAAGTTTTTTTTTTTAACTTTAGGTTTTGTTTTGCATCCCACAAACATTTCTGGTAGGGTGAAGAAAGTATTAAAATTAGGGTAGAGAAGGGAGTAGTTTCCTTTTTGATAACGTATCCAATTCACTATTCCTTCTTATTAAAATAGAAATATGTTACCCATACAAAGTCGGGAACAATTTTTCCTCACTGTATTTTTAATATGAATCCAGCAATTATTTCAAATAGGGTCATTTTTCAGTAGTACAGGTGCCTCTCTGGAGATAACCCCGGGAATATCTTAGACATATTTGTATTTTAAAACAGGCACATGACACTTTGGAGGGATCTAAGGAACGCCTCTTGGTGACAGATGGAGAGTCCAGAGCATGTCACAAGGGACGAGGGCTTAGAACAGAAACATCTTAAATTGATATGACATCTTTATAGATGGCATTTTTAACCTTAATGGAAATATAAAGTAATAGCGTTAGTGGGAGGTTAGAAAAGCGGGAAAGGTTCAGACTCCGCTTTCTGGCTTAAAAATGGCCAGCATAGCTTTTCCCCTTGCAGACTGTAATACTCAGATATTGCATTTCCACCACTTTTGTGTTCATCAGCTCTTGGAATTCCAGTGAAAAATCAATCGATAAAGCAACTTCTCTCCCAGGCTGTCTAGATTCACTGTCACTATCTAATCATCCAATTTCAATAAATCCCAAACTAGTAATTTCAGATATCCATCAGGATATAATAATCATTTTCTTAAATGAAAAAGAAAAGTTCTCCTTTTTTGAATAGAGCTGTTTTTCTCTCTCAACTGAGGCCCCAGGCCTGGCTAGGAATCATTAGCCACCGAATGGATATAAGAAATTCAAACATATTATGAAAATCTTTGAATAATTCAGTTACCAAGTCAGTCAGCCATAAGAAGCAAATGCCTAAGAAATCAGACTTCATTAGCTAGCTACAGGCTTCATCTAGAGCTGCCCTAAGGATTCTGCGTACTAAAATATATCCCATACTCCTAGTCCTCTCTGTCATAGCATACGGGAGCTTCTTTAAGTATTAGAATTACAGGGGGAAGCAGCAGTGAGATGTGGCTGGAATATTTATCATGTGCCTACACTGCTCCAGACCACCCCCTCCCCTCCAGACATACGCAATTTTGTTTCATCCTTATAACAAGCCACGTTAGCTATTATCTTCCCATTTGTACCATTTTACAAGTGAGATTCTTGAAACGCAGAGCTATTCAAGCACGTGCAGCTAATGAATGGTGAATAGTACATTTGTACACAGGTCTGGCTATCTATACACCCCACCAGTCAGCTCTGTGTGGGCACAAGCCCACAGGTCTCTCTTCTCCGCCTATGCCACCACGCCAGCAAGTTGAAAGTTGAGAGAATGGAAGAGGAGCGCATGCACAATGGGGCAGTATGAAGTACAGTTAACAATGTGGTAGTAAGAAAAAAATATGTAAAGGTCAATCAGACAACACAGGACTCCTATATTTTAATAGGAATGTGCTCCAAAACAAGGCTGTGGGCCATTCTTTCCTCCTTGGCCTGCTTGTGATTGGCATTTAGCTAGCTCCCAGCAGCCAAAGGTCAAAGTACCTTTCACACTCAGCTTTTGGAGCACTCTCATTGTTTTATACAAAGATGCGAAACTTTGGCATTTGCACTCTCCTCTAACAGAAGACTAGTTGCCTTCCGTTGAAATAGAGACCATGACTTCCAATTGCTAAATATATACCACCGGTTATTAATGATGATGTTTACTTTAGTCCAGGCTGAGATTTTCCCCAACTCAGATAATATACACAGCAATTTGGTTTAGAATAATGAATCTAGTATACTTCATCAGATATCCTCAATTTACGTTTTCATCAAAGTTGGTCACTCTAATGGAGTTTAATTCCTCATTATCATCTTTAATGCCCCATACAAAGGCTCTTAACATCAGCTATTAATTGGAAAATGTAAACTATATGGGAACAGATTGCAAAGCATATAATAAAATCATTAAAACTGTCCATAGTCAGGAATGGATTTTGGGGTGTAAATCCAGTGCTTTAGAACTGTTGAATCTGGCTGAGAGGAAACAACTTGTCCTTATCCTGAGAGACAGGGTGCTTCTTGGCAGTAACGGGAGTTGTTGTTGAAGGCTTTCAAGATGCACTGTTGAATGAAAGGCTGCTTCTTATAGGGCTTTCCTCCCTAGCGGTGTGTGTCGGAAAACTCTTCTGTCTTGAACACATTTTTTGATGGGGAATTGAAGACCTTATTCACGAGATCACCTAAGGCTCACAGAGCTTCTGCTTCCCCAGCCAAGTCTTAAATGGGAAAGAGGATGGGAACAGAAGTTGGAGGCGAGGGACAGGTGGTGGGGACCAGGGCCCCCACCAGGTATTTTTAAATGGCCATTCTCTCTCCATGAAATAGTAGAAACACAGCAGAGGAATACAACATATGACTAGGGGATGTGGGACAGCAGTGTAAGGGGTTAATGACAGAAGTTTTGATTCTACCACATGAAGTTCATAATCTAAAAAAAAAATGCTTTAAAGAGGTGAATGTGGTGTTTTCAGTTATCCATTGTCACAATAATGTTATGTTCTAAATGAGTCAGAATGATTTGGCCTAAAACAACATTATTTCGTTATTTGTTTTGAGTCTACAGGTTGATTGGGTAGTTCTACTGGCCTAGACCAGGTTTGGGTGATCTTGGCCAGGCGCACTCCCGTGCATGCAGTCAGCCAGCAGGTGGGCCAGGGAGCTGGTTTGTCTAGGATGGTCTTGGCTGGGATGATTGGCTCTCTTTTATCAACCCAGATGGCTAGCCCAGGCATGTTGTCAAGGGAACACGTGGAAATTTCAAGTGCTAGTGTTCCATTTGCTAAAGCAAATCACTGGTGAAAGGAAGTTTACATGATCAAGCCCACTGTCACTGAGAAGAAGCTACAAAGTCAGAGGATAAAGATAGGGGCACGTGGATGTGGACCCTTAGTGTACTCAGTCAACCAGAGGGCCTTTCAGGGACTAACTCTAAACAAAATCTTCAATGCTGGTTACTTCCTGGCTCCCTATAACTATCCTCTAGTTAAAAATACTCCTTCATTACACTACACAAAATCAGTTAAACAAATGGGAATAGCACAATTGAGGTTATTTAATCTTATCTTTATAGACTTGCCCTCATTAGACTTTGCCAAGTTTATTATATATCAAGAAGGGTATAGCATTGAGAAGAATGTGGACAATAACTAATTTAATCTGCCAGTGATGTAGACTGCTAAATGCTAAAAATATTCATTTCTGAAGGGTACAATATTGAAAATCACCAATCAAGTCAGGAAAACTGAAGCCAGAGGTTGACAGAGCAAAATTTCCCATGGTATTTGTGATTACAAATTGGGCTATTAAATGAATAGCTTACTATAATGACATAAAAAGTGGTAAAGTTAACATCCCCCTAAGGATTTTCAGTTCTACAGCTCCAGACTCATGTGGGTTTAAATCGTAACCTGTCATTGCACTCAAGTAGCTTTTACATTTAATTATTTTGAGGGAGAAAGTAAAAGGGAGAGGTGAAAAGAGGAAGAGAGAGGCTGAGGGAGGAAGGACGGGAGAGGGAAGGGAAGGGAAGGGGAGTAACTGAGCATATCAATCCTGAAAGCTCACTTTCTCACGGTTAATGTTGCCTGCTTCATCCCCTGTTTACAGCTCCCTATAGGGATCAGTTGGGGTCAGCCTCCTTTTTGTTTCCCCAACTTTCCAACTGAAAGGACAAGTAGAGAACATTATCATCATTCCAAGCTCTGGACTGGTATATCAGAAAGAGTTTTCACCCCCAAAATAGTTAGCCATATCTTGCTGTCATTCAAGTCCATCTGTGAGCTATTCTATACCATATATCTGGGGCTCAAGTAGCATTTTGCATAGCAATTCTTAAATATGATACATTCTTGAACAGTGATTTCAATAGTTTAGCTCTTGATTTTCCCTCCCCGCTCTCTTATCCTCCCCGGCCAAAGGATCAAGGCCAAAGCCTAGAAAACAGCTGTTTGAGACACTCTTCTACTCCCCGAAGTAACTGTCCTGTAGGAGCAACAGGTGGAATCCCACAGTGGAAAATGGGAAAGACATTGTTTCCTGACAAATGATTTCTCTCCAGGGTCCCAACTTCCCTCAACTTCTTGTAATGCCAAGAACTGAAGAGATTTGGAGTAATTTTTTAGAACAAACAAGGGAAAACATACGGAAACTGATTTTGCCTGAAAGTTTCATCCCACTCAGAATATTTAGTATCAACTGGACAATTTTCTAGTTCCTGAGTTTAGAGACGTGACTAAACACAGAACTTGCCTCAAGCATTTCACTGTGAAGCGACATCTGAGTTTCTAAAAAGCAACCAGAGCATCACTGTAGGCATTGTTCACCAGGCACTTAGTAGAGGCCGAGGTGGGAAGACAGCAGCCAGGCAGATCCAAGTAAAAGACCAAGGAGGGTCCACCATCCCTGCTGAACCCTGGCTGAAGATAGAGTGGTGGGGAAAGCACCTTCCCACATGTGATGGCCAGCCAGGTGTGCAACCTTGGTAAATCAGGTATGCAACCTGGGGCAAGTTACTTCACCTCCCTAATCTTCGTTTCCTAGTAGGTAGAAGAGGAATGATAGGAGACACAACCTCACGGGGCTTTTGTGGAGACTGAATCGATCTATATAAAGTGCCTGGCACAGTGATAACATAGTAATCACTTAATAAACTTTAGGTATTACTATTGATTGTTGTTGCTAAAATGCGTTAGTGTTTAGTATTGCCAGGCATTACCCTAGTATGTTGCAAGCAGTATCTCATAACCCCTGATATGCACACTATTATCATCCCCATTTAGCAGACGAAAATACTGAAGCATAAAAGAGATGAGGTTCAATCAAATTTGAACTTGTCTTACTTCAACTCCCTCACCTTGCACTTTAATACACTGATTAAATGGTTCTGTAACCATTATTACTGTAGACATAGGTCTTTTTCCTAGCCCACGCCATGACCTTACAGTCAGCAAGCTGAAAGCCGTGAGATTGGAAGAGGAGGGGACGTACAATGAAGCAGTATGAAGTATTAATTAACAACATGATAGTAAGAAAAAAATATAAAGTCTCTCATGCAAATTGGAAATTCTAATAGTCTGGAACCATTTAGCACTGGGGCAAATAAACTGCATAATTCAATGGTACTTAGAGTTAATACTATAGAAGAAGACAGTGTGATAGGGAATTGTATATTAATGATCCTAAGACATCAAGGGAAAGTCAAATTATGTTCAGTTTCCTAAGAAGTAAGGGAAGTGTGATATACTTTAAATAAAATTTCCTATCAAAAATAGAAAATTTTCTAAAATTTATGGTAATTAAAGGAATAAATTCCACTTATATGTAAAAAATCTGATTTCTACATGGTGAAACATAGAGTAACAGTCAAATGATAGGGCTGTTAATGTCTTCAATAATCCTCTAGTCCTGCACCTGTAATTTGAGGGTAAGTTAACAGAAATCCAGAAAGGGTAAGTGCCTTGCCCAGAGTCACACAGTTAATTGGTACCAGAGCTGGGACTTGAGCTTTCAATTCTTACTGAAAATGCTGATTATTTGATTGATTGGATGAGATCACTAGTGAGAGAGTTCAGTACGGATCTCCATATTAAAATCTTGGGGAGCTTTTAAAAATCCTGATGCTTAAGCCACACCAGATCTTAATATTTTTTTTAAAGCTCCCCAAGTGATTCTGCTGTGCAGCCAAGGTAAAGAACTGCTGATTCAGATCAATAGTAATTTATGGCACATCCATTAAGAACCACATAATGTCCTATACATTGGAGATCAGAATATAATAAATTAGCTCCTGCCCTCTGGATGCTTACAGCTGGCAGCCAAACATATGAACTGATCACTGTAAATGAGCGTGATAGAGGAGAGAATTAAGTTCAGCACATTGTAATCATTTGAGGACCTTTTCAAATATCAGAATCTCTGGGGGTGGGTTCTGAGCAGCAGGTATTTTTTAAAAGCTTCCCAGGCCAGGTTTTGAGAACCATTACAGTAGGTAAAAATGTCCTACCAGAACAGCCCCTGAGAAGTGGGCCTTAAAAGACACATCACATTTAGACAGGAAAAAAATAAGGAAAAGGTGTTCAGGAAGAGGAAAAAGCCCAGACATAAAGACATGAGACAGCATGAACCTCTGGGAAACAAGTAATTCAGGCCGTCTGGGGAGTCCAGTGAGATGGAGGAACAGACAGAAGATAAATAAGACTGGAGCTAGAAGCTGGAGTGTGAGTGTTGGACATGTCACATTGAGGAGCCTGAAATTTATCCTGTGAGCTAGCTTTTCATTGGACATCTCATCAGCTTTAAAAAATTACACATCCAAACAGAATTTGTATTTATTACATATATCTTCTACTACCATTAGCTAATATCTCAATGCATAGATTACACTGTGGGAGAGGTTCTTTGTTGACAATTCAAGTAATCTTCTTAATACTCTGTATTTCTTTTTAGCTGATTCTCTGTCAGATCTAATTAGGTCAAAATGGTTTTTGCCCCACGATGTGTCTGATAAAGTGTTTGTACCAAGAGAAGGCAAGTTTCCAGTTGTGCCATTGTCTCACTATTTCTTTGTAAGTCACTTGCCCATTTTTCTGGGAGTTCATTTGGTTAAAATTAGATGACATAATCTATAAATCCAGTTATGCAGACTCACAGGGCACTGCTTCCTACTACTCTGTGTTGTGGAATTCCCTCTTTCCTTTGGTGCCTTCAACTCCAGGCATGACACATGGACAGAGTACAGGTACCAGTGTCACTCCCTATATTAAATGGTAATACATTTTAATTCCTTAATTCTTTAGAAGAGAGAGAGAGAGAGAGAGAGAGAGAGTGTGTGTGTGTGTGTGTGTGTGTGTGTGTGTGTGTGTGTGTGCGCGCGCCCTAAAATTTCTTCCTATAGCTCATCAGTCATCTTAAATACTCTCTTTGGAGAACACTGCCATAGTGATGCATGATGCACAATGCAAGAGTTCATGATTCAAAGGTTAAAATTCACTGATGGCGACTGCAATAAAAGACATCCAATACTGGAGATGGGGGACCAACTAGGTAACTTCAGCAAAGGACAGAGTGAATGAGGATTAGACTAAGGATGAACAAGGCATGGAGAGCAAGAATGAAGAGAAAAGGAAGTTTCTTGGAAACATTAAGAACAGAAAGTTGGCAGGTTCCATAAATTTGGGTGTGAGTGAAAAGGGAAAAATCAAGTATGGCTCCAAGTTTTCTTTCATAAAGGATCAAGTTATCAAATAAACAGTGACAGCAACACAAGCCAAGGTATCTGTAACTGGTTGTATGTTAACACAGCAACTCTCAAAGCTTTTAAGACTTTTATATTCCAACTCCTTTTTTTAAGAATTCATCCATTTATTATTTCTTATAATAAAGTCAATGCAAACTCAGAGAAATCTATTCCTTACATATACATGAGAAGCAGACAAAACCCCATTTGCAGCATCAATTTCAACAAACTAGCTCTCTCCACTACTTCCCACCCTTTACAGAGATTCAAACCATGAGAGACAATCAAACAGATGAGCCTCTCAATCAGTATCAGTATCTTAACCGCCACAGACACAACCAGCCATGGTGATGCATTATACATTTTTCACATTGTGTGTGTCTGCCTGGTTTGTCAGAACTCAAATTTCTTTTGCACTTAAACTGCTGTCATCCCAATAATGTTATTCATTGTTAGCAATGACTCCCTGTGCTACATCACAAACACAGGACATGATGCATAGAGTTCCCGAAAGGAACTGGCAGGATAATATCTCCCTCTATCATGTGAGCAATCACCTACTTTCCCTTTATTTCCTTTTGTTTCTTTCCCTATGACACACAATGTGTACAGTTAACATACAGTTGTACTGAGTTATGACACTAGATATTTTCATCATAGGGATGTTAAGTACTGATAGTACACCTTATAAACTTTGTTCTGCTATCTCAAAATGAGATGAGAAAGAGGAGGCAGTATTTTTTAGGTGTAATTACATCATATTGCGTATCACTGTTTTGTGTTATATTTTCAGTATACAATACAATTATATTAATTGCTGAATGAAAACAAATTGTGAAACCTCTCATCTCAGAAGAGTTATAAAACTACTGAGAAGACTGACATAGTTGCAGATAGGAATTCCCCTGACAATGGGAAACAATATTTCTCTACTTCTCCGATAATTACGCAACTACATAAAATACAACTTTCAGTCTCTTACAAGTATTGGGAAGGAGTCTTTCATCCTCTTCACCCCTAGCTGTGAAGTTGAATGGCTCATGTAATTAGTGAGATGGCACACATGTGATGCCTACTGGCACATATAGATCTACTGGTCAGAGTTAAAAGTTAAGATTTGCATAAGCCTGTGATCTCCTATTCCTGTGTTTTCTATGCCTGACATGAAGCCTCAGTGTGCCAGCTGGGTAGTAGTCTGTCCTGTAGCTTTCCATTGATTCTGGTCCAGAAGTGCAGACTCGGAGTGGGACAGAAGTATCAGGAAGCCTATTTTGCCCTCAGGTCTAGTAAAGAAGGCTACTACTTTGGGATATTGTCATCCTGAGTCCCCCAACAGCAGGGTCAGGTAATGAATAATGGCAGTTCAGTAAAGCAAGAGAAGGCAAGGTTACAGAGGGATGAGTCTACCAGGAACACCACGTGTAAAGATTTGATTTGGTCCATCCCAGTGTTTCTCAAACTTGAGTGAGCATAGGAAATACTGAGGGAGCTTGTCATAGCAGATTCCTGGGACCCATCACCAGAGTTTTTGATTCAATAGGTTGAAATGGGGCCTACGAGTTTGCTCCAATGAGCTCCCAGGTGCTGCTTATTCTGCCAGCCCTTGAGCTACACCTTGAGTAGCCCTGACTTATGCAATCCTAGATACCTGAATAGCAGGAAGAATGAGTCTCAAGGAAGGTGGATCCAGATTTTCCATTCCCCTAGAAACAGGCATCAGGCACAGAAAATCTCTTCCTGAGGCCAACCAGTGCAAACATGTGTGGAAGGCGATAGTGCAGCCTCACATTTCCAAAAGGAGACGGTATCTAGTGGACTGCATCAGTGGCCCAATTCTTCAGATCTCCCTTATCCACCTCCTTTACCATGTGATTTTGCAAATTGCAGAGTATAATTTCCTACCCTTTGGCTTTGGGCTTGACCATGCGACTTGCTTTGGCCAAAGGAATGTTAGCAAGTGTGAAAAGCCCTTGCCTGGCCGGTCTCCTGCCTGTGCCTCTGTTGTGGCATGCCCCTGCTAAACGCCAGCAAAAGGAGGAGAGACCTGGGGAGCAAGATCTAACTGCCCCCAGCTGAGCCCAGCTTATATCATCCAACCGACACACAGACATCTGAGAGTTCAGCCAAGAGGAAAGCAGGCACCCAGCCAAGATCAGCTCCTCTCAGTCAGTCCTCGGTTGACCTGCAGATCTATAAGAATAAATACTTGTAGTATAAGCCACTAAGTTTGACATGGTTTTCATGCAGCATGTCTTGTGACAACAGCAAACTGATACAGTGTCCATGAGATTGTCTTTGGTAGCTAGAACTTGGAGAACAGTGGGTGGCTTCTACAGCCATACGGAAGTGAACTTTGAACAGGCCTGTGAGGTTGATAAGCACGATTTTTTGGAGTCACACATCAGGAGACTTTAGAAATTAAGAATCAATCTTAAGGAAGTTCTAGACCTAATTCTGTAATTTTCAGATTGGAAAACTGAGGCTCAAAGAAAATAAGTGTCTGTCTATGGTAACAGTGCCCATGACAAGCTGGAACCAGGTTTCCAACTCCACAACTTGAGCTTCATTCTCATTTCCTGGTTTTTCCTTTGCAGCCTGAAAGAAAATTTAACTTTAAAATAACTGCCAAGTTAGTCATCCAGTGCTATGTGTTCCCATACCCCTTCATTCCCTCAAGCCTATGAAACAGTGGCTAATAATCAGGATTAGCAGGAGTTAAAGCCCATCGTTGTAGAATTCTGAATTGTACCTACAGCTGATAGTAGCTAACCAACAAGAATGACAATAACAATGATTCCCTGCAAAGAAAACAAATGCCATTAATTGGGTCAGCAATATTTGTTTATGCAATATGTTTTGTTAACTTCTTTCTCATTACACTGTTGTTTCAAAACCATTTAAAATAAATTATATTATTTTTATAAGAGTAACTTTTCTAAAATAAACTGTGGGGGTTGGTTAGTAGGTTGGTTGGTTGGTTGGCTGGCTGGTTGGTTGCTTGTTTGGTTTTTGCTTTTGTTTTCCTTTTAGGCTGACCTATGGCCCATTCTCACTCCATTCAGTAGCAGGCGAATGTACCCCTCCCAGCAGGTCCTGATACACACAGGACCTTCTTCGCCATAAACTGACCCTTTATAGAGAAACTGATCTCCAGACATTAATGTGATCAGGATCATAAAAATGTCTCTGCTGTCAATAGATGCTGGATATAGTAGAACAATCATGGGGCAGAAGGCCTGGAGCCTCCACTTAATAATAAAGTAATAATTATTGCTATCATGCTTGAGAATGTGCTCCATGGATGGTATTGTGCAACGCAATTTTTCTACATCATATAAAAACACCCGTTGGCTGTCCCCCCACACATTACATTAAAACATTCCTTTAAGTCCTACAAATTATTATCTCCTTTGCATAAATGCAGAAACTGAGATAAAGTGATTTGCCCAAGATTACAGAAAGAATAAATGGCAGAGTCAGAATTCAAATCGAGGTCTTTACCCCTAAGGCTAGATTTAACTACTAGCCCATGACTGCCTGGGATCAATTTACATGGTTTAGGTAAGTGCACTCATAAGCTCTGAACAATAAGAGTACCTGTCTCAGAGGATTTTTAAAGAGGATCATATATGTGCAAGTGCTTTTGAAACTACAGAATGTTAAATCATGGAGGACTGGGAAGTCAGGATTCTCTTGTGGTCTATGTGTTCTGTGGTAGAGGGCTGACAAAGGAGGGTCAATAGCTTTTGTAGACCCCCATCACTGAGTTGATAGAAAAGCCTAGGGAAGATTGTTCAAAGGAGGATATCCGGAGCTGACCTCTCGTGTCCCAGTTAATTTTCACAGAATTATAAAGAGTTAGAGCCAGGAGGAACCTCAGCTAACCCTCCTCACCTTCCTCTTTTCCTATATTTCACCAGAGGTATCCGAGGCCAGGAAATGTAAGCGTCCCATTCAGTTCAGAACACTAATTAGTAGCAGAGCTGGAGGCAGCGCTCAGGTCCCCAGATGCTACCAATAGCACAAGGCTATCTGTCAAGTCACTTCACACCATTCTTGTTCAATGACTAGTTAGCACTAACTTACAAAGTTTCATGCCCTATTCTAATTCCATGGAAAAACCACTAACATAGAAAGAAGTAGCACATCCAATATGGAATTTAATCTTGAAGAACCTCTTAGCATTTCCCAACTGAATAAAATTGGAAGAGTATACTTTAATGAGAAATAAATTGTGCTTTCTCTCTACATCTGCCCCAATGGAGAAGACAGAAACCTCCTTTCAATGCACTGTCTGAAAATGATGATTTCTAAGTTGTTAGTTGTTTTTTTGTTTTTTTTAATCAGCAGTACTCCTGGCTATTTCAAATCAACCCCAGAAGTTACACTGAAAAACCAGAAAGAGAGTAATGCTTCAGGAGAAAACATGAAAAGTCGCAGGCAATTGCCATTCTCTAATGCTCTGAGGCGGTCGCCGCCAAGTACCCAGCCCACCTGCCCCCGGAGGGCTGTGAATGGCCCTAACAGCCAGCTCAATTTATCCTTTGCCAAACAGCTTTGGCATATCTGTGCTGGGAACGGGATCCAAGAGTTTCAGGCAATATGCTCTCTCGAGCTCCATCATATCCCACATTTTATTTTATTTATAAATGGACAAACGATTTATGGTTGCATGGTTAAATTCAAAGAAAGCTTGTGAACTGAGCATTTACATCGGGTCAGGCAGTGGCACACCACAACAAACAATGCAAACAGGAAACAAAGGGTCGGGCCTGTGTAGAAGGTTTTGTTTTATTTTATATTTTCCTATTATACACAGAATTAATAATAAACTCAGTGGGGCCTTTCCATAACGTATGCCCTGTTCAAAGTCAGTGTGACCTGGTAATAACCTGCCCACCCTCGACTGTGGGAAGAAAAACGCTATTAACAATACATTTCAATTGAAAAAGTTTAATATAGTGAGAGTTTATAAAGCAAAAAAATCTTGAAGGTGCATAACCTTTTTCTTCTCTGTTGAGGGTTTTTGTTTTTTTTCCCCTTAGTTCCTTCTCTTGATAGCCACCCAAGGTTGTATAGGAGTTCAAAATAAATGGAGTGATTAGCTGATCTAGTGATACCTAGAGCTACCAAATAAAAAATTACCTCCCAATGTGGATCAAAAGGAAACACTGGACTTCAAGCCCGTTGCTTGCTAAGCTAACCTTCTCAAGACATCTTGATAAATCTGAACAAAAGAACTAACAGTATTTGTTTTAATAGACTTATTTTTCAGAGCAGTTTCAGGTTCACAGCAAAACTGAGTGGAAGGTACAAGGATTTCCCAAACACCTGCCTACACACACCCACAGTCACCGCCACTATCACACCCTGCACCAGAGTAGTACACGTGTTAAAATTGATGAACCTACATGGACACATCATTATCACCCATAGTCCATAGTTTACATTAGGGTTCACTCGTATATTCTTGGGTTTTGGCAAATGTACAATGACATATATCCACTATTTCAGTGTCATACAGAATAGTTTAACTCCCCTAAAAATCATCTGTTCTCTGCTGATTCATCCTTCCCTTCCCCAACCCGTCTACTACTGATCTTTTTACTATCTCCATAATTTAGCCTTTTCTAGAGTGTCATATAATTTGAATCATGCACTATGTAGCCTTTTCAGACTGACTTCTTTTACTTGGTAATATGTATTTAAGGTTCTTCCATGTCTTTTCCTGGCTTGATAGCTTATTTCTTTTTAGTGCTGAATAATATTGCATCATCTGAAGGCACCACAGTTTATTTATCCATTCATTTGCTGAAGGGTATCTTGGTTGCTTCCAAGTTTTGGTAGTTATGAATGAAGTGGCTACTATAAACATCTATGTGCAGGTTTTTCCATGGACAGAGTTTTCTGCTTCTTTGGGTAAATATCAACACACATGATTGCTGAATCATATGGTAAAAATACATTTATTTTTATAAGAAACTACCAAATTTCTTTGAAAGTGGCTACCATTTTGCATTCTCACTAGCACTGAATAAGAGTTCCTGTTGCTCCACATCCTCACCAGCATTTGATGTTGTCAGTATTTGGGGATTTGGGCCATTCTAATAGGTGTCTAGTGGTATCTCACTGTTTTAACTTGCAATTTTCTGATGACATATAATATTGAGGTGTTTTCATATATTCATTTGCTATCTGTATATTGTCTTTGGTGAGGTGTCTTTCAGGTCTTTTGTCCAGTTTTTAATCAGGTCATTCAGTTTCTTATTATTGAGTTTGAAGAGTTCTTTGTATATTTTGGATAACCATCCTTTATCAGATGTGTCTTTTGCAGTCTTTTCCCCAATCTGTGGCTTGTCTTATTCTGACAGAGTATTTTTGTTTTATTTGAAATAGTATATGTTTTTATTTTAGGATGTTGTACAACAAAATGGGTGCAGACAAGTGGCCTACTTTCTTTAGCCTAGTTTACTTCCCCATAAAATGGGGCGAACAATAGTACCTACCCTAAACGGGCTTTCTGAGGAATAAAATAATCATGCATATAAATGTTGGCTATTGATTATAGATGCAAAAGCAGTAACAGAAGTGGGTCTTTAGGAGATTAAATAAAATGACAAAACCACTTTAGGAAAATCTATCCCACCCTTTGCACTCTGTACTGAAATTTCTCTTCAAGTGCCTGCTCCCACATTATACAATCAGCTCCTTAGGGGAAGGGACCATTTCTACTTTGCAGAATCATGGATAATGTCTGGCTGAACAGTAAGTACTTCTGTGACAGCTGAGCTGGCTTTCACTTTGCCTATGGCCTTCGAGAATCTATTGCACCTTCCTGGGCCTCAGTTTCCCCAAATCTCAAATGAAGGTAGTAGACTACAGGTCTTCCAAAGTCTCTACCTTTATTCATTCAGTGAATGAATCTATCCCATATCTCAGATTGCACATGGGAGACATCTTTCAGGGGTATTAACTATCTTTGGGTGTCCAGTCTCTGTAAGTTACTCTTCCCATATTTTGAAAAAGGATTTCATAATCTGGACTAATCCACAGGCTGTTTCTAAACTTAGAAGAGCAACCCTGTTTCCATGCACACATGAAGTCAGAGTGTGTGATTTTCCTCCTGCATGCTTCAGACCTTACTGTCTGCACACATCTGATCTCTGTTCCCTCTGACTGCACGGACCTGTCATACTTGTAAAGGAGACAAGAAATGACCACAGATTAAAAATAGGATGAGAAACCACAGAAGCATGGAATTTCAACTAAAGAGAAAGCCAGAGAAGAGGAATGTCCACTTCTAGGATTTCTTTTTAGAGCTGCCAAAAGTTGATTCATGCTGAAAAAAATTGAGGCACCCCCTCCCAGCCAGAGCTGACCAGCTAAGAATCTTTACACAGAACTTTTGTTAATATGCAATATAATCAGCCTAGACCATTTTCTGGGACACTGGCCCCAGTAACTTATACCAGCCTGTTATAGCGCGTGTGGACACACACACACACACACACACACACACACACACACACACACACACACACACNACACACACACACACACACACACACACACACACACACACACACACACACACACACTCCTTGCTCCAAGGTCTACAAGATCTAAAACCAAAAAGAGAGATCCTCTTTAACTCTTTGCCAAGTCAGAACAAGCAGGTCCAGGCGGGCTACCTTTTTTACCTTGACTACAAAAGAAAGAACATGAATAATGAGTTTAGGAGCAAAGTCATGAAAGCTTGGGGCAATGTTTTTTTATAGATGTTACACAGACATAAATTTTTGCAACTATCAAGAACCATGAGACCTGATGGTGAGACTACAAAGTATGTTGAACTGTGTTCAGCAACATTTTATGGGTTATTTGATTCAAACAGATTTTCAATCATATTTTAATAAATTACACTGCTTAGAAAAATGAGATACATAATTTAATAAGTAATTATCACTTTATATGACACTGAAGATCACAAAAATTTAACACATGCTACCAAGTTAATCACTTTTAATTTTCCATGCATATCATAAGAAAGCCTCCCTTAACTAGCTGTATGCATTTTGTGACTTATAAATGTATCTATCATTACTCAGGTCTGCACCCATCTTTTTAAAAATTCACTCAAGTAAAAGCACCCAGGTGAATATCTACTACATTATGAGATGTTCTGCTTAGTCGTGTGCCAGGAAAGACTCACACGTGGCTCTTTGGCCCAAGCCCTTGGCATAGCTCAGTAGTCAGTCAGTTATAATTGAACCAGTGACACGTAGCACACTGCAGATAGCTTTGATGTTGACTGTAAGCTTGGGGCTGACCTTTCTATTGAAGTTAACAAATGTAAGCATTTATTAGATGTGGTTATGACTCAACTTCAAAACCAGACTTTTTCTACAAGTTTCTGGATCAGTTTAATTGAGGAATGTCCTCAGCTGACTACATGCCATTAAGAAAAGAGTGACCATTACAACTTTGTATCTGCATGTGTAATGAATTCCACAACAGGATAAATCAAACCAAACAGGAAAAAGTTAAATGCTCAGTAGTGGAAGGCTGTAATTGTTAATCATGAGATTGGATTTCCAATTTTGGTGTTGATTGAAACAGTCTATTCTCATGGATCGACTCTTTAATAGTTGATGTTTTAAATTTCAAATTTAAAATATAAAATTAAAAGCAATTTTAAATAACTTGTATTTTATAATTGTATACAAGATTTCATTTTTAGCGAAGAATTTTTTGCTGCTTAAAAATATTAACTCACTAGAGTGATGCAAAAGCAGTAACAGACTTGGATTCAAATCCTGTTTCTGCCATCGTCTGTGTAACATTAGAAAAATTATTTAACTTCTCTCAATTAATTTCTATTTTGTGAAATAATAACAAACTACCTTACAGATATAATAACCTTTCCATCTTGATATATCCATGTGGACATGCAACCCTGTTTTTAGTACTGATTGGTGAAAATGAAAAACAGTTCAAAATATCATGGATCCCACCCACTGTAGCAGCTTCAGGCAGCATCCTCTGTCTGTCCCCGGGATCTCTCAGAATGTAAAATATTAACAAATGAGGAAGAAAAATTAGGAGCAGCTTCAGAATTTTTCACAACAACGCTCAATGCCTACAAAATTCTAAAGGAAACTGTGTTCCAAGATTTATACCTTTAATATAAAGATATAAAAGGTATGAAGATACTCTAAAGCATTAAAGACAACGTTGTTATCTAATATGGTAGCCACTAGCCACATGTAGCTATGAAAATTTAAATTAATTAAAATTAAATAAAATTTAAAATTCAGTTCCTTAATCATACTAGCCACACTTTATTTTTTATTTTTTGCTTTAAAATATTTTATTGGAATCCTTCTGATAAAACCAAGTACTTGTTGTAAGACAAAGTGAAAGCTAATTGATATTTAAGTGCCCCAACTTTCTAAGTTTTTTCCTCGAATAAGTTGACAGCTGCTCACACAGGTTAATGCAATAAAAGATGTAAGTTCCCAACATCAGATAAAGAGGGCATCCTTTTTGTCAGTAAAATCCTAAAATTTCATAAAAGGAAAATGTTTTAGAACCATGCAGGCAACTGTCATTAAAACATGAAGCTGGGAAGGCAGGGGAGATGCCACACGGGGTTATAAGCGGGGCATAAGAGTGGGTCAGGTGGTTTCAAAGATCCTCAGAGAAATGTTCAGAGACTCTAGTCCAAACAGCTCATCACTACCGAGCCACACTTTAAATGTTCAAGAGCATCACATGTCTAGTAGTTACTGTATTAGATGGCATAGATGCAGAACATTTCTATCATCAAGATAATGCTACTGAACATTGATTTTCTAAACCATGAAAGAGCTCAGGTATATAGAACTCAAGAGCCCTTTATCCAATTAACTAGGAGGTGAATCAAAAGAAAAAACTCAGGGTTATAAAAATTATGGTTACAGAACAGAATGCAAATATAACTTGGTGATATTAAAATAATAATATAATAATACAAAGATAAAAATGGGTAGGGGAAATGGAAAGTCTTATTTTTTTCATCTTTAAATGCAGAATCATGATTGGAACATCACTTAAAAAAAATCCAATCTTTTATAGTCTCGCCATACTGTTTTGATGACAAACTTTAAAGGGACACTTTAGGAAACTCCATATTTGTGTTAAAAAAGAATTATCTGAAGCTCAGCAATTACCTAAGTTTCATTTTATCTGCCTTTCTTGTTGAAAGACAATGTCAATATATCTAGAATAATGTAATAAATGTTGACGATGGCTATTTTTGGATGTGGAATTTTGAGGGTTTTTTTTTTCTTTTTGTCGTTGAGGTTTGATTGACATTTTTATAATGAGCACTTACAATTTTTGCAAAAACTATCAAATTATTTTTTTAAAATAGTGCTGCAACAAAAAATTAAAAGAATATATAGAAACATATAAAACAAGGTACATTAATAAACAAGAATATAAAATTAGAATCACTTTATGGAAATAAGAAAATATGTATACACTTGGTTAAGGATTAGAAGGCAACATTTAAAAAAATGAAAATTACTCTTATTAATAGTTTTTCCAGGAAACTTGCTTATATCTTTAATAATATAATTACATGTGTCTTGAATTGTTTTGCCAGGAACAGAGCTTCACTGCAATCAATCATTTATACTCTTTCTGACATGAGAACTTAACTAATCACCTTGGCCTTTCATTACAGGTAGTCACCTAAGCATGTGAAAGAGACTGTTTAGGTTGAAAGGGTGGAAGCGATGCTTTGAGTTTTAGGGTTAAATGGACAGAACCTGGAGTGCAGTGGCTCCTGGAATTGGTAGTTTTTTCAGAGGGAAGCTCTCTGCGGGGTTGAGACAGCAGTTGTAACAGATACAGATGTAATGAGAGTGATAAGAGATCCCATGAGAGCTGCTTAGAGAACAATGGGCAGACAGTTCCATAACATTTTGAACTATTTTCTAGATTCAGGAACAAAGAACATAAGACTGTATATCAACATGGAAAGCTTCTTCAGAAACTTAATACATGTGTGTAAAGATACACACACGCACACAGAGTTTATTATTGAGAGAAGTTTTGTATAATGTTTTGTTCATGCTTTCTAGCCTACATTTTGTAGATTTTAAGAACATCTATAAAAGAAAGACTTTTTCAACACTATCCTCCATCAATCCCACCCTTCATGCAGTTGCTTACACTGCTTCCCTAGTCTAGCCTAAGTTGCTACCATTTTCTCCCTTAAAATTCCCCAAGCCCACCCTAAATTCAAGATCCATGTCAATGCCACTTCATCCAGGAAACCTGCCTTGTGTCCCAGCTAGACATAATCTTTATTACCTTTGATCTTTGCTATCCCTTCCATCCCTTGTTAGTTTACATTATGATTGTTGTCCCACATATTTTTATCTTTCCTAATGGATCATAAGCAACTTAAAGGCAAGGTTCAAGTTAGATACAAGTGCCTGTACATCTCCTTATTCTGCTCTAGGGTCTAGGAGCATGATTTGAACATACAGACACTATGTAAAAGCAGGAATTAGATTTTACAAAGTAAGTTCCATGCATTAACCTTGCAAGATGCTTCTCCAAACATGTGTTCTATGTTCAAGTAAACTTGAAAAAAACCTACATAATCTGTTCTCTTTTAGAATATGCATAACAAATACTAAAATTACTAAAAGTCTAATGGTAAAGAAACTTATGTTACTACATTCAACTCTGCATTGACCACAGAATTTTATTCTTTGTTTCTTTCTTGTGCTTGTTTATAGGTATTACACCATAGCCTTGCCCATATCCCATCAGCCCTCCTAGAGATCACCTGTGTATACGCCCCTTATAAGCCAAATGGCTTCCTATGCCTCTGTATGTGAAGGCTTTATCTGGCAACTGGAGCATGTCCCACCAGCTCAGGAAGTCCCAGGAAGTTACTCCCTGGAGTAACCCATAGGAGATGGGAGTTGGTAAACAGCTCCCCCAACTCCCTCACCCCTTAGGAACTATGGCATGTGCCACTGCGTGCTCCATCACATCTCTCCAATAAGAGGTGCCAATAATTGTTTGTTGAAGTGCTGAATCTTGGGAGGACCAATTAGCTTTTTAGAAGTGGATAACAAGATAAAATATTTTAAAATATTTCTGTGGGCCTTTTCCTACCAATCTGGAGGCAGAAATAATTAGAAATTTTAAATGAATGTTTGTTCCTTCACTTAGGACAGCCCCATGAAAAATTCTGAAATAGGCCAAGCTTGTTTTCCTCCCTTCTCTATTATTTCAACCCAGGTCCTCGATGCTCTCAAACGATTTCTTTGCTGCCTAAGATGTGGTATTATTCTTCTTCCTAAGCTAAACCACCCCTTAAACTTCTAATATTTTCCCATGTCACCATTTAAACTGATCTTTCCAATATTCCTTTCTTTTAGCATCTTGATTTCTTATACAGACAATGTCTCTACCAAATGTAAGGGGAAGTTAACGTGCTAGCTAGCTAAAGTATGATTCTTTACATACTATTCCTCATATAAACTATTTAAATCTTATCCCTTATAATGGTACTTGGAGAAGGTGATCAGGTACTGTAATTATCCATAAGGGAAAATTTGCGAGAAAAGTTTGTCCATGTGCCTTAAAACCAAACCAATCTCTGTATGGCCACAGATAGCCACACAAATTATACCCCACATAGCTCTTTTATACCCATCACACAGACTACAAACTGAACAGTACCTCCCTGAATTCTTCAGTATACAACTTACACAAGCACACACAGTAGCTCTTCACCTAATAGTCAGCTGTTCATTTTTCCTGTACGTTAAGAGGCCCTACCCCTAATTTTTCTACTCCAATTCCTAATTTCCGGTTCACTTCAGTTCTACTAGAGATAAGTGGATGTTTATTAATACTAAATATTTGGCCAATTTGCATTTTTTCCTAAAGGAAAATGAATCCAGAGAAGCCCATATATGACACTATGTGGACAAAAAAGTACATACAGCTGACCCTTGAACAGCACGGGTTTGAACTGGGCTGGCCCACTTATAAGTAAATTTTTTTTCAATAAGTACTGTAAAGGTATTTTCTCTTCCTTATGATTTCCTTAATAATATTTTCTTTTCTCTAGTTTACTGTAAGAATACAGTACATAATACATATAACATACAAAACATGTGCTAATCGACTATGTTATTGGTAAGGCTTCTGACAACAGTAAGCTATTAGTAGCTAAGTTTTGGAGGCATTCAAAGTTATACACAGATTTTCAACTGTGTCAGGGGATCTGTGTTCCAACACCCACTTTGTTAAAGGGCTAACTATAATTTTCCAACCCTAGGTGCTTATGGCATAATGTAGATAAGGTAGGTTTCTTAAGCTTTCTCTGAGTAAAATTCTGCTATTTAATTTACTTTAGTCAAAATCCTCTCATCCATCTTTAAGTGTATACAGTCTCCCAAGAAATTTTGACCTCTGAGATTTCTTCAAGGCCTTCTTTGGACCTCAGTGTCTTTAATTAGGATTTCCTGGGACAGCTACAACTCTAGCCTTTGAAATCCTATTAGTGAGGGTGTCGGCAGTGCACTTGGCCTTTAAGAGAACTTAATATTCAGCCTGATGCCTGTGGATTTAGGAGCAGAGTCTGCATTCCTTCCTCGCGCAGGGTCTGAGGCCACTCTAGCAGTGCCCAGCCTGTGTTTAAGTGGGCACCAACTCCAGCTGAAAACCGGCCTTCTCCTGTTTCTCTCCCACCTCGATTTAATTCTCTGCAGTCTCTCCGAGTTACAAATGAAAGTTCTAAATTCTAGGCACTGAAAAGTATTTGGACCACAGCATGCTCTTTTCCAAAGCATTTCAACCAAGGAATCCCATTTAATTCCAAGCCAGTGAAATAAAAAGCTACATTGATTAAAACTCTTGAGATTCAGATCAACATTTAAGGAGGCACTGAATCTTTTTAACATCTGCTTCCTTGCCAGCAAAGGTAATACATCTTTAAATAATTTGTAAGTGTGTGAGAACTGCCACGCAGTTACTGAGAGCTGTCTTTTGGTAAACAGGGGCTGCCGGCTTCCCATTTCAGACAGCTGTCATCTATTAAATATTTTAATATCGAAGGGCATTCACTTTCATATCAATAGCAATGGTGAAAAAATTTATCTTTGTAGCCAGGGCAGACGATGTCAGTGCGTAACTTGTCATTTTCTAATTCAGCTGCTTTCATTTGATTTAGAATTAGAACTAGACCTCAGAAACTGGAGCGGCATTCTCACACAAAAGCTGTTTCAAATTATGTGCAGCAAGTTTTTAAGCACATTAGCAACTAGAACAAGCTGTCCTCATGCTAACTGGCCTTGCTTTGTTCTCAATGGTGGAAAATCTCACTTTAACTGCCCTCTAATTTGTTGCAGAACGCTACTGCACCAGCAGCTGCCTTGGCACAGGATTAAACATACAAGAAAACATTATTTTTCCACACAAATTACTAACAGTGCCAGAAGCCACAAAATCCCTTTTTTGGAAAAAAAAATATTTTCTTCTCTTCATCTCCTTTCTTTTCTCTCCCCCATAAAACAACCTGCACTGAATTACACCTCAGTGGGTCTTTTGAGATGCCCCCCTACACACACTTTCAGTGTAAACACACAGAGAGGGTATTTCATTCTGTTTTTGATAAAACACAAAAGATTCAAAAATGGGGCAAGGGGAAACTTTCCGCTGCACATGTAATAAATATGTCAATGAATGAGAGCTCCTGAGGGGCACAGACACGGGGCTGTGGGGAAACCTCCTTCCTTAGCACCACATACACTTGTTCAAAAACTACAGGAGGAAACACATAAAGTAAGCCTCCCTCTGTTCTAATCTTGGTCTGATTACAGCTACTTCTGTGCAGCCGTTAAGCATCTTGCCAAAAGGAAGAATTGGCTTGATTACTGCTTCAGAGGGGAATTTATCAATGATGTCTGCAAATAAGTGTTGAGAAGACAGTTGTGCCTGCCCTCGTTGTCTCTCGTTCCGTGGGCTTGCCACGGCTGATATTTTATTTAATTACATTTGTTAGTGAATACCAGGAGGACCTTTGGAGTCAGTGCATACCTGTGTCCTAGCTCTAAAGAAGGTTTAAAAGTAATACTTATTTTTAAAGACAGAAAAGGAAAGAAGTAGTTAACATGTTCAGACACAATTACAAAATGTTTTTTTCCCTTCTGATGAGAACTTTTAACATCTATTCTGTTAGCAACTTTCAAATGTACAATGCAGTATTATTAACTAGAGTCACCAGGCTGTTAACCTTTATTTCAGACAAAGCCATTACCTGTTTCCCTGCGAGAGGTAAGAGCAGTTTAGGGGTCTAGGTATCACAGATATCTATCTCTCCAGTAGATCCCTCATCATCCCTTTTGCAGGGGAGGGTCTGGCATCTGCCTAGCAACAATGAAGTCTATTGGGTAAGCTCAGTGCTGTCTGGAAAAGAGGCTCTCACTGGAGTGCATAGTGAAGACAGGCTAGGAGGCAGGTGAGGTTGACTATTTGGCTCTCAGAAGTACCTACACACAACTTAGTTCCTCATTAATTCCCAGTCCCCACTGTTCTCCTGGCAAAAGGCTACCCCTGTGATATTCCTGCACAAAGTTTCCTTCCTCTCCTTATGAAAACTCTAGGAACAGCGTGGTGTGGTGATGTGGTGGTAATGGGTACAAAGTCCTAGCACACACTTTTACTCTTCAAGGTTAAGGAACTGAAAGACAGGCAGCCCCAAAATCTCCATGAGAAAGAACTAGCCCCTATGAAAATCTCCTGTTCCTGGTTCAAAGCTACTTTCTGGCCTTCACTTGTTCCCAGGTATGCCTTTCTCTTTAATTGTGCTGTCTTTTTGCATTCTTAATACTCAAATTTCTTGATCAGTTATGTCGACTTTCAAAAATGGTTGGATGCAATGATTTGAAAAAAGCATGCATTCAAAGCTGCTTTTATTAAAAATTTCATTAAGGGATTTGCACATTCTCCTTTGCTTTCTGTTCCAGCTTCTCTCTGAGCTGCAAGTCAGAAGAGTCTACCCAAAGGCATTCACTGAAAATTCATCACACATCATCAGTTATTAAGACACGACTCTCTGGGATTCAGGAAATAAACAGCCAAGAATTCCAAGCCACCTGTTTGTACCTGAAATTCACCTGGTCAAGCCAAGCGCCTGAAATTCAGGACCAAATCAAAGTCTGCTAAATATAAAAGAAATAATTAAGGAGAAAAGTAATCTGTGTTTTACACAAATGCATTACAATTAGTTCCATTTTCTAACTTTTTAGTCAACCATGTGAACCATCTACAAAAGAAAGAAATTGGGGGTTTTCCAATAAATAAATGACTGTTTGAGTTCTATCCAGGTGTATATATGTTGCTTCTGAGGTACTTCTAATACATGCATTAAATGCCAACCCTATCTGTTTTGGCATTGTTTGAATATATGGTCATGGGAGGCATTATTAGCTGTGTTTTCCTTATGTATTTTTTGCTGTGCTGTATACAGACTAAAAATCTAAACATAATGTAAAATATCTAATGCTAATACAAAGAACATCTTACATTCCTATTGGCTTCTCCTTGCCCCGTCTATGTCTCTTCCCCTACTGCCCCGGTATACAGAAGTGACCAAACACCGTGATGCCAGGCATTCCTCCCCCTCCAAATACCATTTTACCTCATGATTCTCAGTACCAGGCTATGGCACCACAGTTCTCAGAGTGTGGCCACTAAATGAGCGACCTCAGCAGCATTTCGGAATTTGTTAAATATGCAGATTCTCAGATCCCAACCTAGGCCTGCTGAAAAAGAAATTTATGGAGCTCAGCAATCTGTGTCTTAAGAAGCCCTCACATGATTCTCATGTCTGAGGATCACTGCTCTAAGCAACTTGCCCTCTAACATGACCCACTGGCAAAGTCGGATACTTTCACACCTTCCCACAACATGCCATGCCTTCTGCTGGCCTCTGGTTTCCTAGATCTCCCCCCTGGGGCTCCCCACTCAGGCGAGTCCTCTAAAAGTTGAACTTCATATTCCAAAAAGATTCCTTTTTCTGTACTCTCCAGCAGAATCCCTATCTTCATAGTAGCCTTTTCGGAACCTAGGGAGAAATTACTTAGCGCAATAAATAAATGTCTAATAGTAGAATTATGATCCTTGCAGCAAGCATAGTGGGGAAGAGAAAATTATGCAAGGGACTTTTCTGTACCCTTCAAATCATGTCATATAAATCATCACTTCATGTGGCTATATGAGAGGCTTCAGGGATTGTGCCAGATCAGGGTTAACTTTTTTTTTTTTTTAAAGATTTTTATTGGAGAATTGGGGGATGGGAACAGTGCTGGGGACTTGGGGGAAGGGGAACAGACAAGTTGCTGTCCTTTTGTTCTTCAGTCTAGTTGTGGAGGATGTCGCTTCACTGGCCCAAGTTGGCACCATCGTTGCGCTCTTCCCAGGTGAGGCAGATCAGTCGCCGGCTTCTGGACCGCCACTCACTGTGGCTGCTGGCCACTCACGCTGGCTGCTGGCTGCTGGTTACACATGGTAGCCCATGGCAACCCACTGCAGCAGGGGCTGCAGCCTACGCCGTCGCCGGCAACTCACGGCAGCCCAGCTCCAGGTTGAGCTGTTGTTCAGCATCTTAGCTGTGGAGGGCAGTGTCACTGGCCCTCATATGTGGGATCTGAACCGGGGCCCTCTGGAGTCCCAAGCCAGCTCTTAACCAACGTGCCACTCGGCTGGCCCAGGGTTTACTAACTTTTGATGACAGGCCACTAACTTAAACTCTCTGAACAGTTTCCTCACTGACAAAATGGGGTGCAAAATATCTTCCCTATGAAGTATTTCTGAGAATTAGAATACTTTCCCAAAAAGCACCCAGTTTCATGCCTACCACAGAGGGAATGCTCCATAAGTAAAAAATCTATTAGGATAATGGAAAGAGGGTGACTTTGGAGTAAAGGTGACATGAGCTCCAGTCCAGACCTCTTGTAACTTTAGGAAATTACACTGCCTCTCTGAGCCACAGTTTCCTTCTCTGTCAAGTGGAAATACTATTTCTAACATACTATCTATTGTGCAAAGATGTCTTGAGGCTTAGATTAGACAACCCTATAGAACTTATATAAATTATGTGACTCAAAGAAATGCTTATCTTCTTTTTCCCTGCCTGTGGGTATGGGATGGGAGGGAGAGTAATAAAATGTAAGAAAAACATTATTTGGAACAAAACTGACCTGCATTTATGACTTATTTGTGTTTTACTAGCTGTGTGCCTTTGACAAGTTATTTAATTACTGAGTCCCAGCTTCCATATTTATTGAAGTTGAACAACTATTCCTACCTTTCAGAGTCACTGTAAAGTTTAAACGCAATGATGCATGGGAGCAAAGAGCTTAACATAGCAATCGGCCCTCCCTATAAGTGGTTTTTGTTGCTACTACTTATTATTTTTATTATTGCCATTGTCGTTATTAAATGGTGGCTACTACTTGATGGACCTGATCTATCAAAACTTAGAGGTGATAGCTATGTAGACAGTTCTAACACCTATTTGCTTTCTTCTAGGTTTCCAATTGAGAGAGCAATTTTTGTTGTTATAAAGTGCACACGTAACTTTTACTAATTTTTTAACAAAAGAGGGTCTAGTTCCCCAAGATTTGAGAATCCTCATTATAAATCAATAATTTTCCATTCTGGGTTTAAATAGTAGTCTTGTGCATTTGTTTAATTTCAGTCTGAGAAAACGATTCCACAAGATAAAAACCAGGTTCTGACACATTTTCCAAAATAATGACACCTTGTGTTGTCACTTGGGATACAGTCAGTTACCTTTCCCCCAAAGAGATCCTTTCATTTATTTTATTTATTTCAATAGTTCACCTTTCTGCTATTGCACTTACTCCACACTATAGTTAGATGAGCACAGTTTAGAACCACAGATTCTGAGCTACCTGAGGGTAATTTTGCATCCAGTTTTGTACTGGCTTCCACCATTGTTGCTCAATAAATAACACTGAATTAAATTGAATCTGGATAATGTGAACTGCTTTCTTCCATTTTTTAGTTGATTGGATGTTAGGAAATCAGATACTAAAATATCACTTCCCAAGTACAAGACTTTAATACTCATAAGTCTCTAATACTATCGCTGAGACAGGTCTGCTTTTTAAAATATGCTACAGATTCCTGAAGAAATAATGATTTTTAATTTTATTTTATTGAGATATAATTGATGTACAACATTGTATGAGTTTTAGGTGCATAGCATAATGATCAATGCATGTATATACTGCAAAATGATCACCTCAATAAGTTGTTAACACCATCACAAATATTTACCAAATGTTTCCTTATGATGAGAAATTTCAAGATCTATTCTGTTAGCAACTTTCAAATGTACAATACAGTAATAACTAGAGTCACCATGCTGTATAACTCATCCCTATGACTTACTTATTTTATAACTGAAAGTTTGTATCTTTTGACCTACCTTCACCCATTGTGCCCACCCCATCTGCCTCACTTTTCTTTAGTGCTCATTTTTTTGCAGCAGCCTTCTCAAGGAACTTCCTCTTATCCTTCATGACACATAGAGAAAGTGAAGGTCAAAGAAGTTGAGCCACTTGCTTGTCTTTGTACCCACAAGCTCTGGGACAACAGACTGTTACCCCCTTTGGTCATTCTATCTTTTAGAAATAGACCTTTGTTTAAAAGAAAACAAAAAGGAAGATGGATTTCCATGAGTTCCAAAACCAGCCCTCCCTCACTTCACCTCCAACTTACACATCCTAAGGGCAGAAAATGATTCAATTCAGCTAATATTGATTGAGTGCCTACTATGTATCAGGCACTGTTCTAGGCCCTGACTATAGCAAGATGAAAACCTGAATCCTCATGTCTGCCAGTCATCTTGGGGTTTGTCATCTGACATGGCCAAGCCAGGTCAGGACTGACCCTCAGGAACTAGCTCTTTATTGTTATTTTAGTTGCCAGGTGACCATGCCAGCGACACCCTTCTGGGATTTGGGGTAGTGTTTTTGTCCGTGGAATTCTTATATTTCTAAGAGAGAAACTGTGACTCCCGGGTCTCTGTAAGGAATAATGCTTTTCTCTCAGGACCCAGAATCAGACTTTGCAGCACTCTGAATTTTTGTTACTAGGCTCCAGTCTCCAACCAGGACATTCAATTCTGCTGCCATATCCTCATTCAGTCAGTGTTCAGGCGTTTTCCAGCAACTCACTCACTCTAGTCTTGGTTCCCAGACTCCATGTCTCCAGTTGCCACGGGAGGTTGATAATGATTCAAGAATTAAAGTCTCAAATGTGGGCAGCCCCAGAGACAGTTCTTCCCAAATAGAATTAAAGTCAAGTGTCTAAAAACTCTGTGGTTGTCAGGGATCAGGACAATAATGTAAATATATACAGCCATCTATGGATCATACAGTAGGGCGAGATGAGGTCTGTGGTAAAATGGACAAAGTATGCAAATTCCAATTAAAAAACAGGAAGCTTTTAAAAGCAGATCACCACGTCACTGCCTCTTCAGCCCTTCAAGGACAGGATGGAGGCTTCTCAGGCTTTGCAGCCCACACACTTGGCACACTACCCGTACTTAGTAGGTGCTTAAGTCAATGAATGAATGACAGAACAAGGAAGTAAGTGAACAGATAAATCAAGTGGGAGAGCTGAAACAGATACTTTAGAGCGTACCCTCACAATATGCAAGGAGGCGAAATATGGGAGCTCACTCCTTTGAGCTTTCTTTGTTCCTAAAATTGTGTCTCTGAGACTTTTCTAAATTTATAAATTTAAATTTATAATACCCAAATTAGTTTGTCTAAAGGATTTGATTTTTATTAGGACTTCATTACAGATAGATACATAAGTAATCAATGGAGAGATGATAGATATAAATATAATGCCTTCCTTTAAGACAACTCAGAGTTCTGTATATTTTAAAATTCAATATCAGTTCTAATCAGGATAAACCACATGAACTGAGGAAATGAGAAAATAGAAGTAGTAGAGGAAAAAATATAAGCAGCCTTAGAGTCATGGGCTCACTTTGTGGGTGAAGTTGTTTCAGCAAAGTTGTCTTCAGGCATCAAAGCTGCTACCTGCATTCTTCTCCAGGGGGTGGAGGAAGATGCTGAGGACAGGGTTTGGGCCACAGGGGATAAAAGAGGTATGAGTATTTCAGGGCGGTCAAATTCCCTCTTGCACTGTTGCGGCACTGCTCCTTCTGGGGGCATTATTTCGTATTCCACAAGGCCCTTTAAATTCAGTGTCTGGAGATGATGGCATGTGACTTTGGGGCATTGTCCCAACCCTACACAGACAGGCCAAACTACCCAAAAAAGCTGTCGGAATCCAGTGTTCTCGTGGCCCTGTCCTGTCCCTCAGGGACAGCCACCCTTTCTCTTCTCGCTCTGCTCTTCAGTCTCTCTGCCTGCCTGTTGCCCCGATTCTGGGCTGCAGTGGACCAGTGTGACCAGCTCCTGAACAGTGACTTTCTCCCCAGTTTACTATACATTACCATGTTGATGACACTGAGCTGCTAGCAATTGGTCAATGGGTTCATTCCAGGACTATATTAGTTTCCTGTGGTTGCTGGGCTGGCGGGGAGAGGGGGGCGGGAATGATGGCCTAAAATGCCACAAATGTATTATTCTCTTACAGTTCTGGGGGACAGAAGTCTAAAATAAATAACATGAACCAAAATCAAGACGTTAGTGGATCCACACTCCCTCCGGAGGCTCTAGGGGGGAACCCATTCCTTGCCTGGTGGCTTTTGGTGGCTGCTGACATTCCTTGGCTTGTGACTATACCACTCCTCTGCCTCTGTGGTCACATTGCCGCTTGCTCGTCGGTCCTTATAATCTCCCTCTACCTCTCTCTTATAAGGACACTCGTGGTGGCAAATAGTGACAACACAGAAATACAGGACAATACCCTCATTTCAAGATCCTTCACTTAATCATATCTGCAAAGACTCTTTTTTGGAATAAGCTAATAATGTAGTGTCCAGGGATTAGGAGGTAGATTTCCGGTGCACGTGTACGTGTGTGTGGTGGCATTTATTTTTAGCTGATTACAAGGACCTTCTCAAATAATCTGGTTCCATGAGTAACCCCAAACCCAAACCAAGAGTACTGCTCCCGGGAGAGTCAAAGTGTTGTTCCATTTGAATACCTAGAGCTAAATGTGACCGTTCACTTGGGTGGAAAGTATACCAACCTAAGACGTTTCCCAAGTATAAAGGTCTGTCTTGTTCAAAGCCTGCTTCTCCTTTGGTTTTCACAGATGTTGAAATCACAAGCAGGCTGTCTTCTTTTCCTCCCTGCAACAGCCCCTTATACTTTCCCAATCCCCTCCTTCCTCTCTGGCATCCAAAATGGGGCTGGTGAGAAATTAGCCGAGTCTACAGGCTCATTCCTAAATCTGGCATTGTTATCCCTCCTGAAGTAAACCTCAATGACTCATGGCAGATCTGATGTACATGCCTGCCCCCTCTTCCCCTCCAAAGATTTAGACAAGGCACAAGTCAGGCCCAGATGGAGCCATATTTCTCTTAAGAAAGTAAATTCCTCTCAGTGACTTCTCTACTTTTCATCCAGAGAAAGCTCTCCTGGGGAGACCCATACTGTGCTCATGTTTGTTCAGGTGGCTTGATATTTGCCACAAGACATTCTTTCCCAAGCAGCCTCAAAAGACAACCTCCTGCTTCTGTAAAATATGGGGATTGAGTTTCTCTGAATGAAAAGGCATAGCATATTCAACCCACTTAGAGGAACTTATAAACCTTCTCCTGTGGGGAAAGTGTTACCCGAACCAGCCAAGGATGCCACCCAAACATAACCAGGAAAGTGGTTTCCCATTTGAATCCAAGTATGATCTGGGCTCTTTGGGGGGTGGATTTATATTTCCTTCAGTTACAGCACTTGGGACACAAGAAGCTCCTTTTGCCAAGAAACAAAGAAAGTGCTCTGTACCTTTTATCAGGTCTCATAAGTGTTCTCCAGTTCTCATGCTGTGCTGAGAAAGAAAGTAAAATTATTCATGGCTTTGTAAATAGCTGTTGCTTTGGGGAAATGTTCCTTTCTGACCAGTATGAAAATCTCAGTCTCTGACTAAAACAGAGGAAAATTAAAGTGATATGTTTTTCTAATCCTAAGGTTTTAAGAAAACAATGAGACATTCATGCTGTAGAAATTGCTAAATTTGTTCAAAATCCAAAAATAGCCTTAGGAAAGCCTAAGACCCTTTACAGATGTGCTGGGACCCATACTTCAGAGGGTTTGCTAAGAAAAGACTGAAATGCCCAAATCCTTTAAGTAACAGAATGGAGTTTTACTTACACAAATACCTTTTTTGGGGGGGTGGGGAGTGGGGGGCAGTCTTTCTGGCCAAGACTATGTTGAGGACTGAGCCAACTAAGCTATACACCCAGCTGAGCATGGATGTGGTTAGATGTTTTCTGCAGAGCCCCATCATCCAAAGAACAAAGCTTGTCCCCTTTGAATTGAAGGAACTGTTCTTTTTGCTGGTTCCACTCGTGTTTCTGCATCACAACCATCAAAATGAGTAATCAGAAAGCCCAGAAATGCTTGTTAGGTCATTTGAGGAGCTATTGGGGGGAGGGGGGAGGAGGCGGGGTGCAGGGGAGAGGAAGTCCTAGTTTTTAAGAGTGGATCAGTACTTGAAACTTTTTCTTTGCTTTCTTTGGCTCTGGCAAGATCAGGGCTCTGGTTTCTTGGCTGATGGTTTTAATTTTGACCTCAGCTAAATGTCTTTCAAACGCTGTCTTTATTGTTTTCAGAGCACCCACTTTCCTTATATTTGAAAAATGTGTGCATGTGTGCTTATGTACATATTTTTGTTCAGTTGTTTTCCATTGAGATACTGAGCCAAGAAGAAAGAGATGATCATGTGACATTCAGGGAAAGTTTGTGACATTCTTTGTTTCCACATCTCCTGATACTCAGCAATTTGCTATTTACGTTCCACCAAAACAGAACATTTTGTAATACTCTGCACATATACCATATCCTCCTTAGGATCTCATCTCCCCAACTCTGTCTCCTTACCATTAAAAAAAATAAATATATCATTCATGATTCAGCTGAGAGCTACAACTTCGAGGAAGACTTCCCTAATCCCTGACCCACTCACTGACACAGGCTGGGTTGGCTGCCTCTCCTCTGTGCTACCGTGAAAACCTCTACACCGCTCTGACATCAAACTTATTGCATTATGTTGTAACTGCATGTTGACTTGTTTGGCTTCTCCATTAAAGAGCATCCCATCCCCAGCACCTGAAAGAGAGTTGATAATAAATGCTCCTTAAACCGTACTATATCTAAAATACTGTTTCCTCTCCCATCCTTAAGAATGTATGGACCCTAAAACTAAAGGATGGTGCGTCTTCATCAGTAACATGTCTTTGTAGTCCAATTTGTAAAAGAATGTCTTTTTTTCCTAGACTAGTCCAGAGTTATGCAAAACGTGCACACACACACAGACACACACACACACACACACACAGACACACACACACACACACACAAAGTATTTCATCTTCAGGTACAGACAGGGCTATGCCTATAGCTAAGATGACCTGAATGTTGATTTCTACGCAGTATGCCTATGGCACTTCAGAAAGAAACATTGGGTTCTTAAAGCAATTGAAGGGATTGGGGATTTCACTGAACCATGATACAGGATGCCTCTGCGGGACTACTGAATCTGTTTGCCTGCCACCAGAGTCCATTCTCCAGAATAGAGCAAGATTAAAAGAAAATTAACCCTCATAATTGCTTTCCCAACATAGTCTGCTGTCCACATGGGATTACACACAGGATGACCAAGTTTCCCATAACTTTAACCAACGGTCCTGAACTCCCCATCCTGGGCTGATGAGCACAAGTCAAGACTCCAAATCCCTGTTCTCCTAGGGGATAATCCTTTTCAATGAGATGCTCACAGATGTTATTAATGGAGATTTAAAGAAAAGGGAGAAAAAAGAAACATTCACATTCTCAAGGAATTCAAGGTTACATGACTAGAAAGGGAACTCACAATTTTCATGCTTAAATGTTCATAACCGAAGGTCCTGCTGGATGTAGATTGTGTGTACATCGCTTACTCCAACGAACATTTTAGATAAAGGAGATCATCTGGCTTCATATTTAATAAAATGATCTTTCAGGGTGCTAAAGATAAGACATGAGAAGCTATCATTGAGCTTTCAAAAGCCTACCATGGCCTGATTTAAAATCAAATGAAAATTTTCATTTCAAATCAAGTTGTTAAAAATCTGGATATCAGCAAGAAAAAAAAAAGTAGCACAACTCAAACATGTGAGCAGAAGTAATTAATCACAAGCTTGAGGACCAAAAGGAACACTGAGAAGTCATTTGCCTCTGCCTATAGTCACCAGTCCTTGAATCCCCTCTGAGGTGAATGTGTATACCAGTGGTTCCCAGGCATGAACCAGATTTCTGGGTGATGGGGCCCAGAATTATTAAAAGAGGCCTAAGAATCAACATGAGCAGCCAGCGTTGGCTGGGGCTGGCTAAACACAAACACAAAATATCATGTTTTAACTGTATTTAGATACTCGATTTCAAAGTTTTAAACTGATTTCATACTAGTTTTTCTTACTTAAGTGGTTTCTTGAACAACAGATGCTAAAAGCAACATGACACTCAGGCTTGGGGACGGGGACAATGATATGTGAACATTTTTTAAAGTTAACTTTTTATAAAAGAACAGCATCCATACATGTGAACATTTTTTACATTAGACTGTTAGAAATTACTGTTCTACACATTTTTATCAATAATTCAGAAAACATTTGTTCATTCTGCATATTCAGTTTATTCCAGGGCTCCTTAATCTGCATAGATAGTAAGGACTTCAAAGAGTGTGATCTAAAGCCTTCCTGCTACAATTTTACCTGAGCTTAATTTATTGTTTCCTTCTGAAGCTGCAGGATGATGACTAGAGCTCTTCATAGAGCCAATGACTATGAACTTACCCGCTACTCCAGGCACCTCTTCTTGAGGTCAAATAACTCAAATGTCCCCACCTGAGTGATAGCTCCATTTCCATTTTTATTCTCCAGAACAACACTATCCAACAGAACTTCCTTCAATGATGGAAATGTTCTGTATCTGTGTTGTCCAATATGGTAGCAACTAGCTGCCTGTGACCACTGAGGACTTAAAATGTGGCCAGTGAGACTGAGAAACTGAATTTTTTATTTTCATTAATTTACATTCACATTTAAATAGACACATATGGCCAGTGGCTAGCATACTGGATGATGCAGCTCTGGACGGTGTTCATTTCCTAATCACCTTATTTAATTACAGTATCCCCCAAATGCAGAAAATAGCCCAATAAAGACCTAATTGATTCCAAAGCTGGATTATTTGATTTTACACATAGCACCATGGTGCCAATGAGGGTAATGACATGGGAGCACATTAGCTTTGCAAACAAAGACAAATAAAATGGAAGCATTACCCTAGCCTAATGTAAAAAGGCCTGGGTAAATGAGTGCAGCTCCAGAAGAAGTTATTGATGTACTTGGAAAATAATACATCCACAGGCCTCAGAAGTTCATCTTTATAGGCAAAGACCTGTTTACTCCATTAATTGTACCTTAAATGTCTTGATTTCTTAACAATCAGCTATGTTGTCCAATATCACTCTGTGATGTTTGATGCTTAGCTCCTTTTTCTTACTTAAAAGAATTGAAGAATTTATCTTCTTGATATTAAGGTTCTTTTTCCTTCTTTAAGTAGATTAGTATGAATGGATCCCCACTGAGTTGCCCAAAGAGTGACCACTGTGGAGTTTCATTCAACTAATAAATACTCCTATATCGACACTGAATCGTTACAAATCTTGTTGCCAACTAGGTATGAACCCATTAAACAGTAATCTAATTTAAGCTGTGCTTTTCCAGGAATGCAGACCCAGGACCAAATCTATTCTTTAATCTGTATTAATAGAATTTACTAAGCAGTATTCTAGATTCTGGAAGAACACTACAAGATGATCTAAAATAGCTTAAACATATAACATTTCACAATAATAATCAGGGAGATTAGGGGTTCTCTTTTATTTATCTCTTTTTCATTATCCAGTTATGCTAAATTACTTCAATTTATACTGATGCATCTTGTGAAATCTCTGGGTTGGTGAGCTGCATTTGACTATATGATAGCACCTGAACTTCTGAGCAATTCTGGTTCCCTGGAAACCTGCTATGAGGTAACATCTGTAAATTACTTCCAGCCCCCCAAAGGAATTATTATTTTCTTATATTAAATAAACTTTATCTTTCCTCCTTTATTAACTTTATGGAAGAAACAGAAAACCATGGCTTAGAGCTCAAGCTGACTGGAAATCTCTAAACTTCATTCTCAACTTTTTGTTTTTTGTAATCGATAGAACAGTGGAAATACCATTAAAATTTTATTGCATCGAATAATTCTGAATGTTCAATTTTTAAGACATAAATTTTATAGAGCAATAATAACTAATATTTGCCCAGCACTTTATAGTTTTCAAGATAATCCCAAGGCTCTCATTGTCAGTTTGCACATTACAGAACTACAGTGTAGCAGCGAAGTGGCTTCTCCAAGAGAACACATGTAAATGATGACCTAGAGCAATACTTTCCATATTGTGTCCAGCGTATCTTGGTTTTCCGTAAAATAGGAAACAATGAGTTCACAAACTCTTCTTAGAAACTCAGAAAGCACATTACATTACTACAGTTAAAGCTCTGAGAAGTCCTGCACTTAAAAAAATATCTGTTTAACTTTGGGAAATGCTTGGGTTAGAAATGTTATTTAGCCACGGAATTGTTTACTTTTTAAAACTACCATTTATTGTTCTACCAACTACCCTTTGAAAAAAAAATTTTTTTTAAGATTTTTATTGGGTAATTGAGGAGATGGGAACAGTGCTGGGGAACTGGGGGAAGGGGAACAGACAAGTTGATGTCATTTTGTTCTTCAGTCTAGTTGTGGAGGACGTTGCTTCACTGGCCCAAGTTGGCACCATCATTGCGCTCTTCCTAGGCGAGGCAGATCAGTCGCCGGCTTCTGGATGGCCGCTCACCGCGACTGCTGGCCGCTCACGCTGGCTGCTGGCTACACATGGTAGTCCATGGCAACCCATTGCAGCAGGGGCTGCAGCCTATCCCGTTGCCATAGGCGGGGACTCACGGCAGCCCAGCTCCAGGTTGAGCTGTTGTTCAGCATCTTAGCTGTAGATGGCAGTGTCACTGGCCCTCATATGTGGGATCCGAACCGGGGCCCTCTGGCATCCCAAGCCAGTTCTTAACCATCAAGCCACTTGGCCGGCCCTGAAAAATTTTTGAGCTAGGACAATGTTCTTAAAATATCATAGATGATAAAAAATTTGGTGATTGAATAAAACTTCTCACCTCTCACATATTTGGAGTAAAACTCCCCATGTAACCCGACTCTAAATATTCTCCTCTCTAAATGTCCTCGAAATATCCTGGTTTTGCGCCTGTATTATACCTATAGCCCAGGAATAATAAGGTTAAAGCTGTGGTTCCATTAATGTTTAACTGAAAAACATTACAAATATGGGTTTGTTTCTAAATGAAAAGGCCAAGAGGCTAAAATGGAGTTATAATTCTGTGGGTGGAGCCTATCTTGGTCTGGCAGAGCTTCTCCACAAGACTGCATTTCCAACCTCCAAGTGCTTTCAGCCCAGAGGCTGAACTCCTCTGGCATCCCGAGGGAGTCTCTGCAGCCGGCTCCTCACTTCCTCCAGGTCCTCAGGCCAGATACTTTCCCTGCCCTTTAATTAACTTCCTAAATCAGTCCAATTAGTATAGCTGTCATAAACGATAGCAAGCCCCAACTAGCTTTAGTCCTTCGATCACCTCAAGATAATGTCACTTCCTAAGGCAGCAATATGAAAAAGAAAAAAAAAGTAACACAGGGCCACCAAATGGCACATCCTTTCAAGATTAGCTGTTTAAGAAAAGCAAGGTGAAGGGCAGTTTGGGTAGTCTGGAAGCTGGCCCAGAATGCTGTGCTCAAGAACAAGCGTATCTTAAAGGAAGTGACCATGACCACAGTAAGAGAAGCACTCTGGCCAGGCCCTCACCAATTGCATCTCAACTTTAGTCTTTTTTTTTTTCCTTCATGAGTAGAATTGTATCCCAGTGAAAATAAAACCTTTGAATCTTTAGAAAAAGCTCTTCAAGCCTGTCTCTGCCATCAGCAAGAACCTACCCAAATCTGGCAGTTTGTAGTCCTAGCACCTTCGTTTGGTGGGGCCTGCCTTTGCCCCTGCTGCCCTCACTTCCTACCAGACCCATCCCATCCTGGCCCTGAGTTTCCTGGCTGTTAGAAACTTTCTTCATTCTTTGAGGTCTGGCTCAGTGCCCGGTCAGAATTAGTTTTTCCCTCCTCTCTTTCCCTCCCCAGTCTCCACCAGCCCCATTCTTCTCTGGAGAGCAGAATAAAGGGCTGAGGCAGTTGGGTGGTGGCCCAAGGCAACAATCTGTAAAAGGAGCTTTCACTGGAATAAAATGGCACCATGGTAACATAGACTGATTTTGCTCATCAAAGCTGATGGTACACTTAACAGAAAAGAAAAAAAAAATCCCAGCTGCTAATAAACCCTGCTAAATAAATATTAAAAAATATTTTTGAAATATTGGCTTTAAGGACATTAAATTATTCGATTTCCCAGAATCTCCAACTGGTATAGTCTGGGCCTGTCTTTGTTACAGTCCAACCACAATATAGTTAGTTGCATACCTGCCTGTGTCGTTTTTATATGTGCATTCCCCTGAAGGTAACACAGTGCCTTGCATGGGCTAGGAGTTCAGCATTAGATTAAATTAATTGGTAGTCCTTGTTACTTGCAACTGTAGGTTATAGTCTAACAGAAATTGGAAAAGAAGGCTGGAAATTTCCTGAATTATATCAAGCTATTTAATTATCGTAACTTCTCCAGGAAGGTTTGAAAAAGCCAAAAAGCAAACTGAGCAAGATCGGCCAGTCGCCTTTGTAAGGATAACTTATGCCTGCCTAAGAGACACTGCTATGTGGGAGAAGGAAGTAGAGAGATGTTATTTCATAGAGTTGATGAAATGGACCGCTTTCCTATTCCTCCCAAGTTGAATATTGACTAAATAGTCTCTGTGTTTGTTTTATAATTTTCTAAACCATTACACACACTCACACCCAGCGCCAAATACAATTTCATTTATCTACTTTTGAGATTTTCCACCAGACTCTACCTCCATTAATGCAGAGAAACTGAAGGTGAATAACCAGCATGGTAACTTGGCCTAGAGTTAAACTCACCCAGTTGGTTCTCTCCTCTACCTGTCTTACTCTGTTGCCAACTCACCATATATTAATACACACACACATGCACACACACACACACACACACACACACACACACACACCTCAAATGAAACTATGATATAAAATACATTTGAAATGAATTTATTTACACAGAAAATTCATTGTTTAGGTTTCTTAAGCTTTGTTTCTGGACTTAGTCAGACCTAAATTCTATGTAAATTCCACCATTTACAATAGTAACCACATGTGTGACCTTTGGTAAGTCACATAACCTCTCTGAAACTCAGTTTTTCTTCTGTAATGGAGATGCTGCTGCTCATCTTTCAGGCTTCCTGGAGGTTAAGTTGATTAATATACACAGATATAGAAATAACTAGTAGTGTACGAACACTCAACACAAATGCTCTGTTCTTGTTGATTACATTTTCTTCTGAGAAGTTGGGCCACACCCCAAAGTATATCTAAGATAAGCCATTATATATTGAAGTCACTTGTGTGAGCTCAACCCTTCCCCACCACATTCCCAAGGTCCCTGCTAGCCCATGCTGGACCTTGGTGAGGATGAGGACTCCCTCCACCATCTCTCAGCCTTTTCTACCCCAACCCCCCTCACCACTGCATTAGCCCTGCAGGCCAGCAACTTGTGGAGCAGTGCGGTACCTGGGTTTCATCCCCCAGTCGCCCCTATGCCCTGGTCCCTCTGTGCAATGCACGAGCTGTATTATCATACAATGGAATCCTGAGTGTTTCTGTACCCCAATTTAGAGCCTTCCCAAGTCTCTGTCTTCACCTAATATCCACTGAACAGTAGGAGTGGTTGTCCAAACCCGATTTCCAAGAGAGAACTGTTTAGGCATCACTTTTACCATTGATAAGGACTTAGAAAATATTTCCTCAGCTTTGGCACAAAAGTGGGAAAGAAATGGAACTCTCGGTACCACTTCTGTACTACAAGTTTTGATCACTGGCATAAGAATTCTGCTCTCAGACCTAGCAATTTCCTTGGGAAGCTTAGGCAAAGACTTCTGAGGGTTCTAGAACTCAGAACTGGGTTTGCAGCATAGAATGGGTGGTGCTACACTAAGTCAGGACCCCGAGTGTAAACAGCACCAATTACAAACAAGAAACACTTGCTTCTGCCCAGTTCTGCCTCTGCATGTACTATGAGGTGATCCCACGCCATGCACTTAGCTTGTCTGGGCCGCATGTTCCCCATCACAAAATCAAGTTAATACTTGCACTATTTCTTTACCACCACCACCACCACCACCCAAAAAAAAAAAATTCTGAGTTTCAAGCAAGATAGCAGGTGTGAACTTTAAATCAAAAAGCCAATATGAAATAATTTTTTATCAATTTTTGCCTCCCCAAATTCATCAGAATCACAGTAATAAACCAGCTGCTTAGCCAATATAAAAGGATCAAGGAGACAAACAAAACACTATGACTATTATTAAAATATTTAAGTGTCAATCCCCAACTCAAGCATCACTTTTTCTGGAGACCCATCCCTGACTCTCTACCCCATACCATTCATTCTTCAGACAAAACATACTTGTCCCTTTTTTTGTTGCCTCTGCATCTTGTAACTATTTCTTTGTTGCACACACAAAGAAGGGAATTATAGTTTCTTGTTTGCTTGTCTGTCATCCCTGCCAAACTATGAGCTCATTGAGGTTTAGAACCATGTCTGCAGCCCAGCCTTGACCTAACCCTGCCTGGCATAGGAATCCTCCTGCAGGTGTCTTGAAAGGTCAGAGGAGAGGGAAGCCTTCTGACCTGCATTGTTTGTGAAGCTCTTCACCTCACCAATGCCATTAGCCTGGACAAATCCCTCCTCTCCTGTGAAATGAGGACACCACATTACATTAAGCATGTGAACTGCCATCTCACAGGCCCATTCTAGCCCCCGGATATGGTTTCTGGCCTGCACTGTGTTGGTATCCACAGTGTCAAAAAGATACGTCAACTAATTATGAACACTTGGATTTCTGAAAATATCACATAAAACTAGAATGTTCATTTTC
>NW_017732249.1:42523-68313 GCF_001890085.2 Hipposideros armiger | reverse complement strand
CTCTCTCTCTCTCTCTCTCTCTCACACATATGCTTCTTACCATTGGAACAGGGAGCTGTGAGGCCCACTACTGTCAGTATTCTACTCTCTAGCCTCACTTTAGGCTGAAATCCCTTAACAATTAATGAATAAAGGGAGGGGTCATCAAATAAAGAAAAAAAATAGGGAAGAGAAGGCAGCGACAGAAGCTTTAGCTACAAACAATGCTACCAGACGTATTATGACATTATGTGAGAAAAATTTGATAGTTTTATGGTGCCAGATTTTCTATACAGCAAAGCAATCATTTTGTCTATGATCCTGGAAATGCACAAAATAGCTGATGTGAAACACTGGAGGTTAATCATCAGGAATTATTGTGGTTTTGGGTGGCATTCCCACTAGGGTTCTCTCCCTCCTGCTCCCCATGGCCCTCTTGCAAGAAGCTGCAACTAGCAATCTGAAATTTACACACCTTTGCAGATGGGTTGCTCCCATCTGTAGCACATCCACAACCTCCCAAGGCAAAGCTGCCATTACTTACAGTATAATCAGCAGCACAGCGGGTGCAGAGGGGAGGCAAGCACTGGGTACATATTACCAAGGAGCCTGATGAGTCCAACATACTGCTTCTCTCGAACAAGTGCTGCCCCAGGAAATTTAAAATAGCACATCTCAATGTGCACGGCACATATCTACTACACCCATGTAGTGTTTGATTGGACAGGTCAACAACAAACAAGCCTGCATTTTTCTCCCCAGCTTCCTTTATACTCTGGCTGAATAAGTCAGAGCACGGAGCCCAACACAAGCTCTATCTTGAGAATCTTCAGTCAGCCGCTCACAGAACTTTCCTGCACCCTCAAATTCCCTGGTTTTCCCCCTTCCCCAAACCTACAAGTTAATCGCTAAAAGAAAAAATTTTATTAAACATGCTCCATGTTAATATGCCTATCTCATGCCCATGTCTTTTGAGACTAATTCATCAGCTAATGAAGGGCAGAAAAGTCTTATTTTATAAATATTTTTTATTAGAATCTGTGCTTTGGGGTGAGAGATTTTAGTAACTCAATAGCAAGCACAATTTAAGTTGCCAACTACTCCACTCTCTCCAAAATATTCAAGCAATCCAAGTGCAATTTTCAGTCAGTTTCTCCATCTCATGAACATTAGTTACAAAGGTGATGGGTCTGGGTAGATAAGATGGATTATAACAGCAAATCCACTAACCGCATCAGAAAAAGACTCAAAGTAGAGTCAAAGTGTACACACTATTAAGAATTTATCCACACCCTCTCCTTCTATATGGAAAACAACAATGTCCACATCCAGAGTGTGGGAGAAGCACAGATTAAAAATGCAAGAAAACTGAATTCTAGTCCTGGCTACACTAGCTAGAATTGTAAGCCTTGGAAAATCCTGTAAGATCTCTAGATTTCCTAATTGCAAAATAAAACAGATGAAACAACCACTAAAGCAGTGCTTCTCAAATTGTAACATGCAAATGAATCACCTGAAGTTCATGTTAAAATGTAGATTCTAAATCAACAGGCTTAGAGCTAGATACTGAAGCACTGGTTCTCAAACTTGGCTGTGCATTGGATCACCTGGGGAGTTTAAAAAAATATCAATGCCTGATGTCACCATCAGGGTCTGATTTAATGGCTATTTAATGGTGGTGTTTGGGCATGGGGAGTTTTTAAAGCTCTCTGGGTGATTATAATGTACAGCAAAGTCTGAAAACCTCTGCTCTATTTCTTAAAAGTCTAAAATGACAACCTTGATTTTTTAATTACATTACATTTGTACAGTGAAATTCCTTGTATCTAATATCTCATGACAACCCAGAGAGGTAAGCAGGTCAAACACTACTAGCTCTGATTTACAAAATAAATACCAAGACCTAAGAATCAGGTGACTTGCCCAATGGCAGGCCTTCTGCTACCAGAACATACCATTTCTGATACCCAACCTGTGGTTTCTCCAGGTTGCTTCATACTGCCTTGTACGAATGAACAATGACAAACAAAGAGAAAAAAAGGATGACAACTTTTCTGCCCCAAATTCTACTAAGAATGATATGAATGGCAGTGTAACAGAGAAATGCACGCAACCATGAAAACAATTAAATGTATCATTCACCGCAGTCCCACCTTTCTCTATTTAGTATGTGTCAGATGACATATGTCATCACACTTACGATGAATGCTTCTTATATATTTTCCTATCAACGGCTGAACAGTAAAAGATATATCAAGAGGCCTATCAGCCATTTATTTCAAGAAAAATTGAGGACAGCATACTCTTCCTTATATCTAGCCAACCTCACCCGTTTATATTAAACAGATTCCAAAGATATTGTAATTTGTAAATACTGCTTTTTAGGAATAGGTGGGTTGAGAAAACCAGATTTTAAACTCCGCTACCTAATAATGTAACAGGCTTTCTTAAACGGAGGTAGTGTTACGTTGAGAATGAGGTTACAGATTTATTGGGGCATGAACCAGAGTCTGGGGGTAGAGAGAAAACGTATTATTATTCGTTCTTCTTCTCAGTTAGCCCAAGAGGAAGGTGGGTGTCAGGATGCTGAACAGAAAAAACCTGGCGAGACATCCTCACTCCTGGTGTGAAGGTGAGCATGGCCATGGGGTTGGGGCAAAGAAGGAAATCCAGTGCCGAGGACCCTGCACTCCAGGAGTCACAGCATGCAGGGTCCAGTTAAAAGTATGTTTCTGTGCTGTCATTTCCTAAGTTATCTGCAGTCCTTCAGCAGAATTTGTAACATGTTGGTGTCTAATTATAATTATGCTAGAGAGAGTCAGGTGAGGGTTTGTGCTCTCATGTGGAACAAAAGAGTAAGGGAGAGTGGCAGCAGCTGGGAAAAGTTTGCCACAAGGCCCTCACATGTGACCTGAGAAAGCCAGACAGAGGCTGAGGCGCAAGTGCCCCCCAGGGTGGGATTCGGGGAACACGGACATGCTCCTCAGGGATCCCCAGGTTCGCGGGGGATGAGAACCTGGGTTATGCTGAGGTTGTACTACTGGTACTTTGGTGCCAACGGTAAATGTGGCCTGACATCTGGAGAACTCGGGAACACTGTTACTGATGAACGCAGCGTACAGTGAAACCTGTTCTGTTCCAAGTCTTATTTCTAAGGAAAGCCTCTAACCCTGTTAAAAAAGTTAATAATAAATAAAAAGATTATGAAAATAATGAGTAATGTGAAATGGGTGACATGCAGCTTGCCTTCTTGACAAGTTTTAAGGTTTTTCCAAACACATAATCAAAATATTCAAAACTGAAGGGGAAATCAGTGTTTACGGAATCAAAGTGTGCCTAGAGTTCCGAGCAGACATTCGAGCCTGTACAGGTTTGTGTGATTCATTTATATTTGGCCACTGCATATCCAGCATACAGATGCTTCACACATAATAGGAAGTAGTTAATTGTTCATTTAAAATGAAAAAAGGTTTTATCACGAGGGGAATATCAGTGAGCTTAGTTAGCTGTTTACAAAACTACAGTCAGAAGAATTTTAACTTTCTAGAAAGACACATCACAGGATTTCTGAGCTGTCCCCAACAACTGACAATCACCATTAATGAGATGTGGGTGCTGGGAGGTAAGCAAAATTCTTCATCGGCTAAGAAATAAGCCTTGATGCTAGTCACTTCTTTGTCTCACAAAATCTACAATAATCCTATGATGTGAATATTATTCTATTTATAAATTATTATGTGATAAAGGCTTCTGTGGGCCTTCTATATTGTTGAAAATATAAATGTTGCATTGGCAATACCAAAAGCAAACCAGTTACAGAAAAGCTACAAAAAGCAGAACATAGCTATTCATGACCCATTACTAAAGAAATCAAAAGATCTGTTCCTCATACTTGTCTGCTCTTCTGGAAAATTCTTACTGGCCAAAGCAATAATTATTGACAAATGAGCTTCAAAATCATCCTTTGGCACAAAAGATCAACAATAACATCTGTGTAAATGTAATAACACAACATAAACTCTCAAAGCCACAGAGAAAAAAATAATGCTGTTTGGTTTGGTTTCATTTAGGGGAGCTTATATATTTTTTGAACAAACCATTCTCTCTATAAAACTCAGCTAACAAATCTGCCTTGCCTGCTATCATCGTGAGGATAATGTACCAAACAGATGGAGGGTTTCATATAATTTGTTGAACAAAATTTAACAGGTTTGGTTGTAAGTGTTAACTTATTTTTATATTCTATTTGTGCTATGTTTGTAATAGATGCACACACATGAATAAAAACAGAAAATCTGTACACACAGTACAGCTGGTTCGATAATGTTTTCATTATAGCATCACATATTTCTAATTAGAAGACTTTATATTTAGCCACCAAGAAATTCTGGCTGTGAGCTGCTTGTGTGGCATTCACATGACAAAAAAAAAAATCTTCATCAATACTGTAGGAACATTTGAATCCTTCTTCTACCTATGACACCATGTGTGAAAGGGACTAAGACCAGATTCGTTAAATTAATAATGACCTACTAAATAAAAGAACAATTGAGCAGTACATCACAAAATTTTAATAGGTGGAGTTCATTAGGCTCAGGGGTCTGAGTAGGAATGTAGCTATGACAGATGAAACGTGGAGCACTATGTCAAAAATATGAGTTGGGAAAATTGAGTGCCATTAAATGTTAAATGATAGCAAGAATCCTCAAACTTCAACGGAACTTTACAATGCAAACTCTATTGTTAAGGAGGCTTTCATTTTATCAACACAAGGAACCAAATGGAACATAATTGAGAAGCCATTTAAGCAAGATCCTCCTAAAATTGGTTATTAACTCCAGTTGCCCTGTGATCGTATTTCTTATTCATTTAACTAGCAGGATGGAAGCTATAAAAGTAATATATGTGATAGTAACTAGAAGCGCAGAGTGCTGGTCATCGGGAGCCTCTCAGCAATGCTGAAAAGCACATCGTGGACCCATACGCAGACATATATAAACATATTCACATACACACCAAGAAAAGATCCAAATACGGAAAAACTGGCAAGGTGTAGTTCCACATTCAGAATCTTAGATTCTCCGGGGATACAAGAATATAATGCATAGGTGTTTGGCTAAAGAAAAGGCCTTCTAAATTTCTTTGAATTAAATTGTCCTTTATTTAAGTGGACTTGACCCTCTCATAAATTGCAGTGCATTTGGATTTGCACCTCTGATGTCTCAAAGAATATCTATAATTATAAAACAGGGCCTGAGCCCTCCTTGCCCTCAATTAAAGTCCCTCCTCTCCTTGTCAAGGCTTCTCAGTCCCTTCTCCTCTTATGCTTGGCAGAGCAAAGGGAGGTGAAAGAGTCACTGATTTTAATCTTCAGCCTTTTCCCAGGTGCAAGCATTAGCAAGATTTTTATTTAAAAGAGATATGACACCATCTCATTCATCTGGCAGGTTCTCTGGAGCAATTTCTGCTTGAATATTAATAATATCTAAACAAAGTTAAATATGGATCAGATATGAGCTACCTAAAAACTGTGTTCCCCAAAGCTGATCAGAACTTAAGATTTTTAACAATTTCTGAAACAAACCAGTATCTGTTACAAAGTAAAGAAAGTGATTTTTAAAAATAACCACAGATGTGGTTATGATATGTGGACAGGAAATAGAAAACAACATATAGCTTGAAAATAAAGCAAAATAGAAACTTACTCGACAAAGTCATCATCATAACCTAGTACATTCCACTGAGCTTACTCGTATATCTATCTCTGTACAATGAGAGTTTACCCGTTAGTCAATCAATAGTTAGTATCCCCTCTTTATGGAGTGTAAAACTCCCAAAACATTATTTTTAAGGTATTTAAGTTGACAACCTTTGTTTCATTTTAGTTATAATAAATAATACCTTTGTTGATTTAGTGTCTGTTAGGAAATCAAGATTTTTTTACTGAAATCATCAAGTTCAATTACCTATTAACCCTTAGTAGTGTTTTGGTTTATATTTTCTCTATGTGACATCACAAGTATTTCATATATTTTTAAATTCTCTTCTAAAAAAATTCCCTCCTAGGAACACCACTGTCCTTCCAATTAGTGTTAGTGCCAAAAATAAAAGACAATCAATACCCACATCCTTCACCTTTCCTTATACCTTCTGACTCCATCTTTCTCCCCACATCTTACTAAGAATCCTTATGAGGGATTTTCTTTTTAAAAATTCTCTGCATTTCTTTAATTGCTCAGTTTTCTAAAATATTCTTCATTGCCTTCAGTCTCTGATTCTGTCTTGAGGCCTTAAAGAAAACCTTTAGGTATTGTTTTTGTTGTTTCCTGTAATTTGTGCCTAGCTCTGTATTAGGCATGGTGGGAAAATAAAAGAGGCAGAGTCTATGATCTCTATCTTTTAAAAACTTACTACTGGGGCCCCAAAATATTTGGAAGCTTTTGAAAATTTTATTTCTAGCTGGAAATACAAGACATCCATAGAAATGACAGCAAGTGGTTTATATCACCTTCATATGTAGTACAGACTGAGCATGTTGCAGAAATTTCTAGAAGAAAAACACAAACTTCTTCCCAACCTCTCTTTCAAGATCCGTGTTTCCAAGTGCCACCTAGATAAGGCACACATTGGTCAAATTCAGCATGTTTAAAATCAGTGTCATCTTTTCCACCACCTTCTGTTGTTGCTCCCGTTTTCTATATCTGGTTAGTAATCATTCTAATTTTGATTCACCAGTTCAGTTTCCTACAAGTTGTCCTTAAGGCTGTCGCTTTCATTCTCTACAGCCAATCTCCACAATGGTGGATTCTAGCTTCCAAATGCCTCTCAATTCTGCCCCCACTGCCTCTCTTCTGTTCTCACATAATTGTCACATGCCAGTCTTACACGGAACTTCTCCTTATTCCCTGCACACCTCATGCTGTTGCACAACTTCAAGCATCTACCCACTTTGTCCCCTTTGTCAATAACGCCCTTCTCTCACTTGCCCTGAATCCCTGTACTTCCTATAGCACTTTGTTCCAGTGAGTAACTTTTTACAAATTATCCAGATAGAATCAGTCTCCCCTTGCTTATCTTCCAAAGCACTGTGTTCATGACTCTATCACAACATTTTTCACATACATATTTAAATAATTTACTTTTATACCTATCTCCTGAACTACTCAAATATATAAATTTTGGACAGCCACAAAATCTACCACTGTGTCTGACATAGTAGCTAGCCAACGAATGTCAAAAGAGTAAATGAACACATTACAGATGGCACTTATAGAGAATATGGGACTTCAAACTTTACCTGAAGAAATGAAATTCTTGGCATTCTAAAGAGTCCACAAATACTCAGAGCTCATCAGAATGTACCCATTCTCAACCAGAAATGGTTCATCCAATTATGTACCAACCTAAAATATCAGTGTTTTGCTGGGTCGATTATAATTTTCCTTCTCTAAATGCAGTCTTCAGAACTGCAAAGATCTTATGGATAAGAAGAGAACTGAATTCTTCACAGATCATTGATTCTGTTATCAAGTGGAAATTATCCCTTAAATACCCCAACTATCCCCATCAACTTTAGAAGGAGGCCACTGGAATTACCCAACTCTCATTGCAAAGCAAACTAATATAATGGGAGGGCCAAGGAGCTTGGAAGGGCAAGAAGAAGAAAAGCATGAATGCATGGCATATTTCCCATTTTCCTGTGAATTCAAAGAACATGTTCTTCCTCATTAATTTACTTCTGAGCATTTGAGCACCATCTCTATTTCACTTAAGGTCTTTCAGACACACAACTTGGAGAGAAGAGTTGAGAGACAATATTTCATAATTAGACAAAACAATGAATATTTTGGGGTAGCTGTGAGTATTTGTTGGAATAATACATAACTGGAATCATTAATCTTATTCAAGGCAACAAATGTTTGATTTTAGTGTTTATTCCCTAGAAAGGTTTGTTCTTGGTCATTGTGTTTCAACCTCTAAAGTAAGTTTTGGCAGAATTAGTATCTTTCCCATCCCAAATCTCTGATTTTATAGAATCAGTGGTTCTCAAAGTATAGTCTGAGGATCCCTGGGGGTCCCTGAGACTATCAGGAAGTCTCTCAATTCAAAACTACTTTCATATTAATAAGAAGATACATGCACTTTGCAGTTGTAATATTGCAACAGATTGAATATGGAAGCAGATAAGAGAATCCAGCTGTCTTTATGCCAGACATTAGAGATTTGCAAAATGTAAAATAATTCTACTTTCTCACTAAATATTTTGTTTTTGAAACAGTTTTTCATAAAAAGTGTTATAATTTGTAATAGGTTTATTTTTGGTTTTTAATGAATTAATGAGTAAATTTTCTTAAGTTTGTCAGCTTTAATTTCTAATGTGGTAAATACTGATAGTTATAACCCACATAAACACGAACACTTTGGAGATCCTCAATAATTTTTAAAAGTGATAAGGTATCTTGAGGTTCAAAAAATTGAGAACCACTGATTTAAATAGAACTTTGGGCTAAACAGAGGTCAAATTGGCAATTGTGGTACCCAAGCCAAATTATTCCAACTACTCTGAAATACTTATCTCCCACAGAGCTTCTTAAAGGACCTTGTCTAAGGATTTGACTCTTCCATTAACTTGCTGGGTAACTTCTACATCAATTACTTGTTTAAGTGTCAAGTAAAGTCACTGTAAAATGAGGATGATAATAATAATAGCTAATACTTACTAAATGTTACAAGTACTAGGCATTGTCTAAGTGCTTCGTATGTATTAATAACTTAAGCCTCATAATAACCCTATGAGGAAGGTACTTACCCTATTATGGACACAGAAGAAAATGGAAGCAGATAAAGTAAATTGCCCAAGGTTACACACCTAAAAATGATCAGAACTGGGATTTGAACCCCTACAACATGGGTTCATTATATATAACTATTAGATCCATTTAGCTCTATGTAATATGACAGTTTTCCAAACACTGCAAGTCATATGCACTGAATGCTGGTCACCAGGCTCTTATCTCTGAGTTTGTAAAATGTGCCTCCCCAGCCTGCTTGTCTTTCCTCTTTAACTTCAGTCCTTTCTTTCAAATTCATTTTCTAATGTTACTGTCTAAATATGAGCCATTGGGTATATGCAAATAAGCTCATCCCATTACTCCAGGTATGTATGTTAAGTTTTCCAATTTGTAAAATTCCAAATGGACCAAATAAGACATGTTTATGGGTGCAATATGACTTATAGGCTGTCAGTGTGCGAACTCCAATATATGACTTATAGGCTATCAGTGTCGGAACTCCAGTGTCCGAACTCTATTTCACTTAATGAGATATTATAGTATCACAGTTCATGTGATATAAAACCAAAAATATTAGGAAAATTAAGAAGTGATATAAAAAAAAGAGCAATAATACTATACCTACTACTTCATAGAATGGGGCTAGTTGAACAGACAGGAATTATCCAGAGAATATATTGATTCATAAAACCCATGAAAAGGCTGAATATTAGTCGCTTGAATAAGTACAAGGAGAAAATGGCAGAAGGAAGGAAAAACAGATCATGTCAATACCCAACTCAAAACACTCCAGTGGCTTCCAAGTATGGTAAGAATAAAATCCAAACTCCCAATTGTAATCTTCAAGACCCTGCACAGTCTTCCCTCATACCCCTCTCACCCCTAATCTCTGCACTCTGTTTCTTCAACATACTCAATCCTACTTCAAGGTCTTTGGATTATGCTTCTCTCTGCCTTGAAAATTTCTGCCAAATCTTCAGCATAAAGTAACTTCCTTGAGAAGACCTTCCCTGACTATAAAATTAGCCCTTCCAACCCTATTCCCCACATTATAATACCCATGTCATTATTTTTTAGGACTTATGTATACTAGTGTCTTGTTTATTTATTGGTTGACTAGTTTATTTTTGGCCTTCTCCAACTAAGTGGGATACAAGCACCAGAAAACTTGTCTCCTATCCAACAATGCCTGGCATCTAGAAAGCACTTAATAAATGTTCTGAATCAATGTTGAATAAATAAAAGACTCTGAAATATGTGTTGGTTGTGCATAATCATTGAGACACAGGTTCAAATATGTATGGAGTCATTGCTGACAAATACTCTTTATCCCTCTGGATAATTTCTTTCTCCTTATTGCTCAAAGGAAGGCGGATAATGGCAGCCAAGTTTCCCTGGAATGTTTGAATAATTAGGTAGAGAGATGAGATACTGAGATACAAGTCTAACAGACACTCTGACCAAACTCAGCTGAGAGCCTCTAGATGCATTATTGATTATGCCTGCATTCAGCCTCTTGCTGTTTGCACATCAGTACTTGCATCAAGGAATCAACTCTGGATGGATCTATCTAAAACCATTTGAACAGAAGTCATGTATTCCAGCAATTTAAAATAAATGTGGTCATAAAGTTACTACAAAAAATATATATTTATTTAGTACAGCACTTAAGGAGAACTATTAAAATTTCTGTTCTTAAGATGATTCTTACATATAACACATTAGATAATATTGGCCATATTTTACCAGGAATTGATATTTTTCGTACATGTCAGGGCACAGTAGATAATTTGAACACAAATATGTTGGCTAAAGTAACAGTGAGCTAATAGCAGCTTTTGATCTGGGAAATTTGCCAATCTTGATAGCATCAAATGTTCATAGTATATTAAGGAAAGTTCTTCTATCTCTGTATTTAAGTTATTTATTAAGAATGTTCCCACACAATCTGAAGAGAGATCTGAACAAAGAAATAAGATATTAAAATGCCTCCTCCACTCTTAAATTCATAAATAGACCTCCTACCCTGTGGGATTCACTGACAGTCCTAGCAATTTGGTGATGCATGTCATCCTTTGAAAGTAAATGTTTCTGAGATAACTCTATAGGGTGTGAGTTCTAGAGCACACTCTTCTTTAGAGTGTACTTTTTGAAAATACAACCTTCAAGGAAACATTGTATAACCATGGATTTGTCGATTCAGTGAGGATCCTCTATCAGCAGTCTACAAATCTGTTTCATAGCAGGTTATCTGTTACTTCTTAATGACCAATCCAGAAATCTTTATTTCATACTATCCTTCTGCTCATAACCAACTCCCTCTCTCCGTTAAACTGCTGAGGTCGAGCTCATTGCCACTCCTCACTGACCCTCATGCCCAATCATCACTGACCCTCCAGACTCATTGCTGACTTCCAGATCTGCTCTTTAACCTTGTAACAATTTTTTAAAGTAGGGTGTGGCAAACAAATATCACTAAAGAGCAAGGAATTAATCACTCCTTTATATAGGGAAGCCTCTGTATCTATATATTTGGGTTTTTATGTCATTTATATTCCAGTGTGGTACTCTGAAATTTATGTACATAGTTACACTCATTAATTGACTTTGTCCTACTGTTATAGTGACTAGATAGTTGTATTAGTTATAGTCAGAATTCTTTAGAGAAAAAAATCAATAGGATGTGCATGTGTGTGTGCGCGTGTGTGTGTGTGTGTGTGTGTGTGTGTGTGTGTGTGTATGAGAGAGAGAGAGAGATTGAGAGGGAGAGAGAGAGAGAGAGAGAGAGGGAGAGAGAGAGAGAAAGAGATTGATTTTAAGAAATGGGCTCATACAATTGTGGAGTTTGGCAACTCCAAAATCTGCAGGGCAGGCCAGCAGCCTGGAGATCCAGGGAAAAGCTGATGTTGTAGTCTTGAGTCTAAAGGCAATCATAAGCAGAATTCCTTTTTCTTTGGAGGACCTCAATCTTTTTTCTTAAAGCTTTCAACTGACTGGTTAAGGTCCACCCACATCATGGGCGGTAATCTGCTTTACTCAAAGTCTACTGATGTGAACTATAATAACACCTAAAAAATAACTTCACAGCAACATCTAGACTGATGTTTGACAAAAACATGGCCTAGTCAAATTGACACATAAAATTAACCATCACAATATTATTAATAATATTATTAATTAATATTACTCATTGCTAAAAAGAAACAAGCTGTCAAGCCATTAAAGGGTATGGGAGAACCTAAAGGTATATTACTAATTAATATTATTAGTAGTATTATTAATACGATTCCACTTTTTCATATAAGGAAACAGGCTTTGTAAGACTTACTTAACCAAAGTTACCAGCTACCACGTTAGCACTCCTAGAAACCAGATCTTTTTACCCTTCATCACATGCACATTTCACTAACCACATTGCCTCTTATATTATTGCAGTAGATTCAATTTTTTTTTAATTGGGGAATTGGGGGGATGGGAACAGTGCTGGGGAATTGGGGGAAGGGGATCAGACAAGTTGCTGTCATTTTGTTCTTCAATCTAGTTGTGGAGGACATTGCTTCACTGGCCCAAGTTGGCACCATCATTGCACTCTTCCGGGGTGAGACAGATCAGTCGCCGGCATCTGGACGGCCACTCACTGCAGCTGCTGGCCGCTCACGCTGGCTGCTGGCTATGTATGGTAGCCCATGGCAACCCACTGCCACAGGGACTGCAGCCTACGCCGTCGCCGGTAACTCACAGCAGCCCAGCTCCAGGTTGAGCTGTTGTTCAGCATCTTAGCTGTGGAGGGCAGTGTCACTGGCCCTCATATGTGGGATCCGAACCGGGGTCCTCTGGTGTCCCAAGCGAGTTCTTAACCATCACGCCACTCGGCCGGCCCTAGATGCAATTTTTGTAGGAGTAAGTTTTACATTCCATCCTATAAGAGACCCAGAATCCAGACAATATTTAGCTCTCACTTCATGACTAAAACTCCACACCTTCCCAAAGGGAGTTCCCATAGAACTCCCTTTTAGGTAGTGAATACTGACACATACAATGTGAGCTGTAAAGGGTAAACTAAGACATCAAGTTTGAAATGTCACTCTAGAGAGTACTTCAGAATTCACAAAAGCAACTTCACTTCTCAACATGAATTTCCAAATTCCAGAAGTATTTTTCAGCACACAGAGCCAGACAGCACAGAACATAAAACTGTATATCAAAATGAACCTTGATATAAAAGACAATCTCAAGAAAATGATAAGACAAACCACAGACTGGGAGGAAATATTTGCAAAAGACACATCTGATAAAGGACTGTTATTCAAAATATATAAAGAACCCTTCAAACTCAACAATAAGAAGAAAACAACTCAATTATAAAATGGACCAAAGACCTTAACAATCACCTCACCGAAGAAGGTATACAGATGACAAATAAACATATGAAAAGATGCCTAACATAAATCTGTCATTAGGGAAATGCAAATTAAAACAATGAGATACACTACATGCCTATTAGAACGACCAAAGCTGAAAACACTAAGAACATCAAATGCTGGCAAGCATGTAGAATAACAAGAACTCTCATTCATTACTGGTGAAATACAAAAGGGTGCAGCCATTTGGGAAAACAGTTTGGCAGTTTCTTACAAAACTAAACATACTTCTACCATGCCATACAATCCAGCAATCGTCTTCCTTGGTACTTATCAAAAGGAGTTCAAAACATGTCCACACAAAAACCTATAAACAGATGTTTATGAAAGCTTTATTCATAATTGCCAAAACTTGGAAGCAACCAAGATGCCCTTCAGTACGTGAATGGATAAATAAGCTGTGGCACATCCAGACACTAGAATATTATTCAGCACTAAAAAGAAATGCGCTATTGAGCAATGAAAAGACATGGAAGAACTTTAAGTATTTATTACTAAGTGAAAGAAGCCAATCTGAAAAGGCTACACACGTATGATTCGAACTATATGACATTCTGGAAAGAGCTAAAATATGAACACAGTAAAATGTTCAGTAGTTGTCACAGTTTAGTAGGGAAAGAGAGATAAACAGGTGGAGCACAGAGGGCTTTTAGGGCAGTAAAACACTTCTGTGTGATACTTAAATGGTAAATACATGCCATTGCATATTTGTCCAAGCTTATAGAATGTACAATGCCAAGAATGAACCCTAATGTAAAGTATTGACCTTGGGTGATAATGATGTATCAATGCAGGTTCATCAATTGTAGAATACACCACTGTGGTGCAGGGTGTGATAGTGGGGAGGTTGTGAGTGTGTGGAGGCAGGAAGTATACGGAAATTCTAAATAGTTTCCACTCGGTTGTGCACCCAAAACTGCTCTAAAATGATAAACTCTATTTTTTGTATAAAACAAATGAACGTTGGGTTTTGAGAATAAAGTGTAAATAAAAGTATAGACCATGAGAGACTACAAGTCAGAGACAGGTGTATAAAGCAACACCTTTGAATAGTGAATTGTGGTAAGTTGTAACAGAAAGCTTGCTGCTGTATATTAAGATATCTGGGTTCCAATGTAACCTCTGTCACTCACTAGGTGATTTGACATGGGAAAATTCCCTCAATCTCTAGGTGACTTGTCTAAATAGCTAATTAGTGTCCTGTCCAAAACCAAAGCATTAGTTGTCTATTTGCAACTAAATGTCTACATGGTAATTCCACTCAGATGTTGAAACAGTTCTTCAAATTTGGCATGTCCAGAATCCGACACATGATCTTCTCCCTCCCTGCCAAACTGGGCCCTCATTCAGTGTTACCCATCCCAGTGAATGGCACCTACCTGCTCAAGCCTTGAAATTATCCTTAACACATTTCTCTCCCACTATGATGCTGTTTAACCAATCATCAGGTCTCATCAATTTTACCTTCTAAATAACTCTTCTCTCCATTTCCAATCTCAGTCCAAACTGCAGTCGTATCTCACCTGGATTACTCCTTTCACTGTTCCATTCACATCCTTTCTGGCTCCCCATCCAATGCAGTCAACCTGAATACTCTTTTTTATTTTATTTTATTGTTTTAAGATTTTTATTGGGAAATTGGGGGATGGGAACAGCACTGGGGAATTGGGGAAGGGGAACAGACAAGTTGCTGTCCTTTTGTTCTTCAGTCTAGTTGTGGAGGATGTTGCTTCACTGGCCCAAGTTGGCACCATCATTGCGCTCTTCACCGGTGAGGCAGATCAGTCGCCGGCTTCTGGACGGCTGCTCACTGTGGCTGCTGGCCACTCATGCTGGCTGCTGGCTACACACAGTAGCCCATGACAACCCACTGCAGCAGGGGCTGCAGCCTACGCCGTCGCCAGTGACTCACTGCAGCCCAGCTCCAGGTTGAGCTGTTGTTCAGCATCTTAGCTGTAGAGGGCAGTGTCACTGGCCCTCATATGTGGGATCTGAACCGGGGCCCTCTGGCATCCCAAGCCAGCTCTTAACCAATGCGCCACTCTGCCGGCCCCTGAGTAATCTTTTTAAATGTAAATATAATCATGCCATTCCTCCCATAGTCAAATGTCACTTCCTAAGACCCTTGCCCAACCTCCAAGACCATGATAAATTCTCATGGCACTGTCTTTCCCCTTCATAGCTCATGTGCAATTTTTCATTCATTTGTGTGATTATTTTATTAACACCTAAATAGAACCAATATATATTCTTTGACCACCATAATAACCTCAGTATATAAGGATTCAGTAATATTTGATATATATTCTTGAATGAATATATGTAAAATTAATAGAATGAAAGACATGCTTTAGACTTCTAAAAAATGCATTAGTCCTGAATCTTGATTCTGCCCCCGCCCGCCCCTCCATGATCTAAGATTGCTGAGAGTGAAAGTTCAAATGGTTTCTTGCTTATCTAATCCATGTTTGTAAAAAGTTATGGTAAACACCCCGTTCACCATGCATTGGGTAAAGTGATACACAGGGAAAATGTATGTGAAAACTCTTACAAGGAGATTAAGGGACACTTTGGCTGATGGTGAAGACACAGAGCTAGATGAATTGACAGGAAAGAGAGGAAAAGAAGGTGAAGACATGCAAACCATATTCCTTGGAGAATATAAAGAGGGCTTAATTAAATAAGAGCTGGGTTTGAGAAGGGGAGAGCAAAAAATAAAACAATCGAAAAGAAATACAGTAAGAACAGCAAGAAGGCAGGCCACTGCTTCAAGGAAGTCTACATGAAGGGTTCCCCAGATTTAGAGCCATTAAGAATTAGATTGGCAAACTTTCAAGGAATCAAAAATTTGGCAGGATGGGGGAAAAGAATTTGCCAGATTAATATACCAACCACTGACAAGAAATCTGTCTATGTTAATTAAGCATATTTATATACATGCATGGTAAGAGTTCTTGTCCCATATATCAGATAATCCCAGGACAGCTGGGAAGGAGAATTTAACAGTCTTACCATATTCCTTAATGTAGTGACATCTGTCTAGTATATTATCCAATATGAGTATTTCATTGCTATCCCAGTAGATGCTAAGCCATAAACAACACCTTTATTCTTAAGAGTTTTAGCTGGAAAGAACTGATAATACAACAAATATAGATGTTACCACATGAAAGAAAATCCCTTCATCAGTTAAACAAGATTGGATAGTCCTTCTGAGCAGAGTGCATAAAGTCAGGATTTTCCTTTTTTGGAAAGTAAGGTATGGAGAAAACTTCTGGGTGAAAGCGTCCAACTGATAGCATAGGTTTTCCCCTCCTCCCTCTCTAGAACCTATTAAAATTATGTTAAAGAATAAAAAAGGTATAAATCTATCATAGAGAAAATAACATGTTCAGGAGAGGGTATTTCAACAAATATGTAAGCTACAAAAGAAAAAAAAGAATGTCAATAAGTGACATACAAAGAAGAAATCTGCAGACTAGAATATCTGTGGAGGAGGTTTCAATGGTGAAGGGAGCAGAATCCTGAAGTGAAATACAAATCAAAAGATCAGTGAATCTAGTCAAGGGATTTGTAATAGATATGTATGATATTGGGGGGAAATGGGACGGCGGATTGGGGGAGGGGGGTTGTCACTTCGAGGAGTAAAAATTATAACTATTGCACTGTGTTGTACAGCTGAAACTAATTCTAAAAATGTGTATTTCATAAATAAAAAATAATTTAATAAAAAAAAACAACAAACAAACAAAAAAAGATCAGTGAATCTGACTTGGAAGTGGGCTAAAAAAATGAGGTTAATATAAAGGCTGTATATACTAATGATCGACCCTCACCCTCTCCTATTACACCTTCATAGAGGACAATAAACTTCCCACCTTCTCATATGAGAGCTAATCCTGCCGGTTCACAAGCATTCCCTGTGGACACTGACCTCGCAGAGCGCCTGCCTATTTCCTCATTCTAATACATGAACAGGTACCCAGTAATCAAAGGGCATTTGAAGAAAACTAACTATGTGAAAAAGAAAAACCACAGTAAACAAACAGAAAAACAACCTGGAGGAAACAGATTTAAAAAAATTTTTTTTAATCTCTCATAGATATACTCACAAATGTTAAAGAAGACATGTGATCTATGAAAGAATAGAATGCAAAGATAGAAGGAAAAATCAGAAAATGAGAAAACACTCTTACAATTAAATGTATGGTTAAAAAAAATTAAAAATTCAATCAGAAGTTTAAAAGGTAAAGCTGAGGAAATATTCCACAATATAGAACAAAAGAATGAAAGATAAAAGACATATACAGAAAAATCAATCTAAGTCAAACATTTGACTAATAGAAATTCTAGCGAGAACAGAGAAAGCAAAGGGAAGATTATCATCAAAATAGTAAGAAATAAAAATGTCCCAGAGCTTGAGATATAAACATTTAAAATTTAAAAGGATTCAACAGATAGTAACAGAAGATTCATGCTTAAACATACCTTTTGGTAATTTTGGCACAAAACGTATACAGAAATCTAACATCTGAGAAAAAAGGATAGAATGAAAAAACACAGAATCTACGAAGGAACAAGAGAGTCAGGCTGCCGTCAGATTTCTCACAGAGGAAGCAGAAGCTAGAAGACACTTGTGCAAGATGTTCAGAATATTCAAGAAAAATATTTTGATCCTGGAAAACTATATCCTGACAAATTTTCAGGTAAACATAAAGAGAAAATAAATCCATTTTCTGACATCTAAGGCCTCAGAAAGTTTACTTGTATTCTGCAGAAGTTGTTTGAACATATCCCCTCAGCAAAACAGGAGTGAAAACCTAGAAAGAAGATGTAAGACATCAAGATGAAACAAAAAACCAAAAAATATACGAAAACAAATTCCAAGATGACAGTTTACAGAGCAACCTGTGCAAATTATAACCAGAATCATTTGGATCCAGGGATATCTTCAAGAAGAAAAACACGGAATGGATTATAAGCATTAGAAAAAAATAAATTAAAACTATAAATTATTACAGGTACAGTAAAGTAAGCATGTATTTCTTAAAGGGGAGATGGCAATCATAAACCCCAGGGAAAAAAATAAAACATTCAAGAAATAAATTGTCTAATATAAAACAAATTAAAATATAATAATTAAGTAATTGATGCAGTCTAAAAAAGAAGTCTTTGTTTAATCAATTTTGTTTTTCATGTTGAGTGATGACATTGGAACTGTAGAGAATGAAATGTAATAAAAGCACATATTGGCTTTCCAGTAAATAATATGTATATAATAGAGAGCAATGCGTGCATGTGGAATGATCAAGGGAATTGTGGTGGAATGTAAAAAATAGCCACAATTCTCCATCTTTCTCTGTTAGCACACCACTGCAGTGTAACTTTCCAGCAGTTCCCAAGAGGTAGAGTTGATTTCCTTTCCCCTTGAACCTGAGCTGATTTTGTGATTTCTTGTTACCAACAGAATGTGGCAGAAGTGACTGTGCCATTTCCAAACCTAGGCCTCAAGTGGCCTGGCCTGCTTCTGCTGTCTCTCCCGTCTACTCCCTCTCAGAACCGCACAAGCAGTTATGTGAACAAGACCAGGCCAGCCTGCTGGGTGATGAAACACACATGGCCTAGTCTTCCCCTCAGCCCCAACCAACATTCACTTAACTTCTAGAAGCAGAGTTGCCTCACTCCCACAGATGCTTGAATGAACCAGGCAAGTCCCAAAGAACTGCCCAGTTAAGACCACCCCGAATTTTTGCCCATAGAATCATGAAGTAAAGAAATGGTTGTTGTTTTAAGTCACTGAGCTTTTGGTGTGGTTTGGTACATAGCAAAAGCTAATTCAAGCAGAAATGCATCCAGAGTGAAGCCACATGGATGCAAATCCTGGCTCCGCCACTTCTAGGTATGTGACTTTGAGCAAGTAATTAACTTCCCAATGCTTCAGTTTCCATATCTATAAAAATAAGTAAAATATGTTATCCACCTAATAGTGTTGTTTGTGTATTAATATAGGTGAATATGCATGTAAAGGAAGTTGAGTTATTGTATGTAAAGCAATTCAAATGGTGCCCAGTACATTGCTAGTGCTCAATTAATATTAGCTATTATTATTTAAAACAATTTTGAATGGTATTTATTAATTTTCAACATCCAGAATTACAGAATACTTAACAATACCTACAGAATGGAATGAAAACGTTAACAGTCTTGTGAAAATGCAGCTATCGGAAGCTGGGAGGTGGAAAGAAGAAGGAGCAGGTGGAAGGACATGTAGAGACTTCATATATTTGTCATAAAACAAGAAGTCAAGAGATACTGTCTAACATTAACAAAACAAAAACAAATAGTGGTTATACAAAAATGTGTCACTTGACAAAGACAACAAAAACTCACAAACTAAATATTGATATAATTATCAATAATTAAGAAAATAGGAAGAAACAAAGGTGGGAGATGGAATAAGGGAGCTCAACCTTAATATATCCATCGATTATCTGTCATAGGAAGAAGAATACAGATAAACATGAAAACTCAGGAATTTGTGGCCAATGCATATTTACTTAGAGATATAAAATGAAAAACACAGGCTGGGATGGGAAAAGGTGGAACAATAAAAATTCTTCTATTAGTTTTCTTAACTATGTACACATAATTTTGATAATGTTTCTTTTTTTATAAAAGTAAGGTACAAAGAAGATCCCCCAAACCATATGTACTTCCAAGTTTTAGGTTAAAATACATAATGTTTTTAAAAAACAGTCTGGTGAACTTTTATAACATTCATAATCTAAAAGGTTGAAAACTTCATGAAACCAACTTAAGAAATACCAGTATTAGTAAACAACTTCAATCTTTGCTTACTGGGGATTCAGAAATTAAAAATTTCAGGTCCTAAGCGAAGTATATGTCACACCAAAAAAAATAAAAAAGGGGAAGACCCTCTCTTCTACATCACGTTTACCTGTGTCATCTCTCTCCTTCCACTGGGCTCTCCTTTATCACATGGGTGCCCCTGCTCTACCTCCACTCTTCCTCTATGGTACAGTGAAAAGAGCATCAGCTTGGAATAAGACATCTGACTTCAGTTCCAGCTTTGCTCCTTTTGCTCTGTGTGGTTATGGTCAGGCTACTTTTCCTAATGGAAAAGTAATACCTCCCACACTGGCTATCTTAGTAATTAAATAAAATAGCATATTTGGATATATGCATATATAGCTGCACCATCTTGCATACAGTAATTATTCAATAAACAGGCATTCCTAGGTTGGGGAAGAACAATGAAGAGGATGCAGTAACACAATCAGAACAACAATCATTAGAACTCCAGCTATGACCCATTCCTTTAAGCCCCTTTTAATTCAGAAACTTCAGGAGATTCCAGAATTATTCTTGCTGTAGTCACCAGCACCACTAGGCACTGGCATCTGCAAATCCTCTCCAAAGGTGATTCATAGGCAGGCTTATCTCTATAACAAAGTTTATGCATGGAGATGAAAAAGGGTGACCTTTTTCCAAATTTTCTTGAAATTATTTATAGGAAAGGTAAAAAGTACTAAGAGACATAACAGTTACTGTAAAATAGGTTTATGGGCAGAAATCTACAATCATTCTAGTACCGTAAAAGAAATGGGCAATAATCTCAAATGCAAGAGCAGATACACATTACTTGCCCAGCCTGTTTAGAATGGTGATTGATTGCCTACGCAGAAATCCTCGGGTCCATGAAAACAGTGGTCTCTGGGGAATTGGGTTTGCAAACAGCACTGCTTGTATTATTTCATGGGGAAAAAAATCCACAAATTTAGAATCATTAAAGTACGTGGAAAAAAACATCACATATATAATAATGGTTTTTTGTTGTAATTTGGACACTTCTAAGGGCTACTTCAGGGGCTGCTATAGGAAGCAGGAGCCGCGAAGGTGATTTTGAGGGGTAATGCTATAGGGTCTTGTAGAAGTGCTACACTGACATAATTGTACAATTGCCATGTTTTCTCTCAAAAAGACTAAGTGCAGGTAAAAGGAATACTAAGAATGCTGCTTTGGCAAACACACATGCCTAAAGGGAGTTTCTCTTCCCATAACAGGACAGGGAAGTTTAAACTCCTTGGGCTCCATGTGTCAAAATGAAGAAAGAAAAGAAAGAGAGAGAGAGAGAGAGAGAGAGAGAGAGAGAGAGAGAGAGAGAGAAAGAGAGGAAAGAAGGTAGGAAGGAAAGAAGGGAGGGAAAGAGGAAGAGGGAGGGAGGGAGGGAAGAAAATCACTGGAAGCCCAAAAAGTAATAAGTGAAATATACAAATACTATAATTTTGTCAGAATTACTCAAATATATGTATTTAAATGTGAATAAAGGAGGTAGGAATTCCAGAATAGTGCAAAAAGGAACTCAGGAGACCCAGTCTTCAGTAAACAACAATTTAAGTAGTGAAAATTATAGCAAGCAATTATATAAAGTCTCTGAAAATACTCCTAAGTACATAAAGCAGATGAAGAAATAGTCATTCAAGAAAATGCACTAAATCTTGAAAAAAGCAGCAAGAGTCTATGGGGTTTGAGCCATGACTCACTCCATTACGCACCCACCCCCCACCCCCAGGTTACCAAAGACCTACTCCTGCTATGTGCAGCCAAGCAGACAGACTCCCTCACCCCCAGCTCCAGGTCTGGGGCTGCAGTCTCATCTCATGCAGGCTTCTGGTGTTTCTCATGTCCCTTAGCTCCGTGTTGCAGAAATTCTGTTCCAGGAGTCACAGCCAAGAGGACCAGGTCACTCTTCTTCCAACCAGCCCTCACTGTTAGGGTGGAAGCTCTATTCTAGACAGGCCGAGAATACTGGGGCCCCAATCACCCCACCCCAGCACACACGTATGATGAGGATTCCATACAATAATATCAAGAGTAGTTACCCCTCTTCATCTGTAGAGAGGGTGGGGGGAGGGTCACTCTGGAAAAGCAGGCTCCTGCCCCTAGTGGCTCTGGGTTCTGGCCGGGTGGAAAGGCAGTCCATAAAGGCAGGCCCCTGTAGCAATGCCTGAAGGGACTGACTTTATTTGGAACAAAGAGTGGAGAATCCATGCCTAGAGTATGGCTATGTTTCAATAAAAGTTTATTTACAAAAACAGGTGGGGTTTGAATTAAAACCAGATGCTCAAGGGTCTGGCCGAGTGGCTCAGTTGGTTAAGAGCTTGCTCAAGAGTGTGAGGTCTGAGCAACAGCAGTTCAATTCCCGGCCTGAGCTGAGCTGCCACTGAGCTGCCAACGGGTGGCAGGATGGCTCAGCTAAAAAAAAAAAAAAAAATCCAGATGCTCAAATACAAACTTGTATGTGAATGTTCATAGAAGCACTATTCACAATAGCCAGAAGGTGGAAACAATCCAAATGTCTATCAACTGATGAATGGATAAGTAAAATGTGGTATATCCTTACAACAGAATATTATTCATCAATAAAAAGAAATAAAGTATTGATACATGCTACATGCTACAACATAGATGAACCTGGAAAACATTATACTAAATCAAAGAAGCCAGTCTTCAGAAAAGGCTACATATTGTATAATTCCACTTATATGAAATTTCTGGAACAAGCAAATCTGTGGAGAGAGAGAGTAGAGTAATGGTTGCTTAAGGATGGTGTGAGAGAATGACAGGTCACAGCTAATGAGTACAGGATCTCTTTAAGAGAAGATGAAAATATTCTAAAATTAGATTCTGGTGATTATTGTATAACCTCATGAATATATTAAAAAACAGTGAATTGTATATATTAAAGAGATGAATTTGATGGTTTATGAATTATATCTCAATAAATGTTTTTTTAGAAAAGAATGTATACTGATCTAACATCATATTCTCATCATTACCTTTTAAACTATTTGCAATATCATTTTCTTATATCTCTTTTCTAGGATTGAAGTATAGATGATTGTTATTTAATTGATAAACCTATCTACTAAAGTTTTTAAAAATACAGACACAAGAAAACAAATGTGAATGGGACAAGGTAGAAAAGGTTAGGGCAGGAGGTGGATTTTCTTCATAATACAAGCCTGCCAAATCCCATTCACCCTCACTTCTACTGTTACCATGGTCTTGGCTGCTCGTGGACCCCACTCTTAACCCAGTAAGTCCTATAAAGAAGTATGGAACAAAGGCATACTGACCATCTCTGCCCAGTACACTTATGTCTTTATGTACCCTGATCATCCTGACACACTGACCTCTTCTGATATCCCAGGAACCCTCTGCCTGCCCCAAGAAGGTCATCCATCATCGGTAAAATGCTTAGGAATGCTGTTTTCCACAGGTCAGTTAGATACGGTTTCCCCATGATGACTCAAGGATAGGGATATAAAAGTACCACAGTAAAACCAAACTTGTTAATTTATAAATACTGACTAACACATACATGTTGAAGCATTATTCATATAAACTTTTACATTAAACATAGTATTGCTACATATAACATTAAATACATGTGCCCATTTTGAATTTAAGTATTTTACTGGTTTTGAGTCTGTCACAGGGGCAGACTTAAAAAGAATCTGCTTACACCTTCAAAAATTTAACATTTGTCATGAGCAATAAGTTGTTCTTACAGAAGTTTGATCATTCAACACATTAAGTAATGAATCTGAGAAAAATGAGAGTTTTCATTATGTTTAAAATGAAACAGATGAATAAATAAAATGTTTTAATACTTTTAATATCTATTAAGGTCTTCTAGAATGATGTATATTACACTAGGAACAGTTTGTTCAAATATATTTCACCAAGGAATATTTCAATATTCCAGTCCTGTATTTAACTGAGTTTTTCTATGACAGTATTTTTTAATCACTTGAACTTACATCACCCAAAACACAATTTGGCAAGAGCCCTCTGGTAACCAACCTGATTTTCATGCATTTAGCCTTATAAACAGGAAGCCAAATTTTATCATGAGCAAAAATCTCTTGAGTATAGGAAGACTGGTTTTGGTTTCTTGTATCAAGTTCTCTGTGTTTGAATGACTTCCAAACTTTATTAAATGTATTTTTTTCATTCCTCCTATTTATTCTTAAATGTCTTACAGCACATATGATGTTAGGTTTGAAGAGACAAAAGGCTTGCAAATAACCATTAATGAAAACTTTTAAAGCAGGCATACCAAAGGAGGGAAAAAATGAAGTCCTGTCTGGACTCAGTCAGCTTTGCTTGACCTAGTTATAGCTAAATGAAATATCAGTGGGAAATTCAAGGTAAGAAAACTAAGCCAAAGTTCTGCAGGAGGTGGCTCTGATGACTTGAGAAGAATGACATCCGATCCTTCTAAAGAAAACACATTTCTCATGGCTGTCAGCATAGTAGCAAGGAAGAGAGAGGAATAAGCTAGAGCATAAATATTACTATTCCTAGAGGATGTCCTCCAAGAGAGGAAGGCTTTGTCTTGGCTGTATTTATATAAATCTTTGGAATATTTGACCAAAAAAAAATTCACATAAATGCAAGTTACAGCCAATGAAGGAGAAACTAGTTCAGTGTGTCCAAACACAACCTCCAGGCAACCACAGAAAAAATATCATGTTCTCTTGAAGCTTCCACAGTAAATAAATAATAAAGACGACATTGCTAAGATTGTACAACAGCAGCCAGGCTGCAAATGTGACTTAGTTAACAGGCTGACTAAATCGGAACCCAAGAATGTGTTGAAAGAGAGCTGCTATGAGATAGGTTAGTACAGATATGTTTGTGAAACAAACCAGCACTTCTAGTAAGTGGAATAAAATACTCTAAATTGGATTAAGTTAAAGAAGTTATAGATTCCATCAGCTTTTTATTAATGGTTCCCAAAAAAAGGGAGAGAATTTAGGTAGATGATAATTCACATAGGCCCTAACTCAGGTCACTGGGGGATATAGCAAGAATAACCTCTTCTTCCCCAAATCCCAGTTATGTGAAGACCTTATTTATGTGGTTTCCTCAACAAACATTCCCAGGAATTAGAGAATATGTCTTGGAGCACATATAGCTTATCTCCTATACAGAAAAATCAAAAACTGATTATAGTGCAAGTCTACTATATAGCAATATTCCCAAACATCTGTGATTATGTAAATTGTGTCTCTAAGAAATAGTAAATAAAAACTTACCTTTTTTCTGCAAAAAAAATAAAAGTAAATAAAAAGATAAAAGTGTATCAAAATAGTCCAAATTTGGCATCATTCCATGGTCAATCATTCTTTAAAAATCAACTTTTCACCCTCCCCATGTGGGTGTGTATGTATACACATGTATATTTATGTGTGTATGTATCCATCTTTAGTGGACCACACAATTTATTTGAAAAATAAGGATTAATAGTAGCTATGCATTTAAAGTCTTTCCCCTCAAAACATCTGCATCAATTCTTACAATCTCTTGAAGAGGACTGTGAAGTCAAAATCTTTGCAAGAATACACTGTTTGCCCAGGTCTCATAGAGTATGACTGAGGCCTGATTAAAAGTAACAGCTCTTGGGCCAGCCAAGTGGCGCGATGGTTAAGAACTGGCTTGGGATGCCAGAGGGCCCTGGTTCGGATCCCACATATGAGGGCCAGTGACACTGCCCTCCACAGCTAAG
>NW_017732249.1:16144-41998 GCF_001890085.2 Hipposideros armiger | reverse complement strand
GATTTTATGAATGCGACCGCAAAGGCAAGAGAAGTAAAAGCTAAAATAAATAAATGGGACTATATCAAACTAAAAAGCTTCTGCACAGCAAAAGAAACCATTGACAAAATAAAGAGGCAACCAGCTAAATGGGAGAAGATTTTTATAAACAACACCTCCAATCAGGGGCTACTATGCAAAATATATAAGGAAACCATACAACTCAACAACAGAAAAACAAACAATCCAATTAAAAAATGGGCAGAGGACCTGAATAGACACTTCTCCAAAGGGGACATACAAATGGCCAATAGACATATGAAAAAATGCTCAACATCACTAATCATCAGAGAAATACAAATAAAAACTACAATGGGATATCACCTCACACCAGTTAGAATGGCTATCATCAACAAGACAAATAATAAGCGTTGGAGAGGCTGTGGAGAAAAAGGAACCCTCATACACTGTTGGTGGGAATGCAAATTGGCGCAGCCTCTATGGAAGGCAGTGTGGAGGCTCCTCAAAAAATTAAGAATTACCATATGACCCAGAAATCCCTCCCCTGGGTATCTACCCAAAAAAATCTGAAAACATTTATCCATAAAGATATATGTGCTCTGATATTCATTGCAGCTTTATTTATGGTGGCCAAGACATGGAAACAACCAAAGTGTCCTTTGATAGATGACTGGATAATGAAGATGTGGTATACTCGTAAATACACAATGGAATACTACTCTGCCATAAGAAAAGATGAAATCATGCCATTTGTAACAACATGGATGGATCTTGAGATTATTATGCTAAGCAAAATAAATCAGACAGAAGAAGTCGAGAAACATATGATTTCATTGATATGTGGGATATAAAACTGAAAGCAATAAAGGAACAAGACAAACAAACAAACAAACAAAATCTCACAGATACAGACAATAGTTTAGTGGTTTCCAGAGGATAAGGGAGGACGGGGTGGTAGATGAGGGTAAAAGGGATCAAATATAAAGTGATGGAAGGAGAATTGACTCTGGGTGGTGAACTCACAATGTGATATATAGATGATGTATTACAGAATTGTACATTTGAAACCTATATAACTTTACTAACCATTGTGATCCCAGTAAACTTTAATTAAAAAAAAATGTTCACATAGGAACTCAGGTCTCACTCAGTAATTCTTAGGAGTCCCTCAGATGTCTCTTATGGGAGTTCATGAACAGTCCTCCCTATTACCAAGTAGGGTCCACCATGCTCTTCCCATCCTAATCCCCTTCATTGGTGTTTTCTGCTGAAGACATAACATGAGGGCAGTTTACTAAATTCAATGCAGCAGCAGCTCACCATGATGATGTTGATGTCTTAGAATGATGCTGCCTCCTGTTGCTTGCAAACTTGCATGAAAAATCTTAAGGAAAAAAATGATATTAATTTTCCCCCAGAGATTTCAATGGTCTGAAAAAGCCACATGCTTTATGCAGAAATGAAGAGGCTGTGTTTCTTCCCACTTTCTAACATCATTTGCCACAGAGGACTAAAGTAATGAAGTATGTGCCTATTTGTCTCACAGAGGGCCTCAAGAAAAGGGCTCCCTGGGCTTTCACTTATATCCTTTCTTTTCCTCTGAAATGCTTAAACAAATATCCATGGGACTAGGCCTAGGGATCGATCTGAAAAAACAGACCTTGTGTTGTAATCCTCATTCTTTCATTCCCTAGGCTTCCATAGCAAATACATACTTCCTCAGTCTCTTCCAGCCAAAAGGGGGAGAGAGAGAGGGAGAGAGGGAGAGAGGGAGAGAGGGAGAAAGGGAGAGAGGGAGAGAGAGAGGTGAAAATCACATGCAAACTGTCAAACTCTCCTGGCAGCCTGCCCCACCAGTTCTGTAGACATTCCCTGGGCATATCTGAATTCCTACTTGGATTAATGTAAAGACCCCAGGTACCCAAAGAAACTTAAGATAGAAAGCAAATCCCATCTGAGACCATCTGGGACCATCTGGTCTCAGATGTGAGTCTACACGTGAAGCAGCTGTAGGTTGAAGAATGGGTATGAAACAACTCTATGAAGAACTATTCATACTTGGGTTGTCAGAAAAGTCATGTATTTTTTTCTATGTTTTTCATTGCAAAAATGCGTCATGACTTTTCCGACAACCCAATAGAAGGATTCCCTGGCTGGGGACACAAATCGTGACTCCTGACCAAAAGACAATGAGAGGGCATTTGTTACGCATAACATAACACCAGTAGCTATAAGAAGGAGGCAGAGATCGTCTCTTTGTTAACAAAGGATACTGAGCCCAAGGAAAACAAGCATGTAGTATGTTCTCCGTCTGTCAATCTATCATAAACAAGATAATATTGTGACAGAACCTGAAAATGGTACGGGAAGGGAAAGAGGGTAACAGGGAGTATAAAAGGACATCAGTCCCCAAAATTACTGTTTTCATTAAATTATGTTTTTAGACATGTTCTGAAAACAAAGTAAGGAATAAACACAATCCTGAAGGTTATAAAAACTATGTGTAACTACATAGTCTTATGGAACTGGAATGTTATTTAGAATTTTGGTTATATTATTTTTAAAAAGGGGAGAGAGCCCTATTTTAGTCCCTTATAGACTGGGCCTAATAAGTTTAACTGAATTGAGCCCAACACGGTCTTTGTTAGAAAATGGAAAGATGGTTTGTTTCCTCCCACAGAAGGAAGCAAGGGAAATCTTTATTCCACTGCTACCTGTTTCTTCTATTAGAAAGTTCTCATAGAAAGAGCTTAGACAACCTAGGAATTCTAGAATTAAAGGCTCTGGAGAGCCCACTGGAAGACCTGGCAGGACACAGAAATGGTAACTTTCAAGTGGAATAACATTCTCCTTTGTAAGAAACGGAGGTCATGTGACTGCTTGCTAAAGCTCTGTTATTGGTTGGAGCACCACCAGATAAAGGAAGCAAGTAAGTCAATCAGTTCTCTTTCTGTTCAAACCACTTCAAATTGTATTTCTGTCACTTATAACCAAAAGAGTTTTGACAAATACACTGCACAAGAAAGCAGAAGTTAAGAATCACGAAAAATGGAATGGGTGCCCAGAAAGTAAGCCAACCAGCTAACTAGCTGAGATTAATTTTATGACATTATGACATGACTGCATTTGAGAAATTTAGTAAACAGGAAGACAGGGATGATAAATCATTAACACAGGGTCACAAAAGGCTTTGTGCTCTGGCATTTGAGGTGAAATTAAAACCCAGAAATCCAGAAGCCAACCATTTTTCCTAGCCATTATGTATTAACAATGAGTCCTGATTCAAGAAGAGAAAAAGGAGGCAGCTGATTATGGACATTTACTCCCTTGACATGAAATATTCAAACAGCCTACTGGTCCCTATTTTTAGATTAAAAACCAATCACTGGAAAAGGCCCATAACCAGCACAATAATGAGCCCATAGCCATTTATTTATAGTTAGCTCTAGCTGATTCATGAGGTGCAACTCAATGTCTGCTAAGTGCTTTGTGACTCCTGGACTTTATCAACTTATTTATGTGTGGCCAAGACTTCTCCCATAGAGCATGTATATATGCAAACACACTGCTTTGTGTGTGGGTGTAGAGGAAGGAGAAAGAAATATATAGTCAGCAATGTACAACCTGACTACATTTTATGAATCTGTCCAGTCACATTTGGCTTTTCCATAACTTACTTAGACCATCCACACTAAATTTACTGCAGGCTGCATGCTAAACTAGCAGTGCAGGCAAGATAGTAATGAGAGTCTAGGAGAGACACATGCATTTTCATATATATTAATAGTTTATATGGAAAAAACCCTGAAAGATAAAAGAGGCATCAAATATTGCCAGAACGACAGATGAAATGCTGAAGTGATGAAATACTGAAATTATAGTCCTTTGAAGTAGGCACTGGGTAAACTAACTACACAGCACATGGCAAGAAATGTGTGGCAACAGTTGTGATGGAATTTGTCTTGATTAATGCCCTCATGTGAAAAGATAAATCTTGCTTAGAAGGTTTTATAAGTTTAATGAATGGAAGCCATTTGAATTCAAAAAGAGCTAAGCCTAATATTAACCTTGCATTTGCATCATATATAAGTCTTCCCTATAATGCCTTAAGAAAACATGCACTATGCATCTACCCTCTTTTCATGTTTCTTATGAATAACTGTTATGAGTGTTGTTCATTCCATTCTTGAAATTAAAGCTTACAAATATATGTGTTTTGTAACATGTTTGATGTCTATTAGCTCTGATAAATGTTTATTACTAGAGCAACTATAAAAATCATTTTTAGAAGAGATGAAAGAGAAAGAGAAAAGTGATTCTGGAATTATGTCAATATATTGAAAGCATATCTATCAGCAAAAAAGGTTGCTTTTTGCTGCAAACAACTGAAAATATTTTATTTCACATTTCTGCTAAATAATGTATATGATAACAACTAGGACTTCATCATAATTAGACTCTGTGACCAAGAAATGAAGGATAATATTCTACTTTGACGCCAGGTCTCCTAAAATCGAGTTAGGTTGGAAAACCTTTAATTCACTGGGCAAGTTTCTTCTACTCAAAGAGGAAAGAAAATTAAAAACGCAGTCTCCTTTCTTAGTGCCTCATCACAGTAAATACAATATGATGGCAGTAAATATCTTTCATTTGTATAAGGATTTATAGTTTACGAAATCCACTCTCATTACCTATTATGTTTGATCTTCTCTCTTGGTCTCATTTTACAGAAAACTGAATTTGGAGAAGTTGCTTTTTCAGAGTTATACACCTTATAAATGTGGGACCTAAGGTTAAAATTGGTCTTTCTCACAGGATAATGTTTAAGAGTAGAATAGAAGAAAGATGAAATGTTTGTTATATAAGTTATACAGTATTCTAGTGGTTTCTCATCTATTCCCTCATGTAATTATCATAATTACCCTGTAAGATATGAATTATTATTCCCATTCACAGGTGACAAAACTGAGACTTTGAGTATTATAAAACTTACCCAAAGTCCCACAGGTATTTAAGTGCTTGGTGGGGATGAAAACCTAATTGTATCTGATATCAAAGCCAGGTTCCTTCCATAATAGACAAAGTCATTCTTCTATGGCATGTATGGCTTCTATTATACAATGACAGGCAAGAACAAAATTAGGGAGAATAATTCACATTCTTTTCAGAAAATTAATCCATCAGCAGGTACTTATTAAGAGCCAACTAAGTGCTTAGCATTGTATTTTAAATTGTGGGAGAAATGGAAGAAGCAGAAAAACAAGCTTCCTTTTCCTAAGGAAATTTCAACACAGAACAACTTTAAAATGTCAAAACTATATGAATTATTATATAATAATATTAAGGAATATTTAATACAAAGAAAGGATAGGTATTAGTAAAATAAATAGAGCTCTCAATCTATTTCACTGGGATGAAAGAAGGAGGGGAAAAATATTATACAAGCTGGTAGATGTTCTGTATCAGTGGTATTTAATGTAGAAAGGATAATGTTGATTTATAATGTGGTTTAATATGGGCTAACATTTAACTCCAAATCTGAGTCAGATACTAGATGAACTCTAGTTTAGTTGCCCATATCCCTTCTTTGTTTTCTTTCTCACCGTAACTGAAAAAGATAGTCAAGGAGCCCACAGTGGTAGTGGACAAAAAAACATTATCTCTAGGAGTGGTTTACTGTGGCAAATGTCTAACTCACATCATCACTACATATCACCTATACTTCTCACCCCATTTGTTTGTTTATCTTTCCCTGTACCACATGTACTGAATGTCTACCATGTGCCAGTCATCAGACTAGGTACTGTGGGCACAGTCATGTCCCTTGAGGAATGTACAGACTTCACTTGAGTGAAACTGTATAATCTAGGAGGAAAAACTCACCTATTGGGATCATAAGACCTGAGGTTATTTTCTGATTCAGTGTTTGTATGGTCTTGGATAATTATACATGCTTCTGAGGCTCAAAGTCCTCATCTGTGAAATAATAATAAAATAATGCGTATTCACATGTTTTGCACAAGAAAAAATAGAGAAAGCATATAAAAACAAGTGTAAACACTGAAAGTCTACACAAGTGTGATGAATTTCTACTTTTATGTTATGTGTTCAGTCTCTAATTCTAGCTCTTTTCTGACACTGAAAGTCATATATATGTGCTGGTTCTACTCAGAAACATATGTTGCTGCCTGAGTCAGAACTCAGCTAACTCTGAATATGAGTAGCAATTGCCTTTTGGTTGTTAACTACTCCTCCATTACTCCCATCCACCTTACTCCATGAAAATTAAGCTGTCATTACTACTTTTTCTGTACATATACAAATTTCTCTCCTTGTGCATAGCTTTCTTTTATATTTTCAAAAATGTATACCTTCCCCCAAGACCTCAACTCAGATGAACTCATAAATCAGTAGCCATGAAAAGCGTCTCTCCGAAATGCTTTAGGATTATTATTTGAGCTACACAGTCAGCTCCCACAATGCCCTAGCCTTATCTCAGCTATTTCACATGAACACCCCTGCCATAACCCTGCCCTAGAACCAGTGAGGAACCTAATAATCGTATGTATGCCCCACAAGCAGCAGAAGTGGATTAGTTCATTGCCTCCAGCTGACAGAGATGGCTAGACACTCCCAAGATACCAACCAGGGAAAGCCAACCCAAAGGACTATTATATTATCTAAAGGGGGCTCTTCTATGCTTCCCAGTTTTCTGTTTAGAATCAATTTGCCTGCCCAATTCCTGTTCTCCCTTATTGGCCTGCAAACAATTTCTCTGGATAATGCAACCCACTCTAAAACCCTTTAGATATTCAGCATCTTCAAAATCATACCTGCAAAATTATACCTACATTTTCAAAATCTATCATTCCTCTTTGCAGGAATTAAAGCAGATAGATCTTAGAACATGCTCTGAATTAGCCTCATTCCTTCTTGGATTGTATATCCAATGGTCAGCCCCCTCCTCTGGGGTTCCATTTTCACCTTCATTTGCAATATATTCTTCCTGACTTTCCTCTAGTGCTGCCTTCCCCTGGCTCGTGGCCTCTTCTCTCCCAGTAAGCCAACCCATTACTGCAGCGTCGCCAACCTTCTGCCAGAAGCCAGTACTTACAGTTGCAGAGTAGGAGGAGGTATGACTCACTCTTTTGAGAACTGGTTGTCATACATGTCAAAGCCCCAACACATTTTCATGCAAGAGACAAGTATAAGCTCTAGGACTCAGTCAACTCAAGTTATTTTTTTCCTGAAATGTGATACCAACTAACATCTGCCACAACTGATTATCCTGATTTAATTAAGGATCTCTCTCCAGAGTTAAGATCTTTATCTAGGGTGATAAAATTTCACCTCGGTGTATGAAAAAAAAACACAGAATCACTCTCTTGAGGTGATCCTCACAGTGTCACAGTATAGTAATACGATCAAATATCTGGCGCTCTTAAAACCTGGGTTAAAGTCCCAAATCTACTGCATGACAACTGTGGGACATGGTATAATCCCATTAATTTTCCTAGCCTCCATAGAAAGTCTGGGAGAGGTTTTACTAGTTGATTACTAAGACACTTCCAGTTCTAGCATTCTTTTTAAAGTTTTCTACCAAAGATAGCAATAGAGTTTAACAAATGAGTATGTATAAGATTATTTCCATGTTAGGCTCAATTTGCCTTCTTCCTAATAAGTTACAGAATAATTGTTTTCATTTTTCAGTTCTTTAAAATATTGAGTAATTCTCTATGGACTCTCAAGCCACTCAATCAACTAATTATTTAAAAGTGACATTATCAGTGGCCAGATGTATCAGGAGGAATAGAATAAACATGGTCTCTGCCTTCATAGCATGTACAGTTTATTGGGGAAACAGGTCCCTAGAGGTAAACAACTAACTAAACAAAACAGTTCTCTCTCTCTCATATATATATATATATACATATATATATATATATATATGTATACATATATATATATATGTATATATATATATATGTGTGTGTGTGTGTGTGTGTGTGTGTGTGTGTATCAGAACACTGAGGAATACATGGCACAGGGTATGCAACAAAACTACTTTTGATGGGGAAATGAATGCATGAAATGAATGAATGAATGCAAGAAATCTGCATCATAGAATCTCCAGAGTTTTTACCAGGGCACAAGAAAAACTGTAAGGTGTAACCTAATGATTTAGTTCTTCAATGCTATTAACATCTTATTAAGAAATGGCATTAGGTATATGAACACTTTTGTGCAGCAGTGATCTAACCTGATCATTGTAAACTAAACCTTTAGACAAGAAAAGAAAAAACTTCAAAGGAAATTATGTCCAGGTGCATAAAAACATCTTAAGAGTAAAGAGAGTAGGGAAATGTGTACGAGTGGGCATGAGTACCAGAGGAGAGAGTGAATGCATCTCAGCGGTATAAAAGCCATTTACATTGACTACACCACTCATGAGATTCAAGTTCCCAGTGGTATAAGGAAAATATAGGTTCAACTGGCTTGCATTAATATAATCCATACTTTACAAAGGGCTCTAGCCAACCAGAGAGGTATAAGACTAGTGTCTAGTTTTTTAAAAAAGAAAGAAAAAAATGGTGGACACATGTTTACCTAAATTTGTTTAATAAATTCAAATATATTACACATGATATTCTAAAACTTTATTCCAAAGTTGTATTAGGTCATTTCTAATTAGTACATTTTCCATAACATTTCTAACACAAAATAAGACCCCTTTTGGCATATTCCTCTGGTTTCTTGTCTACAACAGAGAAAAGTCATTTTTGGTAGCTCTTGGTGTAAAATCACACATGGTCAGTGTAAATCAAATATATTTTATAAATGAGCTTAATCAGTTATAATTTTTGCATCAACTTGTTCATTTGAATAGGGACCTAGAAGATCTTCTGAGGTCTTAGGTTTACTAAAAAAACACAAATAATAAGATGATAATAAAAACAATGAAAAAAATTTGATTTCCTTTAATGAAAAGGTACTTTCCAATGCATTTTCAAATTATATGCTCTTGAGAATAGTCTAGGAATTTTACATCTAGGGCTCTTTACTTAAGTCATCACCACACATTTTAATGTCAGAGTGTCCACGGTACTACTAGGGACTAAGGTATTCATGGAAAGTGAATAATATTCAGAACTAGACCTCAAAGCATTTACGGTCTGCAGATTTTACTGACTTGGAACAGCCATTTGAATTCTCAGGACAGCTGACAATTTTTTTAAAAATCAGAAATTATAGCATAAAAGTGTATTTAATGAAAGGACAGTCATTTCCAATAAGGCAGCTCTCAGAGGATGGCTAGAAAACCTTGACATTCGGCTTATGATGAGGTAATAGAATTTTATCCTGATACTTTCATTAGGAAAGAAAGGCATTTGATGTTCTCCTTCAGGAATGAATTCCAGCTGAAACAGCTGCCACCATAACATCAGCTATCATTGGCACCATAGGTTTTCCAGTAACAAATATTTACTAAACCGTTTATGGGAAAAACATAGACTGGTAAAAATATCATGATGAGCTTAAAAAGAAAAACATAATAAAGATTTACTATGGGCCAACAATTGTTCTAACTGCTTTACCCATATTAACACATATAATCCTTTCAACAAGCCTGTAAAGGAAATGATGCAAAAAATTACACATCTTGCCCTCATTTTGTAGATAAGAAAACTGAAGCTCAGAGAAGTCAAGTAACTTGCCTAAAATTAAAGGTCATGGTAGAAGTGGGGTTTGGACCCAGATATGTCTGTTCAAAAATTCATGTTTTCAACTACTGAGCTAGATTATCCTGATATTCAGATTTGATAAAGAAACCAGTAATCAACTTCTAATTGTCTTGTCCTTTAAAAAAAAGAAGAAAGAAAAGTAGTAGAAAGGATCATAGAATGCTATATAGAGGAAGAACTGAGTCTTGAGCGATATATATGAATTTAACAATGAGACTTTGGGTGGGAGACTTTCCAGGCAGAGGAAACAGTATTCATGAGTAAACAGTATTCATGAGGGTCCAGAGGCATGAAATAACAGAATGTGACTCAGAGATTGTAAACAATTAAGAATGGATAGACTGCAATGCACAATTGGGAAACTGAATTTTTTAAGAAAAATACTCAGGAATAAATTTAAAAAAAGAAGTAAAAAACTTATAAAATTTTACAAATTACAAAACATTGTTGAAAGAAAGTAAACAAGATCAAAATAATTGGAAAAAATCCCATGTTTATGAATAGGAAATCTTAACATTGTTCAGATGGCATTACTCCCCAAATTAATCTATAGATTCAATACGATCCCTATCAGATTCCCAGCTGACTTCTTTATAGAAATTGACAAGTTGATTCTAAAAGAAGAGCAAAGTAGGAGGATTCACATTTCCCGGTTACAAAACTTATTACAAAAAAAAAAACAAAAAAAAACCAATAAACAAGACAGTATGTCACTGGCATAAGAATAGATATATAGATCGATGGGAAAAAAATGAGAGTTCAGAAATAAACCCCTTCTCTCTGATCAACTGATTTTTAACCACAGTGCCAAGACCACTGAATAGAGAAAGAATAGTTTTTTTTCAAACAAATGGTGCTCTGGCAACTGATATCCACATGCAGAAGAATGAAATTGGACTCTTACTCCACACCATATACAAAAATTAACTTAAAATGGAACATAGGCCTAAATGTAGGAGCTAAAACTATGAAAAATATAAAAGTAAGCATAGGGTAAATCTTCATGACATTGGGTTTTGCAAAGAATTCTTAGCTATGACACCAAAAGCATGAGCAACAACAACAAAAAATAGATTGGTCTTCATTAAAATAAAAAATATTTATGCTTTAAAACATATAACCAGGAAAGCAAAAAAGGCAACACAGAGAATGGGATGTATTCAATTCTCATTATTCACAATAATTGTGTTCTATAAAGTCAGTGCAAACATTGAATTCGCAAATACTGAATCTTTGTCATCAAGAGAAATGTAAGATTCAGTTCCTGAGACCTTGTGGTCACAACGTTTTTGTCAATAAATTAATATATAACCTTTTTTATGTGAGTTTCTGTTTAAAAGACACCTTATTTAATATATATAGTTGATTCAATAACACTGAACTCATGGCCAATAGCACTATAAATCATGCCTGAATGAAGCTTATCTAACATACATTTTTTTCTCCATAAAACACATCATAGCCTTCTTGTGCTTAGGAACACTACACAATGCTTCAGCAGTACACTTGGGAGTTATTTTAAACAGCAAAATGACCAAGAAAATGCACAAAAATACAAAAAAAAAAAACTAACACTAAATAGACCAAAAACAGTATACTTGCTTACAGTAGGAGAACTGAAACAAGAAGACAGAGGGGTTTTTTGTGCTACCTCAGCTAAAAAGGTGTGTACCAGGAAACTCAATTGCTTTCCTACTCTGCATGCCTACATGTCCTTGAGTATTAAAGTAACACAAGTTTTGATTTGGGTTTTACAAATAAATTTTAGTGAGTAGTCACATTTGAAAATATGGAATCCAAGAATAGTCAGAATACACTACTTTGAAATCATATATCTAATAAGGGACTTATATTCAGAACATATAAAGAACTCCTACAACATAACAATAAAGAAACAAATAATCCAACTAAAGATGGGCAAAGGATTTGAACAGCCATTTCTACAAGAAAGAAATTCAAATGACCAATAAATACACAAAAAGATGGTGATCATTAGCCATAGGGAAATGCCAGTCAAAATCACAATGAGATATCACTCTACACCCACTAGGATAGCTATAATCAGAGTCCAATAATAACAAGTGTTGGCAAGTAAAAGAAGAAATTGGAAGCTTCATACACCACTGGTAGGAATGTAAAATGGGACATCCATTTGGAAAACAGTCTGGTAGTTCCTCAAACGACTAAACATGAGTAGTTACCATATGACCTAGGAATTACTCCCAAGAGAAATGAAAGCATTTTTCACACATTAATTTGTTTATAGTACCGTTATTTGTAATAGTCAAAAGGTGGAAACAGCCCAAACAGCCATCAACTGATGAAGGGATATACAAAATGTGGTATATCCATACAGTGGAACATTATATGGCCATATAAAGTGCTGATACATGCTACAACCTTGAATACATTATGCTAAGTGAAAGGAACTAGTCACAGAAGATGAAGTATTATATGATTACATTCTCATAAAAGTCCAGATGGGGATTTATAGAGATAGACAAATAGATTAGTGGTTGCTTTGGCCTGGCTAGGGGCAAGAGAGGGAAGATAACAGGATGATAGCTAAAGGGTATGAGATTTTTTTTTTGAGGTGATAAAAATGTTCTAAAATTGACTTGTGCTGGTTTCACATGTACTAAAAACTATTGGATTGTATATTTCAAATGGGTGAATTGCATTACATGTGAATTATATGTCAATAAGGCTATTTTTAAGGAAAAAATGCCTGGAACATAGAATTTAATAATGATCACTCTGAGATATGGGTTTAGAATCATATCTCAAGTAGACATACCACAAGGCAAAAGAAAGCGAAGGGCAAGCCCAAATCATGTTCCTCTCCACACCAAGTTATCTCATTCATCTTTTCTCTGACTACCCCATATGAAAGAACATTTTCTGCCTAAAAAACTCAACCTAGTGCCATTCTGATCATAAAGGTGGGCGCATAGCCTAGTCTAGCCATTCAGTACCTCTATCCCAATGACCACATTTTCTGGTTCAGGAATTAGCAAGTATCCTAAGTCAGGCCAATCAGAGCATTATTTATCATTAAACTTCTTTGGGTTAGATTTCTATCCACTTGCATCCAAAATACTTCTGACAAATACCAGGAAACATACACTTAAACAGGTTTTTTCAATAGAATAAGGTGAGTGAAAGAAACACTATGTGAAGTGGTGTATTACTTAAGATAGGCTGTTATAAAGATATGTACTATAAACCATTAAGTGACCACACACACACAAAGAAAGTTTAGAGCTAATAGGCTTCCCAAAAGGGAAGAAAATGGCATAATAAATAATCCAAATGAGGGCTGAAAAGTGGAAAAATATTAAAAATAACACAAAGGACAAAGAGAAAATAGCAAGAAAGTATATTTAAACCCAATTATATCAATAATCACATTATACATAGATGGTCTATATTAGTTTTTTATTGCTACTGTTAACAACTTTCCACAAACTTAGTGTCTTCAAATAATACAAATTTATTATCAGAAGTCTGTACAGGTCTCATCAAGCTAAAACCAAGGGGGCAACAAGGCAGTATTCCTTTTTGGAGAGTCTCTGAGAGAATCTGTTTCCTTGTTCATTCAGGTGCTGGCAGAATTCTGGCCCTTCCAGGGGTAGGACTGAAATCTGTTTACTGGCTTCTAGTGACTATCTGCATGCCTTAGCTCATAGTTCCCTTCCCTCATCTTCAAAGCCAGCAACAGAAGATCAGAGACCCTCTCACATTTTTAATTTCTCCTGCTTCTTCTGTCTTCAAATCTCTCTGACTTCTACTGGGAAAAAACTCAGATTTTAAGGGCTAGCATGATTGAGCCCATATGGATAATTCAGAATTTCTCCATTTTAAAGTTGGGTGTTAAACAAACTTAACTGCATCTGGGAATTTAACTTCCTATGCCATGTAAAGTGTCTTACTTACAGGGTCTGGGGATTAGGACAAGGACTTCTACTGGGGGCCATTATTCTGCCTAACAAATGATCTAAACATTCATTAAAAAGCAGAAAATATCAGATTAGATTTTTAAGCAAATCCCAAATATACACTGCTTAAAATAAACCCACATTAAATATAAAGAAACAAATTGTTTAAAATAATAGAAAAAGATAAACCATCCTAATTAAAATTTAGACAGGCAGAGGATAGTGATGCAAAATGGTAGATTAGGGAACTCCAGGAAGCTTTGAAAAGCTTCTCCATACACCAGAGAATCTAGAAAGCCACTCCCATGCACAGAGCAGGACATATGTTCAGAAAAGATCTGAAAAGACAATAAGCTTTCACCTCTGGCTGACTTGAAGCTCAACAAAAACAGGAAGTGAAGGCTAAGGCTAGTTATAAAAAACCTGGCTAAGTACTGAAAGAGTGTTCTATGACAAAGCCAAACTGCAAAAACCTGGACTATTTTCTTTCCATTTGTTTTTTCTTTCTTCCTTTCTTTCCTTTTCCTTCCTTTCCTTTCCTTTCCTTTTCCTTCCTTACTTTCTTTTTTTTTTTTTGGTTCCAGTCATTTAGGAAAATCATTATCAAACCACTAGCTGACCAGTAAGCTAAAGTAACAGTGGTATCAAAGACCACACTTGACAAAGAATGCAGTCTTTAAAAAATGGTTTAAACCAAAACTGGCCATAATGATGATTGCACATATCTGTGAATATACTAAAATCCATAAAATTATACACTTTAAATGGGTGAATTGTGTGGTATGTGAATTATATCTCAATAAACTTGTTCTTAAAAGTCACTAAACAAACAAGTACAACCTACAGCAAGCAAAAAAAAAAAAAATCCTGGGGATGGGAAGAAATTTGATTTGCAGAGTTAAAATCTCCTAATACTCAGTTTTTAACAACAAAAAAAAAACCTATGAAGCAGAAAAATGCAGAAAAATAAGAAAGTAGGCTCCATTCACAAGAAAAAATAAATAAATTAACAGAAATTTCCCTAGGAAGTACAGATATTGAACTTACCAGACAAAGACTTTAAATGAACTGTTGTAAATATGTTTGAAAAGGTAAAGAAAACTATTGACAAAGCACTAAAGGAAATCAGGAAACTGAAATCTCAAGAAATAGAGAATGTCAATAAAGACAGAAATTATTTAAAAGAACCAAACAGAAATTTTGAAGCGGGAATGTAGAATAACTAAAATGAAAAACTCACTAAAGGAGTTTAATAGCAGGTTTAAATAGACTGAAGAATCATAAAATCTGAAGATGTATGAAATGAAATTATCCAATCTGAGGCACAAAAAAGAAAAAAGAAAGCCGAAGTACTATATATAGTATCAGACAAAGAAAATTTCAGAGAAATGAAGATTACATGAGAGAATGAGGGTCATTTTGTTTTATTAACAAAGGGTAACAGTCAATTAATCAATAAGACATAGAAATCCTAAACATTGGTGCACCGAATAACAGCTTCAAAACACATGAAGGAAAAACAGCAATCCAAGCAAAATAAACAAATCCACAATTATAGTCAAAGTATTTAATAGCACTCTCTCAATGGTTTATGAAACAGACAAATAATCAGAAGGCTTGAACATATTGGGTTCTCGGGAAAGTCATGATGTATTTTTTGTATGTTTTTCGTTGCAAAAATGCATCATGACTTTTCCAACAACCCAATACAATCAACCAATTTGACATGATTAACATATATGCAATACTCCATATATCACGAATATACAAGTGCACAGACAAGATTACCAAGATAGAACATATGGTGGGTTAAAACATAAGTCATGCACACCACCACCACCAAGCTAATTTAAACTATTCAAATTAGACAAAGTATGTACTTCTACCAAGATGCTTTTTCTTAAATCAATAAGAAAAAAATCTGAAAATCCCCAAATATTTGAAAATTAAACACTTCTGAATAACCCATGGACCAAAAAATAAATCAAGAAGGAAATTAAAAGTATTTTGAACAGAATGAAAACAAAACACAATATACTGAAATTTCTGAGATGCAGTTAAAGCAGTGTTTAAAAAAAATTATAGCATTAGAAGCATATATTAGAAAAGAATGGTCTAAAATCAATGACATTAGCCTTTCCACCCTATCAGGATACAATAGGAAGTTGGCAACTCAGAAGAGGGCTCTCACCAGAATCCAACTGTGCTGAAACCCTCATCTCAGACTTCCAGCCTCCAGAACTGGCCTCTCAGTATGAAGATAACCAGAGTTTTTCATATTGATCTGCGCTAATGTAACAACATGAAGTTATATTCCTAGGGCAGATGCACCAGTGCCCTGACTGCTGCCATGCTGTGAGCTACCCTATGGAGGGCCAATGTGGCAAGGAACTGAGGGAAGCCTTTGATCAATAGCCAGCAAGGAACTAAGGCCCTCAGCACTTCAGCCTGTGAGCAGCTGAGTACTGCCAACAACCACCTGAGTTAGCCTAGAAGCTGATCTTCCCCAAGCCGAAACTTGATATGCTGCAGCCCCAGCTGGCAACTTGATTGCACCTTATGAGAGACCCTGAGCAGAATCTGCCAGCCAATCTGCATCTGATTTCCAGCCCAATGTTTCTGCAATCTCTCATGTCATGTAATGTGGGTTTGACTAGATCAATGCCTTTATTTTGTCATCATCAACCTCGGTGGGCCTCCCTGAGTGAGGAGCGTCGTTGAGATCAAAATCATCAGAACGGAATTTCTTGAACCATCGTTGGCACTGATGTTCTTGTAGAGCATTGTCACCGTAAACTTGATGCAACTTTTCACAAGCTTGATGCGCGTTCTTCCCTTTATGGAAGTTAAACAGTAAAATATGGCAAAAATGCACAGTTTGGTCTTCTATCTTCAACTTGTTGTAAAATCTCCAAAACTCAACCAAATCGCTCAATTTTTTTTAGAATGAAGCTAGAACTGTCAGCTATCAAATGACATAGCAATAACATAGATGCAAATAACTCTAGTACTTCCAAAAATGAACTAATGCCATCTGTTGCAAACATGCATCATGACTTTTCCAACAACCCAACAGTAACCAAATACTTTTTCAGGGTCTACTTTTGGAGGAACCCAAACTCAGTAAAAGCCTCTATTTGGTATTTCCCAAAAGGATATAAAATAGCTAATGCAACCTCCAGAATTTATATTCAATCCCATTATTAGGGCGATGGCGAATCCTAGATTAGGGTGAGTAGGAGCAGGATTAGCCTGTGCACTTTTGCAGCTCTATATCTCTTCAGTCATTTCCTAAATCCCCATGATTCTAAAAGCCCTGGGACTTGTGACAATAACAATCACAAACAAGGTATGATATAGAGTCTAGAATCTAAATACTTCCAAGGAATCAGACAGTGAAGCTGTGTGATTGGTCGCAAAGGATCTTGTGGATGTTGATGGCAAAAAGAGAGAGAATGGCTGCTGGTTTCTGATCTTTACAGCCAAATCCTGTGTCGGTCACTCCACTGGTCATCTCAGCACTGCTCACAAACCTGTTTCCCTGCTATCATCCCTACTAAAATTATATACTTTTTTCTACTCAAAAATTAAAAAAATAAAAAATGAAATCAATGACATTAACTTCTACTTTAAGCAACTGAAAAGAGCATATTAAACACAAAGCAATAAAAATGAAATAACAAAAAGGAAAGAAATCAGTGAAACAAAACACAAAAAAGAAAAATAAATGAAACCAAAATCTAGTTCTCTGAAAAGATCAATAAAATTAATAAACCCTTAGCCAGATATATCAGGTAAAAACTAAAGAAGAAACACATTACCAATATTAAAAATGAGGGGAGGACTATTACTTCAGCTCCTAACAAATTTAAAGAATAACAAGGGGTTTTTTTCTGAAAATCCTTTCACCAAGAATTCTGAAAACTTAGGTGAAATACATAAATTTCTTAAGAAACACAAGTCATCACAACATACCCAATATGAGATAGATACTTTGAATAGCTCTATTAATACAAAGGAAGCAAATTTTTAATTTAATAACTCCCAACCACCACCAAAATAAAATTTCCAGACCCACATGACCACACTGGAAAGTTCAACCAAATGTTTACAGAAGAATTAACATCAATCCTACAAAATATTTTCCAGAAAATAGAGGAAAAAGGAAATGTTTCCCAAAAATTAGAAATCTATAGAACAATATTATTTGTGAATATATATGCAATTATCCTTAACAAAATATTAGCAAGCAAAGTTCAACAAATATTAAAAAAATAATTATACTTATAACTAGGAAGCTTTTATTCCAGGATGCAAGGCTGGTTCAATATATTTTTTTAAAAATCAATCAATGTAATCCACTTATTAACAAGCTAAACAAGAAAAAAATCACAAGATCATATCAATGAATGCAGAACAGCCATTTGAAAAAATTCAACATCCATTCATGACTACAAACTCTTGGAATGAGTGAGTAGCAAAAGAGGGTAACTTCGACTTGATAAAGAGCATCTACAAAAAAACCTACCATTATCATTATATTTATGGTTAAAGACTGAGTGTATGCTCTCACCATTCTTATTAAATACCATTTTGGAAATTCTAGCCAGTGCAATAAGGTATAGAGCTCAGAAAAGAGGAAATAAAATTGCCCTTATTTTTAGATGACATGATTGTCTACACAGAAAATTTCAAGGACTCTACCCCCAAAAAAATCCTATAATTAATATGTGAGTTCAGGGAGATACAAAAATTATAGACATACAAAATCTATTACATTCCTATATACTATCAATGAGTACACAGACACAAAATTTTAAATGCACTATCATTTACAATAACTAAAAAAATATAATGCTGAGATGTAAAAAATTGTACAGGACTTGTATGCTGATAACTACACAATGTTGATGAAAGAAATTCAAAAAGACCTAAATAAATGCAGAGCTCTACTATGTCCATGGGTTGGAAGATTCAAGATACTAAATACATCAACCCTCCTGAAATTGATATACACATTTAACACAATTGCTACCAAAATCCCAGCAGATTTTCTGTAGACAAGATTTACTATAATTTGTATGAAAGGCAAAGAAACTAAAAAAGTTAAAACAATTCTGAAAAAAAATAAAGCTGGAATAATCAGTCTATCCAATTTTAAGACTTAGTCTATTATAGCTATGTGGTACTAACAGACACATATATACATCAAGAGAAGAGAATGGGGAACCAAGAAATAGACCCACACAAATTTGTACAATGAACTTTTAACGAAGTACAAAAGCAATTCAATAATGTAAAGAAAGCTTTTCAATAAATAGTGCTGGAGCAAATTGATATCCATATGATTCTAGCTGCCCTCCAAAATAAAACTCAGCCTAAGTCCCTTTATATCAAATTATTAAACTTTATATAAAAGTTAACAAAAAATGGATTGCAGACTTATATGTAAAACATAAAAATATAAAGCTTTTAGAAAAAAGAGGATAAACTCTTCAGGGTCTAAGGAAAGGCAAATAATTCTTAAATGTCATACCAAAAGCATAACCTGTAAGAGAAAAAATTGATAAATTGACCTTCATCAAACATTAAAACTATTGCTCTGCAAAAGAGAATTAAGAAAATGAAACGACAAACTACAGCCTGGGAGAAAATTTTGTAAACCACTTACATATTCAACATAGGTCTATAATCAACAACATATAAAGAACTCTGGCAACTCAACAGTAAAAAAGCAAATAATCCAATTAGAAAGTGGTCAAAAGACATGAGAAGCCAATTCACCAAAGAAGATGAACAGGTGGCAAATAAACCCATGAAAAATGTTCACTATCATTTGTCATTCAGGAAATCCAAATTAAAACTACAACAAGATATCACTACACACTGTCAGATGGCTAATTGTTTTTTAAACAATGGTAACACCAAATGCTGGCAAGGATGAGGACAAACTGGAGCACGCATAAGTTGCTGATGGAGATGTAAAAATATAAATACAGCCACAGTTTCATTTTCTTAAAAAACTAAACATGCAGCTACCTTAAAGCTTAGCAATTATACTACTGGTCATTTATCACAGAAAAATGAAAACTTAAGGCTATGCAAAAATCTGTACAGAAATGTTCATTGAAGCTTCATTTGTAACACCAAACTGGAAACAATCCAGTTGTTTGACTGGTTAAACAAATTTTAGTACATCCATGCCATGGAATACTACTCAGCAACGAAAAAGAATGAACTAGTGATACACACAACAGCCTAGATGAATCTCCAGAGATTTAAGCTGAGCCAAAAAGCAAATCCCAGAAAGCTACATATGATTCCATGTATATAAAATATTTTTGAAATGGCAAAGTTATAAAAATGCAAAACAGATTGGAAGAGGGATTGGGGCAGAAGGGAAATGAGTGTGTCTGTAAAATGGAAATATGAGGGATATTTGTGCTGATAGAAACGTTCTGTACCTTGGCTATATCAATGTCAATATTGTGGTTGGGATATTGTACGATAGTTCTGTAAGCTGTTATCATTAAAGAAAACTGGTTAAAGTACACCTGATATGAATCTGCATTTATCTCAAAATAAGTTTAATTTTTAAAATTCAATATGAATGGGGAAATGGATGTATTTGTTATATTGATGGTGATGATTTCATTATCAAAACTCAAGTTATACATTATATATACATATAATACATTATAATACAATTTTTTTTGCTTGTCAATTATTCCTCGAGAAAGCTAAGGAGGGAAAACTTGTCCTATTTTTACTCTTCTTTTTCGCTTTCTGAATAATTCAGTGTTAGAGCCATTAGGTAAGCCAAGCAAAATAGGCATCTACACCAAAGGGAGATGGAGGGGGACAGGTGTTGGCAATGTCCCAGACATGAGTGTCAGAGCCCACGCAGGGTGAAGCAGGCCATGGCATAGAAGGCTTGCCTGGTGCAGAGTGTTGGTGTCTACATAGCACAGCTGCCAAACACATTGATGTGTCAGCACACATACATCAAGGGGACAGTGGTGATGAGAGAATGCTCACATAGAGGAGGCCTGACTGAACAAGCAAATATATTAGCATAATGAAACCAGATTCTTCACTGTTGGAGACAGAAGTTACGAACATGGAAAGGGAGAAAACAGGAATGAACCCAGTTGTGCTGCATTGCAACTTGAGGTACAGATGTAATCCCATGACTTTCAACGTATGTACAGAGGGTGCCAAAAGAATGTATACACATTTTAAGACAGGAAAACTGTGTTAAAATTGTGATACTCAATATATACCGATAACAAAAGATGAAAAGTCACGTTTGACTTCTGCAATTACGAGAGGTGCACAAAGTGGTTACCATCAGCGTCCAGACACTTCTGATTATGGCGAACTACTGCTTGGGCAACGTTGACCAAAGTGTCTACTTGCATACATTTTTTTGGCACCCCCGGTACATATAGAGAAATAAATTAGTATTTAAGTATTTAAATGTGTGGATGTCTGTGTTTACATATATATATATATATACATATTCCCTAGCTGTGTTCACTGAGGCCCTAGAAGCAGCAACATCCTAATAATAATGAGCACATCTAGCACCCTGACCTTGTATTCTAAATACCATTCTTCATTTAAGGAATCAGGACTACTTGGAGAAATGGCTGCAACTTTCCCAGGGCTACTATAAGGAAAGGTATACAATCATCTTGAAGCACCATTTTCTGTCAGAAAGATATTATAGGGGTAAATCAAAAGAACACAAAAGTCAGATTGAAGTAACTAGCTAAATCTGTAAAATTCTGGCACCAAATAAATATTGATAGTAACAGATTAAATTGAATCAAGTAGGAGACCAAGAGTCCATATTGATATAAATTGCACAGAAATAAGTAAATGAATAAATTGAAGATTTCATGTGAAATGAGATGTTTGTTTTTGCTTTAAAATGGGATATTTAACCTTAATGAGAATGTTTTAATTTTGACTCAGAGAATGTGAATATATATTATTAATATAATTAAAAATTGATTGCAAAAATACAGCTCATGACCTGAAGAATCATAAAATCTATTTGGGGGGAATGTAGTGGACTATGAGAGTTCAGGATGTCTCTGTCCACTATATTTTTCCACCTGATCCACGTAGTAGCTTACTAGCTATGGGGAGAATGAAGAGGAAAAAGTATAAAATAGCTCTTATGTTTCTTACTTGGGTGTCCAGGTACTATTAATTGATACTGGGAATATAGGAGGAAGAGAAAGTTGGGGGCAGAGGAGAACAATAGGATAAGCCTGGAAGATTTTACAGTTAAGATGTTTAGCAAGTAATTGGTTTCAGAGGAGAAACTAGTGTTGAAATAGCTAACCATGTGAGTGCATAGTTCATCTAATAATGATTCGAGAAAGAGAAAAGCATTGAACACAGGACAAAATTCTTGGTTAAGCAGACATATAGAAAAAGCTTTATGCTGTTTGGCATAGGACTGTTTATAAGTAACTACAATAATGAGCAAACATGGTAAGAAAAATATTAAAATTTCAAAAACTTTGAAACTACCCAAATGTCAACATAGGTAGAATTTAAGTGTTCCACTTAATAGGATTTGATCATTAAAATGTTATTCATGAAAGTTTATAACAGTATAAAAATGTTTGATAGTGTTTTTCCTTTAAAGTACATACTATTTAAGCTATGTAAAAAAATAGGCATAGCAAAATCTAGAAAGAGATACATCAAAAAGTTAACAGTAATTGTTTTCAAGGTGGGAATCTATGAAGTTCTCCCTTCTATTTTTTCATATCATTCAAATTTGCTAATAATGCTCCCTAATAAGGAAGAAAGTCACCAAAAAGTTTCTCTTCTACCTCTTCCTAAGATAAACATGGTGACAATTTCCAACTAACAAAGAACCTGGACACATAGTAGGCTCTCAGTAAATGCATGAACCTATCAATACTTGCAACAGAGGGAGGTTAACTGAGATTTTCTTACCTATAAAAAGCCTGCAGCCCTGTGAGCTGGAGAGGCTCATGGGTCACTGTCCTGGATCTTACAGGGTGTGACAAAGAGTTCTTCCTCTACCCTGTCTGTCCACTGACACTAGTGTCTTCATAGGCCTTTACCTGGGATTCCAAGAACCATTCCTACTAGATTCACTGTTAGGTCCAAAGGGGCTTAAAGCTCTTCTTGTTGGCTCCTCAGAAAACAACAACAAAAGGACCACGAACATCCTTCTTTTGGTTACTGGTCCTGCAGAGAATCAGAGATGACGACTTCTTAATTTAGTGTGTGGACCAGGAACTCCACGTCTCACTGTCCTTCTCACCCGTGCAGGCGCTTCCAAGACACTGGGCCCTCTGGGGGCTGGAAGGCGCATGTGCTGAGTGCATCAGGGACCTGGCCCATTCCTTAACACCGGCCCTTAACACTGTTCGGAGCTCTTTACCTCATTCCAGCTCTCACTGCAAACCCTGTTGGTCCATATTAGTATCACCCCACATATTCGATGACTCAAGTTAGCTGTGAAAGGCCCAGCAGCCAGTGCCTGCTGAAGACTTCATGGTCGTCAATATCGTTACGATATTAGACTATGGTCACTTCTGTGGAGTTTGGTGGAGTCCTGACCACGAAGGGGATGCTCGTCTGGCAGGTGGAGCCCAACCCCCAGGCCTCTGAGCTTCTTTTGAAGCCTCGGCCTCTCGCGAGGATTCTGTGCTGAGAGCCCGCGAAGCCCAGCCAGGGAGATGGAAATGGCTGACGCAGGGAAGAATCCGTCAGGCAGGGAAGGCAGAAGTCATTCGGGAGCCCAACAAACCTTCCTCGCAACCTCTCTTTGAGTCAAATCTCAACGCTTGTCTTCCAGGCCGATGGAAGTAGGACCCAGAAGCCTGAAGTGAGGCATCTCAGCACCAGCCAGGCGCTGCCACTTTAGGAGGCCAAAGGCCACAGCCCCACAGGCCCCGCCCCTGAACGTGGCCACGCCCCCCAGAGCATGTTGGGCGGAGCCTCCCCCTGAAAATCCTCCCATTGCTTATGGTGCCTTTCTCCAGAGGTTTCTGAGCTCTGCTAGGAGCGCTGTCTGTGGTGAGGTAAGCGTAAGTCCCTGTCGTCTCAGAAGGAAGATACAGTTGACCCTGGAATAACACTGGGGATAGGAGCACTGCCGCCTACCTGCACATTCGAAAATCTGCATATTACTTAGGTCAGCCCTCCGCAAAGACAGATTCGCAACTGCCAGGGGAACCTTGAACTAGGCAGGTTTGAACTTCTGGGGTCAACTGAACTTTTTAAGTCAATTGAACCGGGGTCAATGGAACTGAACAAGTCAATTGAAAGAAATCCACATATATTAATATATACACCCATACAGTTCAAAACCGTGTCCTTTGAGGGTCAACTGTAATTAAACCAACTATTCCACACAGTGTGGAAAGTGTGAATTGGAAAGCAAGGACAGACCCCAGCTTGGGAAGATGGAGGAAAAATCCAAGGGGAACCTTTCTCTAAAATAGGAAAAGAAGTGAAAAAGGATGGGAGTTCAGGTATTGGTTTTGGTTAGGTTGTTGTTTTGGACATTTTATATGTTCCAATCTCCTGATTTTTCATCCCACTGTGGTGGTCCAGAACGTATGTTCAACAAATGAGAAGTTTGGAGAAGTTGTAGGGAAGTAAATATTTTGAGTGCTGAAGCAAGATAATTGACTAAGAAAACAACCATATAAGCTCCCCCAAGACATGGACCTTTGTTTCCTTCACTGGTGTGTCCCAAGTACCTAATACATATTAAAAACTGAAGGAATGAATGGATTCTTTTCAGGCTATGTTAGAGCTTGCAAGTAGTACTAGAACATAAATTTATGATGGCACCAACATATCTAATTCTCTGATTTTTATCCAAGAGAAATCAGCCCCTTATTAGATGGCAAGTCAAAAACAGGCAGAGTTCAAGTTTTCCAGGCAGAGGAGAAGAAAGGATGATGTGGTATTTAGTGTAGAAATATTTAGGCCATGAATTTTTTTTTTTATTGTAAGAACAAGGACATGAAGACAAAAAAAATGTTGTATGGACAGGGAGCAAGGATAAAGTGGCTTGTAGTTCCTGAATAGGTTGGGGAATTAACATACTGAGAGCACAGGCTGAAAGGATAAAGGATGCAGTGTCAGACTATATTTTCAGAAGGCGGGAAGGATGCTAGTAATAAGTTCTAGCATATGGCACTAACTGAACTGGAATGCAGGGAAAGGGCTGTAACATGAGGAGGGGTAGACAGTGAGAGGCCAGATCATCTTCTGGAAATAATATCTCTGTTCCCTCTGAGGACCTAACCTCATTCTCAGGATCAGTCCATGTGCAAGTGGAGTGACCTTTCCCTGACACTCTTCCTTTAAGGATGGATGTAGAAATCAGGCTTGGCCAAAAAGGTTGTTCCATGCTTTTGGCAACAGTGATTGCTCAGGGATGAATCGGCACATGACCCCACTGGAGACAGTAAGGCACAATGGGACTTTTGAAGGACTACTGGGAGAGACAACCTACTTTTAGCTGCACCTGAAGAGTGGAGGATGTTGCCAAACAGAAAGCTGCACAATGAAGCCAGTCCAGAATATAGAGCCAAGGCATAAATAGGAACTGAATCTTGAAGGCATCACTGAGCCCCAGTATGAACCCTCCTGCCTGACACCAGCCTTACTCCCAGGCTTTTTCATGGACATGAGTCAACAGATTATTTTGTAAGTTTTCAAGAGCAGAGGCTCTTGAGTCGATTATGGTTTCCACTGGGTTGTTCAATGTCCAAGGCCATTGGGCCATTAAAAGGCCAGTAGCGGGCCGGCCAGTGACACGTTGGTTAAGAGTTGGCTTGGGACACCAGCTCTGAGCAGCAGGGCCCCGGTTCGGATCCCACATGTGGACCAGTGATGCTGCGCCCTCTACAGCTAAGATGGTGAACAACAACTCACCCCGGAGCTGGGCTGCTGTGAGTCGCCAGTGATGGCATAGGCTACAGTGCAGCTGGCCAGCAGCTGGCATGCTCTTTCATGATCCGCCATGAGCGCCCGTCCAATAGCTAGCAAGCAACTGCCTCACCTGGGAAGAGCTCAATGATAATACCAACGTGGGCCAGTGAAGCAACGTCCTCCACAACTAGACTGAAGAACAAAAGGACAGCAACTTGTCTGTTCCC
>NW_017732249.1:0-14804 GCF_001890085.2 Hipposideros armiger | reverse complement strand
ATGAAATCTTTTAAACTTTAACTTACTAAAGACCTGTTTTTTCAGGTCTGATAATTTAGAATCTTCTGCAAATGCTATTATTGGTGAGGGACACTCAGTGGTCAGGGTGGATTCTACTTGACACATATTGACATTTGTCATTTGGGTGCTTACCGACTCCCTGGTGGTCAAGATATCACAAGATTGTGATTTAAAAGCACGCAGCTCCTCGGCCTTGAATGTCTCCTGTGACACGTTGGACATGCAAAAATGTTCTAAACTCTTCTCCATTGTTGTTTGGCCCTGAATTGTTTCTTCTCTGTCACTGGAACTCACATTCTCATCCCTTAGCCTCGGTCCAGCCCCAGCTTGCTTCGTAGGCACGTCTGGGTTGCATCTGTTGTCTTGTACAGTCTCATTCTGGCTCCCTTTGTCTATGGTGCTGTGTGTGAGGGGATGAAAACTCTGTCTGCCACGCTGAATTCTCTGGATGTCTTTTGCAAGCTTATGATCCATATCAGTATTTAATAGTTTCAGGTCCCCCTGTCCTTCCCTGCACACAGATGAAGAAGCCAGGAGAAGACAATCCAGCAAATTCAGGGAATGAATTTGTTATTCTCAACTTGTTTGCCTGAAAAGTTTTAGAGCATTCCTCAATGGGCTTGGGAACCTCAGCTTTGGAGTCTACCCCAGAAATATGGGTGGTCGAGGAGGGAATGTTAAATTGGGAAAGTGGCCATGTTTTGGCTTCTCTCAACATTCAGAATTTTATGAATTCAGCAACCTTGAGGGCTAGGCCCCACCTCTGACTCACACAAAACCTTATAATATGAGCTGCTAGCACTTGTCAGGTGTGGGATCAATAAAAGAAAGCTCTAGATTACTAATCTGACAGTAGACCCTACCTATTATTGTTTATTTTGAATGATTGTTTTCCGTATTGCTCTGGGAACTCGCAGAGGATGTAAGTATTGTCCTCAGCCAGCCATGAATGACACGTGATTCTAAGCACAGTGGTCTGCCGAAACTTCTTGCTCAAATGTAATCTTAGAATGATTTTCACTTGATCTAGTCTGTGTCCATCCTTGATACAGTTAATACTTCATTCCTCGGGAGTTCCTTGAGTGACCCCACAGTTACTTTTTGTGTCTGAGGCAGCCCTCAGACCCTTCACTAGGTAGCATTCTGAGACCCTCTGTGGGCCGTCTCCTGGGCTCTTCTCCAGGATATTCCCTAGATTCCTCCTCATGTCCTTGCTTAGCTGAAACATTTGTGGAAACCTCACATAGAAACTTTCTGGGAGACTCAATTGATTCTTGGCTGGATTGTTGCTACTCTGGCCCTAAAGCTCAGAGAATTGTAAGTGAGCACATCTGCCTTTCTGCTGAGGTATTTCTGTTCATTTACACTGAGGCACCATCAGTGCTGGAGATGCTAGATTCCTATAGGTGTGCAGGCAGCAGTGTGGGAATTTCCTCCTTGGAATGTGAAGCTGCAATTTCTCCTGGGGTTCGCTGGTGATGTGAAAGTGGTCAGGAAGGGTGGAAAGTGGTATAACACAGAATGGGACTACCAGCTGAACAATGGAAGGTTGGGAGATCGAGGGGAAGCAGCCTCTTGAGAGTTTGGAGAACAGGAACTAAATCTCACAAACTTTTTTATTGCTTCTGCAACATGAGCCACTCCAGGTGATCATTTTCAGTCAAGATATGAAAGTTTAACTCAATTTGAGATCTATGGAAAACCTCTCCAGAGTCTCTAATCTGGGATGGAGAAGAATATGATAGGATTGGGAGTCGAAAATAAAGGCTGGCTGTGCCTGTGTGAAATTGGAGGATGGGGGCTTGATTTGAGACAGGGGGTGAGGATATACACTGAGGAGGGGAAGGACATGGAAATGAGGAGGTAGTGGAGATCCTTGATGCTGCATTTGGACTGCAGAAGCTTACAGATTCCACTGAATAAGACAAAGCAGGACTCTAGAGAGGAACTACTTCCCTGAAACCAGGAGAGTAGCCACTGGGGACTCCTGTGTAAAGAAGGAAGACCCCAGAGGTTCTGGCTCTATTTCTGCTGAAAGTTTTTCCCCAATGTCTTAATATAAAAGAGCTGCTGCCTAGTGCAGCTGCTCTGGTATGTCGTCAATGTTCCAGCCAGTTTGAGGGGTTGTACTATCCTCGTCATCACATGGCTGCAATTAATTCCATGAAGATGTCCATTGGTATTTTAACCACATATGTTTTGAAAATAGTCCCTCCTCCTTTTCTTTCTTCTCTAAAATCTGAAAAGCAATTCTTTTTTTTTGTTTGACTCTCCAAGTGTGCCTGGATGTTAAAAGGCCAAGGAAGAATGGCTAGTGGCCTCCATGTGCTTTGTAACTGAAACTCCCCAGAGAGAGGTCTCTGGGAAGTGGAGGGAAACATGCTCTCGCTGAGAATCACAGTGTGATAATAGGGGGAGGAGTATGTTATTGGCTGGTCAGTGTCTCTGATAGTTGGGACAAGAGTACACAATGCACCAGGACTATCTAGAAATGAGTCCTCTGGAAAAGGCTTCAATAAGATGGAAATCAATTCAGATTGAGTCACAGTGAAAGTGCAGGCAGGTGGTGGTGAAATATTGGGTTCTCAGAAAAGTCATGCATTTTTTCTGTTTTTCATTGCAAAAATGTGTCATGACTTTTCTGACAACCCAATAGATAGCATTGGTGGAATGTGATGACAGGCAAATGAATCAGTGGGATTCTCTGTCTGTGATAAACCTGGTAAGGAGTTGATGTCTTGGGAAAGGATAGGGTCAAGTGACAAGATGCTATTCAGAGACCAAGTGGCCTCTGGTTAGACAACAGGATCTGCTCTCTGAGTGTCATGTGGTGAGAGAGGGAGTAAGCTATGGGGTTGGGGTGGGGAATATTCCACTGGGAATTTGGATTTCAATGTAGGAAAAGGTTCTGGTGGCAGAGACTGACCCTGTAATGAAGGTAAAAGAAAATCAGCTAAGTGGGGCATTGGATTAGGGGAGGGATTTGGGGGTGGTGGTGGGAAAGATGCAGGCAGATGGTCAGGGATTGAGTCTCTTGAGGGGACTACTGAAAAGGAAGGAGACAGACAGAATGAAGACTTGGTCCCAGAAGCTGTGGAGGCCAAAGGGGACACACAAGGAGTACAATCTTCCAGGGCCTCCGGGCATGGCAGCCAATTGATGTCAGCAGTTGCGCTATTACACATCTCACAGGAGGAGTCTGGGTATAATATTTGATAAAAGCACATGGTATCATGATGCTGGCCCAAGGAGCTACAAGAGACAGGAGGTACAACACTACAGCCAGGACCAGAGCCAACATATATGACCTTGGAAGTTCTAGCAAAGGTAGAGCCTCACACCGCATTCTGTCTTTTCACATCTCCCTACTTCGTTAATCTCACAGTATACACTTTTATTCCTCTCCCAAGGACTTTTATGTGTACATTCTGACTCCTGAGATTTTCTCTCCCATGTCCATGCCAGGCTTTACTGAGGCCCTAGAAATTCATAGACTGGGCTAAAACAGGGATATAGAAATAAGGGGGTAATGTTTAGTCACCTCTGCAGAAAAGAAAGCTATTTTCTTGCCTTTTCTACTTTGCTCTGGGAAGCTCTCTAACCTGGAACACCAGGAGAGTGTTGAAGGTAGAAGCAAAGAGATTTTATTGGAGGCGAATGAGAATGTTCCTTAGAGGTACCCTTGGTACATTGGACTTGGGGACCCCCAAGAATTAGGCAATAATAGTAATAGGCTCAGACATATGTTGCTTTATCATTCACGAAGGGTTTTCATATACACTATTCAATGTGACACTCAAAACCACCCTGTGAGCAACATTGGTCAAAAGTTAGCTCAAAGAGGAGTCTCAGTCCCAGGAAGTCAAAGTAATTTTACAAAATCAGTAGACAGGAGTCCTGACTCTTGACATCTCACATGGCCACCTATTGGGCAACACCCATTGCCCAGGTTGGTCACCACTTCATTCCCAGCAACGGCCAAAGCAGGGAACCTGAGGAGTGTCTCAGGGTCTGACTGCCATCCCATGAGACTTTCCACTGAGGGCTCTTGTTTTCTGCGATTAGCTGTATCTAGCAACTAACATCCTCAGAGACCGTGGACCTGAGACCTCATGGAAAGGAGAGGATCACCTTGGAGAGCTCGGTGAATAGGCAGAGCCTTACCTTTCAGTGTCTCACCTTTCTTTCTTCTCTTGGGTCTGCCCAGACAAAAGAACAAAAATAAAATAATGAAAGGTTCAGATTCATTTCCTTCACTGCTCTCACTAGGAAAATCAGACACTTATGATCCAAGAATAATATGATTCTCTATTTTAATTAACAAAAATTTGCATTCCTTTTTCATTAACTTTTAACAGTGATAAAATATTTTCAATTTTTCCATCTTTGAGAAACTCAAAGGATTTTGTCTAAGAGGTTCATACTTGGTATTCTCAGTCACAAGTCCTCTGCTTAAGGAAGGCCAGATCTAAGGCCAACAGTCAGTTCTGTGCTCCCTCAGATAGTACCCTATAGCCTGGGACAGAGGTCAGCCTCCAACCTCGGTAGCAGGCTCTCAGTAACTCAGCACTGGTCTCCTGATCAGGTCAATGCAAAGGAAGTCTTGGACAACTGACACATGACATGGGAATGTGATTCATGATAAAGTGCTAGGGAACACTGTTGTTCTCCTACGGAGATCCCAAACTCTAAACAACCCAATGTAGAGCTATGGAAGCATTGTGTTTGGGATTTTGTCTGGATTTCTGCCACCACACTCAGATGGTCTGTGAGCTTCAGGTAGAACCCTCAGTCTTCCCTGAACCATTAAACCTGCCTGGTCTCTTCGCCTAGAAGACTGGTTTTCTATTCTCTTTTCAGACTTCCTATTTTCAGTGTTTCTCTGTCCCAACCAAACTCATTTATCAATGTGAGAAAGGGAACAGGAAAATTAAAAAAATCATTCTCTTGGGTGAGGTATCTTATTCCAGCTTTGACAGTTAAAGAGCTTGGGAATCATCGCTCCACTATATAGAAGTGAAAAGCTAAACAAGTGGAAAATCAATGACTTTTCTTGGACCCATCAGAGAGTTGAGGTCAGAAGGCCAACGGCTACCTAAAATTTTCAGACAGGGTGAATGCAGAGAATGACAGTCAAAATCAGCTACCTGGAGCAGAGACTACTGGAGCCATTTAGGAATACTTAAAAAAACACTGTGACAAATTGCTGGAGGATGCATGTGGGCTAGCATGAGAGTAAGAAATCCCTAGAGTCACTGCCTCAGAAGAGCCCCCACCAACTCATGGAGTTTACCTCCAGGACCTCAATCAGGTTCTCAGAGTGAAAAGCTATGAAAAAAAAATGCTCACATTTCTGGCCAGAGAGTGGGAGTGAGGAGAAAGATAACCATTTTGAAATATTCCCTTAGTGTTGTCCATAACAGAAACCTACTCAGTTGAGGAAAAGACTACCAAAGCCTTATCCCACATGAGAGAAAGAAAATTACTCAAGTACAGCCCCCTCTAGCCTGCTTGTCTCATGTATAAAATGAAAAAAAAAGCTTATAAACACTTATGAACATCACAACCGAGGGACACAGGTCCACTAAAGGACTGAGATTTATTCATATCCCCTCCCCCAATTCCTTACCACCATTTCAACAAAGCTCCAGTGTAGTAACAGATGATCATAGCTGAAAGATGTGCAAGGCATATGCTCTATTTAAAGAGGAGATTTAGGGAACTCGAAAGAAACCACAGGAGAGTAAAACAAAAACCCTAAAATAAATTAAAGCCTCTGACATTTACAACAGTAAATATTAAACACAGCCAACTCCTACCCAAAAAACATAAAGCTTCATGCTAAAAGTCTGTTTACTCCAGTTCCTACTACTCAATATATCCTGTCTGGATTTTAAGAAAACATTACAAAACATGCTAAAGGCAAGAAAAATCAGTCTGAATAGACAAAGCAAGCATCAGATCCACATTTAGATATGACACCGATTTTGGAATTATCATTTTGGATTCCATAAGCCAAACGAATCATGATTAATATGTTAAGGGCTCTAATGGAAAAAAAAATACAACACACAAGAAGATGAGAATGTAAACAGAGAGAGCGAAAACTCCAAGAATCAAAAGGTAATGTTAAAAACCAACGACAGCATAACAGAAATGAAGACTACCTTGACTGGCTCATCTGTAGATTGCATGCTGGCAAGGAAAGAATAGGTGAGCTCCAATGTAAGTCAGTAGAAACTTTGAAAACTGAAATGCAAAGAGAAAAATATTTTTTTTAATTTAAAACTCAGAATATCCAGGAACTGTGAGACAGTTTCAAAATGTGCAACATACATGAAATTGGAATACCAGAAGGTGAAGAAAGAACAGAATGGAGGAAATATTTGAAGGAATAATGGTCAAGAATTTTACAAAATTAACAGATTATCCATAGATTGTGGAGGCTCACAGAACACCAAGCATGATAAATACTTAAACAGTCTATGCCTGGACATATCATATTCAAACTCTAGGAAAGTGAAAGGTAAAATCTCAAAAGAATCCAAAGGAAAATAAGCACCCTCCCTCTAGAGAAACAAACATAAGAATTATGGGCTTCTCATCATAAACCACACAAGCAAAAAGAGAGTGGAGCAAAATAGTGTTGAAAGATAACAGAAAAACCAACCTAGAATTTTATATCTAGTAAGATTATCCTTGCAAAGTAAAGGAGACAGAAAAACTTTCTCAGACAAACAAAAACTAAGGGAATTAATCAGCAGCAGACCTAAATTATAGTAAATGTCAAATGAAGTTCTTCAGGGAGAAGGAGAATTATAACTTTGATCTACATAGGAAAGAAAATGAAGAAATGAAGATAAAATAAAACAGATTTTTCTTATACTCGATTCACCTAATAATAATAATAATAATAATAATAATAATGGCAATGTACTGAAGTTCTTTAGTTTGTGGAAAAGTGAAATGAATAACAATGTTACGGATAAAGGAGGAAGGAATCAGATCTCTTACATTGTACCTGCATTAACTATGAAGGGTATAGTGTTATATTAAAGATATAGATTAGCTGTACATGTATATTAAAATCTCTAGGATAACTATTGAAATAGTTGTTAAAGAAGAATAACTGCTAAGAAAAGAGAGAAAATGGAATCATGTGAAATGCTTGTTTAAAACCAGAAAAGTCATAAAAATAGGGAAAGAAAAGAAACCAACATGATGAAAAGTAAGCAGTTACAGGCATGGTAGGTACTAATCCAAATATATGAAATAAATCAGTAAATGTGAATGGGCTAAATTCACCAATTAAAAGTCAGAGATGGTCAGAGTGGATAAAAAAAAAAACAATTATGTGTTGTCTAGAAAACACCCACTCTAAAAGATACAGATAGATTAAAAGAAAAGAGACAAAGAAAAATGTACCATGCTGACACTAATCAAAACAAACAGGAGTAACTATGTGAATTTCAGACAAAGCAGACTTCAGAACAAGGAAAATTATCAGTGACAAAGAAGGGTATAACAGAGCAAAAAGAGGGGTCAATTCTCCAAGACACACAGTCCTCAACATCTAACAACAGTGTCAAAACATGTGAGGTAAATACTGGTAGAACTGCAAGGAGAAATAGATGAATCCACTGTGATTGGAGACTTCAAAACCCCTCTGTCAGAAAGGGACAGATTCAGCAGGCAGAAAATCAATAAAGATATAGTTAACCTAAACAGCATCATCAGTCAACTTGATCTCATTAACATTTATAGAATACTTCATCCAACAACAGAATTCACATGCTTTTCTAGCTCACATGGAACATTCACCAAGACAGACACTCTAGGCCACAAAAGAAACCATAACGAATGTAAAAGAAGACAAAGTATGTATTCAGACTATAATTGAATACACTGGAATTCAGTTTCAAATAGATAGCTAGAAAATCCCAAAATGTATAGAGATGAAACAACATACTGCAAACACAAGGGTCAAGGGAGAAGTCTCAAGAGAAAAAGAATTTTAAACTAAATGAAAATACAACTTAAAAATTGTGAGATATAGGAAAAGTAGTACTTAAAGGGAAATTGATAGCACTGAATGCATCTATTTGGAAAGAAAGATTTCATATCTCTGAGGGACTTTTACCTGATTGATGTCTCTCTGTTTCCAAAATACCGGGAAACATGGTCCTGTTTAGGGAGCTCAGTGACACAAGGAGGAGCCCAATCCCACCCAGGAAGGCAAGCATGGAAATACCCAGGAAGTTGAGCAGCAGCTCAGCCATGGTGCAGGGAGGACCCTCAGACAAAGGACCTGGTCTGCAGCATCGAAAGTGCATTGCTGCATCAGGCAGACTGGAGTCCCAGGCCCACACCACAGAGCTCTGGCACAGACACCAAAGGTTCTTGAGGCTTGGGGAGAGGACGCCTACAGGGAGATGAACCCGAAGTCCTTCCCCCATCCTCCAGCCCAGCAGATGGGTCCATCCCATCAGGGCCCATTAGATCCCTGTAACCTAATGTCCATCTCCACCCGTTCACCATATCATATATTGGGTTGTTGGAAAAGTCATAACATATTTTTTTCTCTGTTTTTCATTGCAAAAATGAGTCATGACTCTTCTGACAATCCAATATTTGTGTGCCGTAGTGAAATTTCTGTTTATTCAACCTGTTACCCAGGTAATACCTGAGACCCTTCTACTGCCTGGTGATGTCCTTTTGAACCCCACATACTCTTGGAAAGCCTGCTGTGCCCAGGGATGTATACTCTCAGTCTGTCCTCAATGACAGCTTTTCCTTATACATGATGTGTTCTTACCTCTATGATGCCAGGAATATACTCAGCTGCAGCCCCAACCCCACACAAAGAGCATGAGAGAGCAGAGGGGCCTATAGCAAGGAACAGCAGGCATGACAAAGAGGGGGAAGGGGACCTGGCAGCCCCATGAGCCCATGGCAAGTAACTTTAAAATCTTTAGTAATCTTTTTTTCTCCCAAGATCCCCTACAGCTATTCAACCCCTTCCAAAGAGTGTCCTGCCAAAGAGTGTTCTCTCTTTATTCTCTGTGCCACATCCCTTCTTTCCATGAAACACTTTCACAATCTATTTTACAGAGCAGTTGTGCTAGCCCAAAACCCACAGCACCAAATTCATCTTGATTTTTTTAGGCAGTGGGCTTCTCTTTAGCATAAATTCTAATGAGCACAATTCTAATTAAGTTTAGCAATACCTTTCGGCTTTTCTTGCATCACACTTATGATTACTCATCCATGAAAAGTTTTATTTTTTTCCCATTTACTTCCTAACATTTCTATTGGCACCTGTGTACCTTTTGAAACCATAAAGTAATTTTGTGGGTGGTGTATATGTATTATGCCAGCTAGTCATTTAACAGTTACAACCCCTACAGCTTCATTGTTTAGATTGTGAACTGCTGCAGGGAAGCCCTGTGTCTTTTTCTCACTTGCTTTGCCCCCGTCCCCTCTGAGTCTGATGAACGATTGGCCCCAGATACCCAATCCTTTCCCTTCCACATGAGGAAGGCTTACCAGTAATGACAGCTCCTTTCTTTGCCTGTCTTCTCCAGCCTCCACAGCTTCCCCATTGTCTGCACTCAGTAGGGAGGCACGCTTCAAGTCCAGCCCCTCTCTCAGGCCCTTCCTTGACTTCCAGAGGTGTCTGTGATCAGAAAATTCCCTCCACATATCTCTGCATCTCTGGTATTTTTTCACACCAGGTCTGGCCCTGATTGTCCCTAAGGTCCCTAGGACTCACAACTGTAAAAACATCATTTAAAGGCTTAGTATGATAAGCTCCACCAAGAAATTTCCAGGTGAGATGGGGTATAAAAATGGCCTTGTCATGAAAAAGAAAGGCTGAGAAATGGATCCAGTTTAAGGGAGACCAAAAACAGAGGACCACTAAGTGCAATATGTGATTCTAGACTGGCTCCTGTAACGGAGGTTTCAAAAAAAGTCACAAGGACATCACTTGATAAATTGCCAAAAATATATATGAGTTTGAGATTAGTTAAAATCTTATGCCAAATGTTAAATTTACTGATGGGAATAACTGCTGTATACAAGACTCCACTTTGTCTTAAGAAATGTACAATGAAATCGTCAAGGAGAAAGTGCGTGATACATGAAATATATCCTCAAATATTCAGAAATGTATGCATAGTTTTCATGCATGTATGTTTGTATGTGTTCATATAAAAAGTGAAATGGGAGGGAAGGAGGCAGAAACACAGAGGCAAGAGAGAGATGCTAAATAAGTCAAAATATTAGTAGATAAATCTGGATAAATGGTTTATGGTTTTATCATGCATACACATTTCCACAAGTTTATTTTGAGATAAATACATTTTTTAAATGAACCATTCACTGTTTTTCAGAATTTTACCTGACCTTTGAGATTTCTGCCTTTGAAACCCACAGCTACCCTCATCACCGTATCTCCTCCCCAGAGTGTGCAATGCAACGTTAAACTGTTGCCTCGGGTTCTGTCCCGGGCAAGAAACCTGGGATCCTCTGCACATTTGAAGCTTTCGAACTTTACTACAGAATTTCACAAATTCCTAAAAAGCATTCCCTCCTCTCCAAAAACATTTATTTTAATTATACACAAGATAAAACAAACAATAAATTGAAGATCTTTACAATTAGTGGAACCCCTAATTTCTTTCTTCCCTGGTACAACCAGGTTGTCTGTCTGCTGGGGTTTTGTGGTGTGACGTGGTTTGCCAGCACTTCCTCTGCTCTGCTAGTCACTTACCACTCCTGCACCGGATTTCCATCTCCCAAAAATGCGTTGACATCTTTTGCCTTAGCCCCTCCCCTTCTTGTCATGCTCAAGCACTGCATCTTTTTTAATCCTTTACTTGTTTTAGCAGCTTTATTGAAATATAGTCACATACCATACCACTCACCTATTCAAAGTGTATGATTTTAGGATTTTTAGTGCAGTCACAGGCATGTGCACCATCACAGTTGTAAAACTGTCATTTTCATAACTTCATAAAGAAACCCTGTAACCTTTAGCTACCATCTCTCACCCCCCTCTTCCTCTCAGCCTTAAACAACTACTGATCTACTGGCTGTTTCTCTACTTTTCTCTATTTTGAACATTTCAAATGAATGGGATCACATGTGGTCCTTTGTGACTGGATTCATTCTTTTAGCAGAATGTTTCCAAGGTTCCTTCATGTTGTAGCATGTATCAGTAGTTTTATTGCTAAAACGTGTTACATTGTATGGATACTCCATATTTTCTTTGCCCACTCAGGGTTGGTAGCCATTTGGCTATTTCCACCTTTTGACTCTGTGAAGAACACTGCTAAGAATATTTGTTTATAAGTTTTGTGTGGACATGTGCTTTCATTTCTCATGAGTATATACTTACAAGTAGAACTGCTGGGTCCTATGGTAACTCTATGTTGACCATTTTGAGGAAGCACCAGACTGTTTGCCCAAGTGGCTGCCCCATTTTTCATTCCCACCAGAAATGTGTGAGGACTCCACTTCTCCACATCCTCAGGGACACTTATTATCTGGCTTTGATTCTAGTCATTTGTGTGTGTAGTGCTATCTCATAGTGGTTTTGATTTGCATTTCTCACATGGCTACTGATGTTGAGCATCTTTTCATCTAATCTTTTACTTTTCATGGCATGTTGAGAAGTAGAGGAGACAAGTGTCTCTGATCAACTTTATTTAACTCAAAATACAATAGCTCACTTTAATGTGTGACATGAAAAACATTACTTCTAGGGCCGGCCGAGTGGCGCGATGGTTAAGAGCTGGCTTGGGACGCCAGAGGGCCCCGGTTCGGATCCCACATATGAGGGCCAGTGACACTGCCCTCTACAGCTAAGATGCTGAACAACAGCTCAACCTGGAGCTGGGCTGCTGTGAGTCGCCGGTGACGGTGTAGGCTGCAGCCCCTGTGGCAATGGGTTGCCATGGGCTACCGTATGTAGCCAGCAGCCAGCGTGAGCGGCCAGCAGCCGCAGTGAGCAGCCATCCAGAAGCCAGCGACTGATCTGCCTCGCCCGGGAAGAGCGCAATGATGGTGCCTACTTGGGCCAGTGAAGCAACGTCCTCCACAACTAGACTAAAGAACAAAATGACAGCAACTTGTCTGTTCCCATCCCCCCAATTCCCCAATAAAAATCTTTAAAAAAACAAAAAACAAACAAAAAAAACTGTCGATAAGATATATTTAAAAAAAAACATTACTTCTAAATATTTGAAAACACATATAGTGATACCAAGTCCTTATCAACATGGATAGATTTCCACTTCTATACTTTTTACATGTTAGTATATTATCTGTGTGATTAGAGGACAGCAAACTGTGCACTGGGTTTGCTCTGTAACATTACTTCTTGGGTGGACTTGAGGGGAAAATAAACTCAGATGGCTCTTCAGGATTGAGTAAAAGGCAGAACAGGACTGATTGTCAAAGCCTCTGGAAGATCAATGCTTTTTTGTCACCAATGCTGTTTACATCTATAGTGTATAAATGTGTTCCATGAATGATAAATATCAAAGAAATGTGAGAACTTTGACATGGGCACATAGTGTATAATTGAAAGATGGATGGGAAATCTTTCAATGGCTTTTTCACTTTATTGTAGTATAAAAAATGGGAGGCATCACACGTGCCAGATGATAACTGGGAAAGTTGGGTGAGGGTACATAGGAAGATATATTGTTCTATCTGCCCTTGTGGGTGTTTAAAAGTTTCTGTAATAAAAAGCTTTAAAACATACAAGCTGTTGGGTGCCCCATAAGGACAGGGATGGGGGATGCTAAAGGATTCCTACAAAGGAATATCAGTCCATCAAGACTAGGGTTTAGCTATTGCACAATAAGGCAATCTCAAAAAGTATTTTTTTGGTTTTGGTTTTGGTTTTTTTATTTATATTAGGAGGGAAATGTCTCCATAAGCAGGAAAGAAAAAAAAATGAAGAATGTGAAAGTGTTGTTTTTTATTTCAGTGCTTTGATGAAAACTTCCCATTTTATGGCTTCTAGCTCCTTTGTGAACAGTGGTCCAGCATATCTGTTGAACAAGTGGACATGGCCTCAGTTTGAGGGATGTGAACAAGATTTGAAATAGGTTTCAGTAGCAATGGAGAGAATGGACTCAGGAAATGGTGACCTAAGCTCCATTTGTTTTGTAAGCATGGGGTCATGATTTGTGGAATCAACAAATGATTTCTAGATAGGTCTGGGCTGAATTTATCTGTGTACCAGTAGACTCAATTGTGGTATTTAATCCAATAGTGATCAGTTATGTTTAGGAATGCATTACTGGAAAAACAGAGTTGAAATTTTGCAAACCTGAAGAATTAACTGGGATTGGAAGGGGCCCATTTGTAGTGGACCTTTCTAAATGTTGGTTGTCTGAGAGATCATCAAGTGTACCTTAGAGAGGGAGGAAGACAGGGATAGACAGGGAGTATGTGGAAAAATGAATGAACTGGTGTTTAAAAATGAACAGATGGTATATAAGCTGGAAGGACAGGGGGATGAAGCCAAAGGTTGGAATGTCAGACTGTATTATTCCAGATGGCAGAGATGTTCCTGGTAATAAGCTCTATAGTGTGGAAGTAAACTGCCCTGGAATGAAAGTAAAGGACCCTAAGATGTGATGATGCAGGGACTGGGAGGCTGAGTCATTGCCTGCTCCAACCACATGGATGTTAGAGCCCTCCACTGCCTCCTCACCTCTTCAAGTTCCCTCCCATGGGCCAAAACCCACCTTTTGTCCCTCCCAGGGCCACCACAAAACCTGCACTTTTTTCTGAAACCCTAAGTTTCAGATATTGTAGAACCAATGGCAGAACTCCAGACATGCAAATAAAAGTGTGGTAGTGAGACAGGGCTGTGGCTGACACCTGTTTTGTTTTTGTCCTTACAGGATTCACACATCTTGCTGTAAAAACTACCTCCACTGCTCTCTGGGACACTCACTGCGTTGCTGAGTCTCAGTCAATACAAGTGGGGCTGCCATCCTTCCAAACTCATGCTGTTAGGGTGGGTATGTGTGCAGCCTTGGCTAATAAAAGCATTCCATGGAGGTCCGCGGTGAGCCCCCAAATATCTGTAACCCTGGAACTCACCTCTGGTTCATGAGCTGCAGGTGATCTGGGGGAGATTATGGCCCACCACGGCCATGAATAGCAAAGGTGACACCTCCATCCTCACAGCTGAATGGTACATGCAAGGGCAACATCTTGTATATTTGCATCAAGCACGGATGGAAGGAAGGCACCAAGATGACCTTCTCCAAAGACAGGGATGCCAGGCCTGGTGACATCCCTGCGGATGCTCATTTACTTCTCAAACAACAGCGCTGTGCTTTTTTGGTATAAGGTATCAGTGTGCTGTGTGGTGCTGTGATCAGACTCAAGCAGGTGGAGCTTGGATCAGACTGAGGAAGCTGGGAGCAAACAGGGTCACAGTGCGGGAATGACACATAGACCTTTGCTTCACCAGCAGGGTCATTCATGCCCCTCTTCCTTTCTTCTTACTTTCCCACTCACTCTAAGGCATCATTTTCATACTTTCAGCTTTATTTTACCCAGGAAGGTAGGTGGCTGCCTGGCCACAGAAGGTAGGTAGCTGCATTCCTACCACTACAAAGGCAACAATCTGCAGCCTGAAGAAATACCCAGGGATGGCAACTGCTTCCCCAAGGTGACTTTCCAGTAGGGAAACTTTATGTTGAGTTTAAAGGATGCTTCCCCAACGCATTAACATGACCCACGAGACAGGC